>NW_026596117.1:15020839-15050561 GCF_907164565.1 Psammomys obesus
AGTTGGTGAAGATCCTTTCCTAGTCTGAAAGCTATCATTTTATTCTTATGACTATGTCTTTTGCTATACAGAAGCTTTTCAGTTTCATGAAGTCCCATTTATCGATTGTTGCTCTTAAAGCCTGTGCTGTTGCTGTTCTGTTCAGGAAGTTGTCTCCTGTACCAATGAGTTCCAGGCTCTTCCCCACTTTTTCTTCTAACCTACTTAGTATATCTGCTTTTATGTTGAGATCTTTGATCCATTGGGACTTTAGTTTTGTACAGGGTGATAAATATGAATCTATTTTCATTTTTCTACATATAGACATCCAGTTGGACCAGCTCCATTTGTTGAAGATGCTGTCTTTTTTTCCATTGAATGGTTTTGGCTTCTTTGTCAAAAATCGAGTATTCATAGGTGTTTAGGTTTATTTACGGGTCTTCTATTTGGTTCCATTGATCCACATTTCTGTTTCCATGCCAATACCATGCCGTTTTTATTACTATTGCTCTGTAGTACAGCTTGAGATCAGGGATAGAGATACCTCCAGATGACCTGTTGTTGTACAGGATCATTTTAGAGATTCTGGGGTTTTTGTTTCTCCATATGAAGTTGAGGATTTTTCTTTCAAGGTCTGTAAAGAATTCTATTGGCATTTTGATGGGAATTCCATTGAATCTGTAGATTACTTTTGGAAGATGGCCATTTTTACTATGTTAATCCAATCCATGAGCACGAGAGATCTTTCCATCTTCTGATATCTTCCTCAGTTTCTTTCTTCAAAGATTTGAAGTTTTTTGCAGACAGGTTTTTCACCTGCTTGGTTAAAGCCACCCCAAAGTATTTTATGTTATTAGTGGCTATTGTGAAGGGTGTTGTTTCCCTAATTTCTTTCTCGGCCCTTTTGTCTTTGGTGTACAGGAGGACTTCTGATTTTTTTTTTTTTTGAGTTGATTTTGTATCCTGCCACTTTGCTGAAGGAGTTCTCTGGTTGAATTTTTGTGGTCGCTCATGTATACTATCATATCATATGGGAATAGTGACACTTTGACCTCTTCCTTTCCAATTTGTATCCCCTTGATCTCCTTTAGTTATCTTATTGCTTTAGCTAGGACTTCAAGTACTATGTTGAATAGATATGGAGAGTGGGAAGCCTTGCTTTGTTTCTGATTTCAGTGTGATTGATTTAAATTTCTCTCCATTGAGTTTGATGTTGGAGATAGGCTTGCTGTATGTTGCCTTTACTGTGTTTAGATATGTGCTTTGTATCCCTGATCTCTCCAAGACTTTAAACATGAATGGATGTTGGAGTTTTTCAAACATTTTTTTGGTATCTAAGGAGATGGTCTTGTGGTTTTTCTCCTTCAGTTTGTTTATATGGTGGATTACATTGATGGGTTTCCATATATTGAACCATCCTTGCATGCCTGGGATCAAGACTACTTGGTCATGGTGAATGATATCTTTTATGTGTACTTAGATTTGGTTTGCAAGTATTTTATTGAGTATTTTTTTTTGCATCAATGTTCATAAGAGAGATAGGTCTGAAGTTCTCTTTTTTGTTGGGTCTTTGTGTGGTTTAGGTATCAAGGTGACTGTGACTTCATGGAATGAGTTTGGTAAAGTTCCTTCTGTTTCTGTTTAGTTCCTTCTGTTTCTGGAATAGTTTGAAGGGAATTGGAATTAGCACTTCTTTGAAGGTCTGGTAGAATTCTGTGCTTAAACCATCTGGCCGAGGGCGTTTTTTGGAAGGAAGATTGTTGAGGACTGTTTCTATTTCCTTGGGTGATACAGGGCTATTCAATATATTTTTTGTTTGTTTGTTTGTTTGTTTTGTTTTGTTTTGTTTTTAATTTTATTTTTTTCTTATCAGTTACATTTTATTAACTCTGTATCCCAGCCGTGTCCCGATCCCTCATTCCCTCCCAGTCCCTCCCTCCCTCCCTCATCTCCACCGTGCCCCTTTCCAAGTCCAATGATAGGGGGTACCTCCTCCCCATTCATCTGATCCTGTTTTATCAGGTCTCTTCAGGACTGGCTGCAAAGCTCTCCTCTGTGGTCTAACAGGACTGCTCCTACCTTGGGGGGTGGGGAGACCAAAGAGCCAGTCATTGAGTTCCTGTTAGAAATAGTCCTTGTTCCCCTCACTATGGGAAACCAATTGGTTACTGAGCTACCACAGGCTACATCATGAGTCTTTGCTTTGAAAACACGGCTAGTTAGAGTCTTTCAAATGCGCTCAGTAGACTTCTGTCATACATTCAATGCACATCCCATCTGTCTTTCTAAATGAGGATTGATCATCTTATCCCATGTCCGCTCTCTTGATTATCTTTTTTAGGTGTATAGATTTCATTATGTTTATCATATCTTATAGGTCTATATAAGTGAGTATATACCGCGTTTGTCTTTCTCCTTCTGGGATATTTCACTCAGGATGATCTTTTCTAGATCCCACCATTTGCCTGCAAATTTCATGATTTCCTCCTTTTTGATTGCTGAGTAGTATTGCATTGTGTAAAAATACCACAATTTCTGTACCCATTCCTCTGTTGATGGACATCTGGGTTGTTTCCAGGTTCTCGCTATTACAAATAAAGCTGCTATAAACATGGTTGAGCAAATATCCCTTTTGTGTACTTGAGAAAACTTTGGGTATATACCTAGGAGTGGTATAGCTGGGTCTTGAGGAAGCACTATTCCTAATTGTCTTGGAAAGCGCCAGATAGATTTCCAGAGTGGTTGTACCAGTTTACATTCCCACCAGCAGTGGAGGAGGGTTCCCCTTTCTCCACAACCTCTCCAGCATGTGTTGTCCCTTGAGTTTTTCATTTTGGCCATTCTGATGGGTGTAAGGTGATATCTAGGGTCGTTTTGATTTGCATTTCCCTGATGGCTAATGAGGATGAGCATTTCTTTAAGTGTTTCTCTGCCATTCGATATTCCTCTGTCGAGAATTCTCTGTTTAGCTCTGATACCCATTTTCTTAATTGGATTACTTGGTTTGCTGCTTTTCAGCTTCTTTAGTTCTTTGTGTATACTCAATATTAGTCCTCTGTCAGATAAAGGGTTAGTGAAGATTCTTCCCCAATCTGTAGGCAGGCGTTTTGTTTTGATGACAGTGTACTTTGCTTTACAGAAGCTTTTCAGTTTCATGAGGTCCCATTTATTGATTTTTGCTCTTAGAGCTTGTGCTGTTGGTGTTCTGTTCAGGAAGTTGTCTCCTGTGCCAATGAGTTCTAGGCTGTTCCACACTTTTTCTTCTAACAGATTTAGAGTATCTGGTTTTATGGTGAGATCTTTGATCCACTTGGACTTTAGTTTTGTGCAGGGTGATAAATATAGATCTATTTTCATTTTTCTGCATTGGACGTCCAGTTGGACCAGCACCATTTGTTGCAGATGATGTCTTTTTTCCATTGAATCGTTTTGGCTTCTTTGTCAAAAATCGAGTATTCATAGGTGTGTGGGTTTATTTCTGGGTCTTCTATGCAGTTCCATTGATCCTCCTTTCTGTTTTTATGCCAATACCATGCAGGTTTTATTACTATTGCTCTGTAGTACAACTTGAGATCGGGCATAGAAATACCTCCAGATGATCTGTTGTTGTACAGGATCATTTTAGAGATCCTGGGTTTTTTGTTTCTCCATATGAAGCTGAGAATCTTTTTTTTCAAGGTCTGTAAAGAATTGAGTTGGTATTTTGATGGGAATTGCATTGAATCTGTAGATTGCTTTTGGCATGATGGCCATTTTCACAATGTTAATCCTACCAATCCATGAGCACAGGAGATCTTTCCATCTTCTGAGATCTTCTTCAATTTCTTTCTTCAGAGACTTGAAGTTTTTCTCAAACAGGTCTTTCACTTGCTTGGTTAGAGTCGCACCAAGGTACTTTATGTTATTAGTAGCTATTGTGAAGGGTGTTGTTTCCCTAATTTCTTTCTCGGCCCTTTTGTCTTTGGTATACAGGAGGCTTCTGATTTTTTTGAGTTGATTTTGTATCATGCCACTTTGCTGAAGGTGTTTATCAGCTGGAGGAGTCCTCTGGTTGAATTTTTGGGGTTGCTCATATATACTATCACATCATCTGCGAATAGTGACATTTTGACCTCTTCCTTTCCGATTTGTATCCCCTTGATCTCCTTTAGTTGTCTTATTGCTCTGGCTAGGACTTCAGGTACTATGTTGAAGAGGTATGGAGAAAGTGGGCAGCCTTTTCTTGTCCCTGATTTCACTGGGATTGATTTAAGTTTCTCTCCATTGAGTTTGATGTTGGCTATAGGCTTGCTGTATTTTGCCTTTACTATGTTTAGATATGTGCCTTGTATTCCTGATCTCTCCAAGACTTTAAACATGAATGGATGTTGGATTTTGTCAAATGCTTTTTCCGCATCTAAGGAGATGATCATGTGTTTTTACTCCTTCAGTTTGTGAAGGATTACATTACATTGTGAAGGATCCATTATGTATGTGATGGATTACATTGATGGATTTCCATATGTTGAACCACCCTTGCATGCCTGGGATGAAGCCTACTTGGTTGTGGTGGATGATATCTTTGATGTGTTCTTGGATTCGGTTTGCAAGTATTTTATTGAGTATTTTTGCAGCAATGTTCACAAGAGAGATAGGTCTGAAGTTCTCTTTTTTTGTTGGGTCTTTGTGTGGTTTAGGTATCAGGGTGACTGTTGCTTCATAGAATGAGTTTGGTAATGTACCTTCTGTTTCTATTTTGTGGAATAGTTTGAAGAGAATTGGTGTGAGCACTTCTTTGAAGGTCTGGTAGAATTCCACACTGAAACCATCTGTCCCAGGGCTTTTTTTTGGAGGGGAGACTGTGAATGACTGCTTCAATTTCCTTGGGGGATATAGGGCTGTTCAGTCTTTCTACCTGATCTTGACTTAATGTTGGAAGATGGAATCTATCAAGAAAATTGTCCATTTCATTTAGGTTTTCAAATTTTGTGGCATACAGGCTTTTGTAGTATGACCTAATGATTGTTTGAATTTCCTCTGTGTCTGTAGTTATGTCACCCTTTTCATCTCTGATTTTGTTGATTTGGATAGATTGTCTCTGCTTTTTAGTTAGTTTGGCTAAGGGTTTGTCTATCTTGTTGATTTTCTCAAAGAACCAGCTTTTGGTTTTATTGATTCTTTGAATAATTTTATTTGTTTCTAATTGATTGATTTCAGCCCTGAGTTTGATTATTTCCAGCCTTCTGCTTTTCTTGGGTGTATCTGCTTCTTTTTTTTTCTAGGGTTTTCAGTTGGGCCATTAAGTTGTTTGTATGTGATGTTATGAATTTCTTCTTGCAGGCACTTAGTGCTATAAATTTTCCCCTGAGCACTGCTTTCAATGTGTCCCATAAATTTGGGTATGTTGTGCCTTCATTTTCATTGAATTCTAGGAAGTCTTTAATTTCTTTCTTTATTTCTTCCTTAACCCAGCTTTCTTGAGTAACAAGTTGTTCAGTTTCCATGTGCGTGTAGGCTGTTTGTTATTTCTGTTGTTGTTGAGGTCCAGCTTAAGTCCATGGTGGTCAGATAGAATACAAGGGATTATTTCAATCTTTTTGTATCTGTTGAGGCTTGCTTTATGACCAACTATGTGGTCTATTTTGGAGAAGGTTCCATGAGGTGCTGAAAAGAAGGTGTACTATTTTGAGTTTGGATGAAAAGATCTGTAGAAATCTATTAGGTCCATTTGATTTAGGGTCTCTATTTGATTTATTTCCCTATTTGTTTTCTGTCTAGTTGATCTGTCCCTTGGTTAGAGTGGAGTGTTGAAGTCTCCCACTCTTAGGGTTTTAGGATCAATGTGTGATTTAAGCTTTAATATTGTTTCAATTACGAATGTAGGTGCTCTTGTATTTGGGGCATAGATATTCAAAATTGTGATGTCCTCTTGGTGGATTTTTCCTTTGATGAGAATATAGTGGCCGTCCTTATCTTTTTTGATTAACTTGGGTTGAAAGTCTATTTTATTAGATATTAGGATGGCTACTCCCGCTTGTTTTCTGGAACCATTTGCTTGAAAGACATTTTTCCAGCCCTTTACTCTGAGGTAGTGTTTATCTTTGTTGCATAGGTGTGTTTCTTGGATGCAACAGAATGATGGATCCTGTTTCTGCAACCATTCTGTTAGTCTGTGTCTTTTAATTGGGGAGTTGAGTCTGTTGATGTTGATAGAAACTAGTGACCAACAATTGTTACTTACTTTAGATGTGATGTTGGTGGTGTCACTGTGTTTCATTGCTTGTCTTCTTTTGGTTTTTTTGTTGTGTAGTTATCTATTTCCTCTGTTTCCTTCAATGTAGTTGTTTTCTTTTGTTTGGAGTTTCCCTTCTAGTAACTTCTGTAGAGCTGGGTTACTATGTAGATATTGTTTAAATTTGGTTTTGTCTTGGAATATCTTGAATTCTCCATCTATGTTGATTGAAAGATTTGCTGGGTATAGTAGTCTGGGTTGGAATCTGTGGTCCCTTAAGGACTGTATGATTTCTGTCCAGGCCCTTCTGGCTTTCATAGTTTCTATTGAGAAATCTGGTGTGATTCTGATAGGTCTACTTTCATATGTTACTTGGCCTTTTTCTCTTGCTGCTTTTAGAATTTTTTCTTTGTTTTGTGGGTTCAGTGTTTTGACTATGATGTGACGTGAAGAATTTCTTTTCTGGTCTAGTCTACTTGGTGTTCTGTAGGCCTCTTGTATGTTTATGGCCATCTCCTTTAAGTTGGGAAAGTTTTCTTCTATAATTTTCTTGAAAATATTTTCCGGACCTTTGAGCCTGATGTCTTCTTTTTCTTCTACTCCTATTATTCTTAGGTTTTGTCTTTTCATGGTGGCCTTGATTTCTTGGATGTTTTGTGTTTGGAACTTTTCTGATTTTATTTTTTCTTTGAGAGACGTGTCAATTTCCGCAAGTGTATCTTCGGCTCCTTAGATTCTTTCTTCCATCTCATGTATTCTGTTGGTGATGCTTACCTTTGTAGTTCCTGATCTTTTCTCTATGTTCTCCAGCTCCTGGTTTTTCTCTATTTGTGTTTTCTTTATTGATTCTAATTCTGTTTTCATGTCTTGCACCATTTCCTTCATCTGTTTGAATGTGGACTCCTGCTTTTCAATGATAGCTTCTATTTTTTTGTTCGTTTCCGCTCTATGTAAAACTAATTGTGACTCTACTTCTTTGGGTACAATTGCCTGTATTTCTATGAGAGCTTTGTTTATTTCTTCTTTATTTGCCTTCATTTGTGTGGACATTTCTTTGAGAGCTTTGTGCATTTCTTCTCTGTTTGCCTCAATTTTCGTGGTCATTTCTCTGAGAGCACGATTTGTTTCCTCTTGGTTAGTCTCGATTTCTTTGGTTATTTCTCTGAGGGCTTTGCTCATTTCATCTTTATGGGCCTCTAATAGCTGGAGAAATATAGTTTTGAGGTCGTTTTCTTGTATATCTAGTGAATTGAAGTGTCCATTGTTTTGTGGGGTTGCTGGTGAGGTCATTATGTCCTGATTTTTGTTGGGAGTGTTCTTACGTCTGCCTCTAGCCATCTGGTTATTTATAATCCTCACTGTTTGTTCCTCAAGATTGTAGTTCGGGTTATGATCCTCTCTTTCTGTTTTCTGGACTGTTTTTTCAGGAAGATGAGATAGGTTCACTGGTTTGGGAGTGTGCGCTGTGGTTTCAGTTTTGCCTAAGTAAGGAATGTGACGCTGGCGCTATACGCGTACGCTTTTAGAGGGCGCAGTGTGCATATGCGGATTCTCTGACTATTGCAGTGGCCTGCAAGCCACTATTATGCTGTTCTGACTGAGATCCAGGGATTGTTTGCCTGGATTACCCTGGTGGACCCGCAAGGCGGAGGCTTCAATGTTGGGGTCGCTATCCCAAGAATCCCTATGATGCCCACACTAGGGGTGTGGGTGGCAGGGATCTCGTCTGGTTGCTTCTGTGGAGAGGCCCTGGGTCTGGGGCAATCTCTCCCTAGAAGGCTCACTCACTCTCTTGCAGGACCAGTTGGAATGCACAGGGGTTCCCTACTCTCTGTTTTGATCCTGCTGCAGAAGTGCATGGGTAGGCTAACAGTCAGCTCTGTGACACTGTGGCCGCAGAACTCAGTGTCCACCTTTCCTGTGTGCTGTCTCTTTGTCCTTTCCCTCTGCCAAGAGGGGTTATGTTGACTGGTCCCTGGGTGGCACGGGAAAGAGTTAGGTTGAGTATACTCAATCCCAGATCCCGGGCCCAGATCTCTCTGCCAGAAGCAGCATGGTGGTAGAATCTATGTTTGCTGATCCCGAGAGAGTACCAGGTACGGTTGAGTGTCCTCAGATCCAGAGCTTGGGTTTCTCTGCTAGGGGCTGCTGGGTGAGCTGGAGAAATGGTGCTGTGTCTTTGGCAGGCTGCCTCTCTGTCCTTCCCCTCTGACCTTCTCCTCTGCTAGGGCAAGCTTATGGAGGTGCTCTCAGGGGAGTGCCAGCAGGGGTTGGGGCTTCTCAGTTGGATCCTGAGCCCTGACCCGGCGTTTCTCTGCCAGGGGTTGGGGGGGGGACACCAGTGTTAGAACTTGCTGCTAGACTTTATTGCACTGGACCCAGGAGAATCTCAGGATGTGTAGAATGACCACAGTCCCAGATCCCGAGCTGTAGTTTGTTTGCTAGGAGCGGCCGGCAGCACTGGAGTTCCGGCACTGTGAAGCCACTGTGCGCTTCTTTATCCTTCTGCCCCGCTGCGGCAGGGTTATGGCGGCATTTGGGGGAGTGCCCAAAAGGATTGGGTTTTCTCAGCCTCGATCTCGGGTTGGGGTACAGACAATGTGGTCTGTGGCAGATTCTGCTGGATGCCTCCTGCCTCCTGCGAAGAGGGAGTAGGGATTTTAAGCTGGGAGTGCAACTGCAATCCTTGGGTGGTGGGAGCTCAATTGTGATGGCGGCAGGTACCCGTGGTCGGAGAGACCTTCTAGGGAAAGACTGGGTGACCCGTGACCAGTCTGGCAACTTTTCTTCCCCGTGGGTTATTTTTTTTTTTTTTGCGACTGGGACTCTCAGTCTCAGGCACCCTTGTGCCCACCGATCAGCCTGGGAAAGTGATAGGGAGAGGCAGGCTTGCAGCACCAGCCCAGAGACCCAAAGCCCGTGTTAGACGGGTTCTCTTCCAGGTTCTGGCTGGGCAGCAGGGAGTGGACCCAACTGATTCCCACGCCATGTAAGCCTCCCCTCACCTGGGAAACACAATAGCTGTTGTTGTAGGGCCCAGAGTTCAGTCTCCTGGTCGATGCATGGAGTGTGTTGTCCCACTTCTCAGACATGGTGTTCTCCTGGCGCCGCCATCTTGGCCCCTCCCTCCAATATTTCTACCTGATCTTGATTTAATTTTGGTAGATGGAATCTATCCAGAAAATTGTCCATTTCATTTCGATTTTCAAGTTTTGTGGCATATAGGCTTTTGTAGTATGAACTAATGATTGTTTGGATTTCCTCAGTGTCTGTAGTTATGTCCCCGTTTTCATTTCTGATATTGCTGATTTGGATGGTTTCTCTCTGCCTTTTAGTTAGTTTGACTAAGGGTTTGTCTATCTTGTTGATTTTCTCAAGAAACCAGCTTTTGGTTTCATTGATTCTTTGAATAGTTTTATTTGTTTCTAATTGATTGATTTCAGCCCTAATTTTGATTATTTCCAGCTCTCTGTTCCTCTTGGGTGTATCTGCTTTTTTTTTTTTCTTTTTCTTTTTCTAGGGCTTTTAGTTGGGCCATTAAGTTGCTTGCATGAGATGTTACAAATTTTTTTTTGAAGGCACTAATGCTAGGAATTTTTCTCGGAGCACTGCTTTCATTGTGTCCCATAAATTAGGGTTTGTTGTACATTCATTTTCATTGAATTCTAGGAAGTCTTTAATTTCTTTCTTTATTTCTTCCTTAACCCACCTGCCATTGAGTATCAAGTTGTTCAGTTTCCATTTGTGTGTAGGCTTTTTGCTATTTCCATTTTTTTGGGGATCCATCTCTAGTCCATTGTGGTAAGATAGAATGCAGGGGATTATTTCAATCTCCTTGTATCTGTTGAGGCTTGCTTTGTGACCAACTATATGGTCTATTTTGGAGAAGGTTCCATGAAGTGTTGAAAAGAAGGTGTACTCTTTTGAATTTGGGTGAAAATTTTTGTAGACATCTATTAGCTCAACTTAAATTAGGGCCTCTGTAAGTGCCTTTATTTCCTTATTTGGCTTCTGTTTATTGGTGAAAGTGGGGTGTCAAAGTCTCCCACTATTAAGGTATTGGGAACCATGTGTGATTTAAGTTTTAAGGCTCTCTTTGGGGCATAGATGTTCAGAATTGTTATGTCCTCTTGGTGGATTTTTCCTTTGATGAGAATGTAGTGCCCTGCCTCATCTTTTTTGATTAATTTTTGTTGAAATCTATTTTATTAGATATTAAGATAGCTATGCCAGCTTGTTTTCTGGGTCCATTTGCTTCTAAAACATTTTCCAGTCCTTTACTCTGAGGTAGTGTTTATCTTTTTTGCAAAGGTGCGTTTCTTAGATGCAGCAGAATGTTGGATCCTGTTTCCACACACATTCTGTTAGTCTGTGTCTTTTTATTGGAGAGTGAGTCCATTGATGTTAATAGATTATAGTGACCAATGAATGTTAGTTACTTTTATTGTGGAGTTGGTGGTCTTATTGTGATTCATTGCTTGTTTTCTTTTAACTTTTGTAGGGACATTATCTGTATGCTATATTTTCGTGGGTATAGTTGTTTCCGTTGGATTGGAATTTTCTTTCTAGCATCTTCTGTAGGGCTAGTTTGCTGTGTAGAAATGCTTAAACTTAGTTTTATATGGAATATTTTGTTTTCTCCATCTATGTTGATTCAAAGCTTTTCTGCGTGTAGTAGTTTGGGTTGGCATCTGTAGTCCCTTAAAGTCTGCATGACCTCTGCCCAGGCCCTCCTGGCTTTCATTGTTTCTGATGAGAAGTCCCGTGTGATTCTGATAGGTCTACCTTTCTATGTTATTTGGCCTTTTCTTTGTTCTGTATATTTAGTGTTTCGACAATGAACTGACATGAGGATTTTCTTTTCTGGTCTAGTCTGTTTGGTGTTCTATAGGCCTCTTGTGTGATTATGGACATCTCTTTCTTAAAGTTGGGGAAATTTTCTTCTATGATTTTCTTGAAGATATTTTCTGAACTTGGAGACAGCAATCTTCTTTTTCATCGATTCCTATTATTCTTAGATTTTGCCTTTTCATGGCGTCTTTGATTTCTTGGATATTTTGTGTTTGGGACTTTTCAGAGTTTTCTTTTTCTTTGAGAGAAGTATCAATTTCTGTAAGCATATTTTCAGCACCAGAGATTCTTTCTTCCATCTCTTGTATTCTGTTGGTGATGTTTATTTTTGTGGTTCATGATCTTTTCTCCAAGTTTCCAGCTCCAGGGTTTTCTCTGTTTGTGTTTTCTTTATTGATTCTAATTCTATTTTTATGTTTTGCACCATTTCCTTCATCTGTTTGAATGTGGCTTCCTCTCTCTGTATGATGGTCTATATTTTTTTGTTTGTTTATTCTCTATATGCCACTAATTTTGCCTCTACTTGTCCCTTTATTTGTTTGGCTATATTTGCCTGTGTTTCTTTGAGAACTTTGTTCAGTTCCTCTTTATTAGCCTCCATCTGGGAGGTCAATTATTTGAGAGATTTGTTCATTTCTTCCTTAACTATCTGGATTTGCTTGGCTATTTTTCTGAGAGATTTGTTTGTTTCCTCTTTATGTAACTCTAATAACTGGATAAGTATATCTTTAAGATCATTTTCCTGTGTTTCCGATAAATTGGAATATTCATTGATTTGGGGAGTTGCTTGTGAAGCCATGATTTTCTGATTTTTGTTGGGTGTGTTCTTTTGTCTACCTCTGGCCATTTGCTTAACTGCAACATGCACTGTTTGTTCTTGGGTTCTGCAGTTCTGATTGGTACAGTCTTTTTCTGGCATCTGCAGAATTCTTCAGGGAGATGAGAGTGTTCCAGTGGTTTCAGTGTGTGCGTTGGTGCTTCAGCTGTACCTGTGGGAGGCAAATCTGAGGGCACAGAAGGACAAATGGGGGCTAGTATGTGCCTGGTAGTTTGCATTGAGGGACAGGGTGCTAGAGAATGTAGAGGCCTTCAATGTGAGGGAGGGGCACCTTGCAGAGGGGTGAAGGGCAATGAAACTTTTGTGTGTGCTGGTGATGATTGCATGTGCAAATTCTCTGAGAAAGTCAGTGGCCTACAGGCCACAGGTAATTGTCTCTAACTGAGCTTTAGGAATTATTTGCCTAAACTCTGCTGGTAGCTCCATAGAGCTAGGGCTTCCTTGTCCCAAGAAACCCTCTGTTTCCCTCAATGGATGTGTGGGTGGGAAATTTCTGATGTCTGGCTGCTGGTTTAGAAGCACCCTGGATCTGAGGCTCTGCAGGCACTTGGGGCACACTCAGTGCACAGGAGTTCCTCCTGTTCTCTACTGGCAGGATTAGACCTGCTGAGCCAAATGTGTGCTCAGACAGCTCAGTGGTGTTGCAGCACCTGTACCCAAAAATTCAGTTGAGGCTACAGAACTGGGTGTCTAGGTGCCTGCCAGGAAGTCTTGTGTAGCTACGACTGTGGCTTGGTTCTTGATGCCCCTGGGCGGTTTTGCAGGTCCGCAGGACTTTGTAGCTGCACAGCCTGCTTGCTGTGCTGTCTGCAGCTGAGGGACTGAATGGCTCATATAGTCAGGCTCTGTGTAGTTGGTAAGGCTGGCCGCTTGCAGGAGTGGGACCCAGGCAGTATTTTACTGTGGATCTAGGGCTTAGGATGAGGGGCGATGCTGGTTGCTGAGGCTGCCAGTGCTAGTATTCCTGTCTCTGCTATCTCGCTTCTCAGGCAGCAAGATCTGTGCCACTGGCGCTATGACTTGTCTCCTCCAAGAGGGAGGGAAGCCTGAAGAAGGAAAGTGCCCCTCTCTGTTCATAGATAATTCTGCATCTGACCTGAATCAAAAAGTTTTCTGCTTTTGTGGTGTCCCCCTTCCTTCAGGGAACCACAATGTTGATTTTCAGATTTCAGTTGCCCCTCCACTGACCAATTTCAGAGTCTCAAATCCTCTGCCTTTCATAAACAGTTCACTCTGATGGCCGCCATATTCGATCCGTTCCTACTAAGACAACTTTAATTAAATCTTTGATACTTAAAATGTACATCCATTTTATTACATTATTTGTACTTATACAAGTATATTATTCAATTTATGGATGAATATTGATTATAAAACACTGCTTCCAATAGACTTAAATACTCCTTAGAAAACACCTGCTTTTATTTTTAATGTTTTGAATAGAAAAGCATAGGTAAGCATTGGAGAGATGGCTTCTTGATTACGATCACTTGCTGCTCTTTCAGAGGACCAGAGTTCAGATTTTAGCAACTGTGTGGAGCATCTCAAAGGGTTGTATATCAGACATTTACATTATGATTCAAAACAGTAGCAACGTTACAGTTATGAAGTAGCAATAAAATAATGTTATGGTTCTGGTTACCATATTAAAGGGTCAGAGCATTAGGAAGGTTGAGAACCAGTTTTCTAGAGGATGTGATGTTTTTTTCTGGCATTTGTGGGCATATACATGCACAAGTGCATACACACACATAAACACATACACACACAAATGAACAAATTAATAAATGATTATGCACAATTTAAATATCAAAATATACAGTTCATTCCTTGTCACATATTCAAGTATAAATAGAAATGTAAGAAAAAACAAGCTTATAGAAGATGTTGTGAGATAATGACCTTTCAGTTGCTTAAATTACACTCTACTATTGTTTTAATCTTCCACAAATAGTTTCTTCACAGCTCATGCTTAGAGCAGTATAACTGTCAAAGGTCAGTCTTTTTCCTGACTAATTGGATGCTGAAGCTCATTGCCTGTCTCTTGGTTATGAACATAAACCTTGAGTGGTTTGGTAATTGTGAATATATTTACAGTGTTACCTAATTGTAATTATTATACTTTGTATGTCTTAAAATCAATTTCTCTCAGAAGAAAACTTACACTGACTTCTTGCTATTAAATTTGGTTTATTTTGCTGATGTCAAAAATACATCTTTTGTAAATTCTTAAATGTTATTTCTTTCATTTTATTCTTGTGAAGGTAAAATAATATCCTCCATTAATGTAATTTAAATTACATTTATTTTGACATTCTAGGCAAATGAATTTGTATCATTAGTTTTAAGATAACAACTAAATCACCTGTGTCCATTATTACACAAGTCTTACCTAAGATTTTACCTAATGGTATTGTCAAAAGGTCTCAAAAGCATGTTTCATTTGAAAACCAAACAGAATGATACATGCATAATCTTAAGAAAGGAATATATCTGTTGGCATAATACATTAACATTTTGAAAACATTTCTTCTTTCATTTCTCTGCTTTTGCTGACTGTCCCTTCATGTAAACAAAGACTGTATGATGCTAAAACTGTGTTTTTCATAATTTGTAATCTTCCTGTCACAGAGAAAAAAGCAAATATCCCTGTTTCTCCTGCTTGCAAAATGGAAAAAAAAATTAATGCATTCTATTTTTTGTGTATTTTCAAGTGTGTACTTTTTAAACTACTCCCTACATTGTATAATAGATAATGCTTTTCCATAAATGAGAACAATGTATTCTTCACTCATAAATAAGAATAAATCTAATGTTTCTTCCAGCAAAAAAAAAAAAAAAAAAGCAAATGTGAGGGAGAAAAGCTATCGTTCTTTATTTTTGAAAAGACTGAAATGTGAATAGAATTATGCCTCCTGGCCATTCTAAGAATAAACTATACATAGAATTGAAGATGCCCTTTAGGGACTGTGCTAACTGAATTATTCAAATACCTCCCTCAAAGAACAGATGTAAAATGCTAACGTTCATCATAAAAGTTGAGTGATATGTAATCTATTTTCCATTACACAATTACTTCTTGCATTTCTGCTCAAGAGTTGACCTTCTTACAGGTTTCTTTATCTCATCTTTCTAGACTTGCCCCTTCCACAGAATGATGTCAGACTATATCTAAAGAACATTACTATTCATTTCACACTTGCCTTAGAATTGGCAGTTCCCCATCAAATGAGATAAAACATGAATCACTCACTGTGAGATTCAGGGACAACACAATCCATCCTGAGGTCATCTTTGACCTATCACTTCATCTATTCAATGATTTACAGGTCCAGGCTTCATGAAATTTCCCTGAATATAACCTGTGCAACCTTACTTTAGTAACTGTTCAAGCAAAGCCCTTTGCCTGGGTTGTATTTTGCCTGCTTTTGTGTTGTTAGAAGCTTTGGGTATGTCTGTAGTAACTCCATTTTCTGGGAACATCTGTGACTACATCTAGGGGAATTAATTTTGACATTTTCTTCCTGTCGTATATTTTTGTGTGACCTTTCATGATTATTTGTTATTACAGTTTCTTTTTTATATTCATAAAGTTCTACACCTCAATGAATGTTGAGGAGACATTTTCTTCAACCAAAAGTTCACGTCTTTATCTCAGAAGCTTAATGTCAATATTAATGTCAGTATATTAAGATTAAAGTCAACACACCAATTTTTCGATGAGAAACAAGATTTTAGCACAGTTACAGTCTGAATTGGATAATTTGAATTCAGAGTGAGATGGAGCTAAAGGGGACAAATAACTTCAACAAAATGAAATCACAAACTTTACATGTATATGTTGGCATACTACATTAACATTTTGAAAACATTTCTTCTTTCATTTCTCTGCTTTTGCTGACTGTCCCTTCATGTAAACAAAGATTGTATGATGCTAAAACTGTGTTTTTCATAAAACACAGGGTCTGTTACCAAAGTATTTTATTTAAAAATATTTTAATTAATATACTCATCAATATCATCCAGCATGTTTTATCAGTACAAATTTTATGAAGTCTGATCAATTCTAAACTGTCTTATGCTATGTGAGCATTACCATTCATTTCATAGTACTTTTTAATAATTATACTTATTTATATAAAAGAAACAAAAAAATCTAATTACTATACAGTTCCCATTTGAAATTGTATAGTGTGAATAACCAGTAATTTTTATGCCTTGCTTTAAAATTTTCTATAATGGCTCTAAAACACTAGTTATAAAAATTTTTTTTAATTTTGAAATGTGCATAATAAGAACTGGTGTATGCATAATATGGTTTTGAAAAGAAAAATAATATATATTTGCATTTTTTGACTGTTTCATCCACTTGCCACTTGATGAGAGGATACAGAAATAAAATAATTTATTTCATACTTGCATATTGGGGAAGATCCCTGTCCTTAATAAAATAAGGAATTTACATTTGTCAATTAACTGTGACAATAAATTTGTGCACCTTTAATCCTAATCATGCATTAAAATAGAAGCATCCTGCCTCTGAATAATAAAAATCATTTTGCAATAAATTCTTGATGAGCAGTTACATGCACTGAAAGTATAGACATTTCTTCTGGTGCTCCTGAGTACATTATTGAATTCTGATTGAGATCCTTTTATTTGGTGGTGTTAGATTCACAGGCATAAATGCAAAACTCAATCAGCTATTTCACTTGATTGATATATGGTTGGTAAGAAATAGCTTCCTAGGAATAAAAATCGGGCTTTTTTTTGGGGGGGTGCTTTTTAATATTGTATAAGAAGAACTTAGAAGACAAACATTGAATGAGTAGAAATGAAAATAAAAGACAAAACCACTTGAGGTTATAAGGCATATAATAGCATGATTAACATTTCAATTTTAAATAATAATTTGTTTCATTCCTTGTGTTATCGTGCCATTCTTTGGATAAATTCTTAACACCTCTTGATTACAAACATTTCAAGAGAAGATTAAATGCAAATTTTGTATTTTGTTTTACTTCAATCTCACAACATCCTGGTTTCAGACACGAGTTTGTTTCTAATAATGTATGGAGAAGAGGTAATATACGTGTGACTCCAAAAAAAAAAAAAAAAAAGATTTTGAAGTTCTTCTTTTAGAGAAGTGACAAGTTTGAGCAGTGTAAACAACTGGTTATATACACGTGATGTAAATATTAACTATCACAGTTTGCATTTAATTGTATTTAAACATTTTTAATATATGTAGATACATAATTTCATTTCAGGTGCCTTTTATATTAATAATACAGGTTTTACTTTCAGATTCTTTTTTCTCTTTTTTTAAAATTTATTTATCTTTTTTATTAATTATAATTCATTCATTCACTTTGTATCCCAGCTGTAGGCCCCTCCTTCATCCCCTCTCAATCCCACCCTTTTTCCCTCATCTCCTCCCATGTTCTTCCCCTAGTCCACTAAGAGGGAAGGTCCTCCTCCCCTTCCCTCTGACCCTAGCCTATCAGGTCTCATCAGGACTGGCTGCATTGTCTTCCTCTATGGCCTGGCAAGGCTGCCCCCCACTTTCAGGGGGCGGTAATCAAAGAGCAGGCCACTGAGTTAGTGTCTGCATGTTATATACACACATATAATATATTATCTGATATGATAAAGATAAAAATATATTTGACAAGTTAACTCAATGTTATCATAACTATTAGACAAACATACTCAGAAACAAGCAACACTGTGAGTAGTTTTATTTGACTTTGTAAAATAGCAATATAGAGCCAATATAGTTACTACATAAGTGTGGGTTGTTGTAGGGCTGATCCAGGGTCTTGAGATTCATAATACTTATCATTATGTGGGTTTTGTATATTATATAATTTTACCACTACTTGTTTTCTTTATCAATAAAAGTAATTATCACTTTTCTCAAGTGATTTTGAAACTTACTGTGTCGTATCACTCTCTAGGAGTTTGCTTTTAAAGGATATGCCCAAAGGTGTGCTCAGAACATTTTGACCATCATTCCAGGTGTCTCTTGCTGTTTAGTAAACTTCACTACAATTTAACATTTTAAAACAGTAGGTTTGAAAAGAGTATGCTTTATGTTTCATCATTGTTCTCTGGGCTCATCTGGAAAGTCCTTATTTGGAATCTGTTTTTCTCATGGCATGGCAGTCTCAGACATCAGTGTTTTTCCATGGCTGTTAACTCCCCCGCACCGTGCCACCACAGAGTAAGCTCTTATTTCCAGGAATGTAGCAGTAAAAATAGCAAGTATTTAGTGGCTAGCACATAAATGGGTACAAATGCCTGCCGTTTTCTGCTGGTCAGTTATTCAAAGAATGGACATACGATCTTGCTTCAATGAAACAAAAAACAAAAGTTTACAGACATTTTAAATCACCATATACTGGCACAATTCAGCAGTTTATTCAGATTTTGTTACACTATATTTAGTTTAGAGGTAATAAAATTATATTTGAATTATTAATCTTATAATTAGTACAGAATAAAGCTTCTCACACAAAGCCTTAGGTTATTGTTTAATCTTCGTTTGGTGTATACCTTGTGGGCTGGCACTACTTACTACTCAAATTATCAATCCAAATAGATATAGAAGATCCTAATATCCTTAAACAAGAGTTACAGGAGATACATGTTTCCACACTTGCACCATATGAAGCAAAACTGCAAGAGATTTATTCTACAGATATTTCTCTAAGTAGACTGATTAAAACTCAAAGTTATTCTGGTTCCAGTAAAAACAAAAACAAAAACAAAACCCCTAAGCACAGGGCCTTCTTTCATGAGGCTGAATTATTCAGCAGCCCAATGAAAATCAATGGGACCCTGAATCATAGGACAGTGACTCTGGGATAGGACACCTTTCTGCTGATAGACAGGTTTCCTCATCTGCCCTTTGTTTAGCCAATTAGCTCTAGACTTGGGGTTGCATAGGCAAGTGAGCTGGTTTAAAGTGAGATTTGAAACATGGCAAATCTGAAAAGAGTTACTTAGGCAAAATCTTACAAATTTGGCTTATAATATAGGGTGTTCTGAATAAATGGGATTCATAGCTCTCAACTAACTTCTGAACTGTTGGTTTTAAAAGTGAAAACTTAACAATAAAAAAAAAGTAGTGCTTTACAAAGCACATGGATTGTCATGCTCCAGGAGAGCTTAAGAAGATTCAGAAAGCATGGCCATGCTCTAGGAGAATGTGTCACCCTTATGATAAATGCATTTTACAGATGTTCTAACATCTGTGTATTTATTTTATATTTGAACTCATTCTTGGCTAAGATATTAGTTTATAAAAATGCCCCCAAATAATATTTATTTTCTTTGTTTGTCTGGTTATAATTGAGCTACAGTGTGGTCAAAAATAACACAGCATATAGTCTTCCTGTCTACCTAGGATTGCTTTTAATCCTACCCTGATCAATGTGCAGGCCGTTGAGATACAGGGTCTTTTGAGGCCCAAGTTTATAATAGCTGGGTTTGGTGGAATATCATAAATTTAAAGCACACAAAATCTTTCTTTGAATTTGAGGTTAAATGAAGCTGCTCTCACAACCATACATAGCAGAGTGAATGTCTTTCTTACAGGTATTCTGCATAAATGCAAATATCTTATTTAGCAAAACTTCTTTCAATTTTGCAGCAAATCTTTTCAGTAGGGCTGAGCTCTCAAAAGCTCAACAAATATCATTACTAAGGCTTGTTTCAAGAGTTTTGATAGCGTGTAGCATGCAAAGAGGCACCATCTCTATCTCTCATGATATCATTGTGAAATCACATCAGAATCACAGGACAATGTGCAAACGAAGCAGTGAAAAAGTTGAGATTCTTGTTGTATGTATGTATGTATGTATGTATGTATGTATGTATGTATCTATCATCTATCTATCTATCTATCTATCTATCTATCTATCTATCATCTATCTATATATATATATCTAAATACTTATGAATGATGGTGCTAGAAGACAAAAAATTAGCAATATGAAAGATGCTTTTTAATTCAAGACTTTTTTTCCTTCGAACTAGATTCCATATCTATTTTCTTTTTCTCCCCACATCTCCCTCCCTTTTTTCTTTTGTGTTTTTGGAACAGACCATCACCATGTAGTACTGGCTAGCCTGATGCTATGTAAACCGAGGGACACTAAAGTTTGTTGCAATAATCTCCATGTGCCTTCTGAGTACTGTGATTATAGGTGCATGCCAGCATCCCTAACAGACTATATATATCTTTAATCCATTTTTTTTCTCCCAGGTTTCATGTCAGTTCATTTCTTTTTCTTCTTTTCTCTCTTCCCACTTATAGAGAAAGTCTCATCCTGTATCCCAGACCATCTGAATCTCACTATATAGCCTAGGCTTGTGAGAAACTTGGGGCTAGTCCTTTTGCCTTAGTCTCTTGAGTGCTGGGATTACCGTTATGAGGCACAGCAGATTCATACAAGAACAGCTGTGTATCATTACGTTGTGCTGGGAATCAAACCAGGAGCTTACAAAAGTAGGCTAGCCCTCTACTTTTGAGCCATGTCCCTAATCCTCATCATCTAGATAGACCTCATAAAATATCCAGTTTTATTTTTTGTATGTTTCAATCAGCTGTAGGAGCCCTCCTTCTCCTTATTTTCTTACTTTGATGATATACAAAACATATGAAAGTATGTATATTATTGGTTTCGCATGTGATTTAGTTCAATTTATAGAATAAAAACTGGATAATGTCTTCAAGCACACTGTAAATAATGAAAAGTTTATGTATAAGCATGTCTGAAGATAAGTACTATGAACGGAGGCAAAAATTATGAGGATACTTGGGCTGAAAAATATATATTTTACATGAATGTGTCATTTACAATGAAAATTGAATTGACAACATAAATAAGTTCATTTTTTAAACTATGAATTCATATTAAATGATGGCTAGCATTACATTTAAAGTTTAGACTTACTATACTTGAGGAAATAAGAATTAAAAAATTAGCTCTAGTATATAAGCCTCTATTCGTACAGCCTGTACCCCGTCAGCCCATTTCCCTCTGTTCCAGAAGTTAACGACTATTCTCAAACTCACTGATTTTGTAAAATTTGCTGTTCTAGAAAGATAATTGGTTATAAGACTGACTGCTATTTCTGCTTTTGTAATCAAATTTGTTTTTTTTTTCTGCTTGAAAAGATGACTAGGACAACTTCAAGACATATGTTAAAGTTAGAGCCTGCCCACACATATACAAAATACATATAATCTTGTAGGATTTTTCTTTTAAAATCTTGTAAACTTGTACAAGCACGTTGGAAATCAATCTGGCGCTTTCTCAGACAATTAGGAATAGTGCTACCTCAAGATCCATCTATACCACTCTTAAGCCTCAAAAGATGCCCAAGTATACAACAAATACATTTGCTCAACCATGTTCTTAGCAGCTTTATTTGTAATAGCCAGAAGCTGGAAACAACCCAGATGTCCCTCAGTTCAGGAATAGATACAGAAATTGTGTTACATTTACACAATGGAATACTACTCAGCAATTAAAAACAAGGAAATCATGAAACTTGCAGACAAAAGGTGGGAACTAGAAAAGATCATCCTGAGAGGGGTATCCCAGAAGCAGAAACACACTTATGATATATACTCACTTATAAGTGGATACTATACATACAATATAGGGTAAACATATTAAAATCAATATACTTAAGTTAAGAAGAAGGACCTAAGATGCTCAATCCTCATTCAGAAAGAAAAGGAGATGGACATCAAAAGAGGGAGAAAACAGAACAGGACAGGAACATACCCATGAGGGCCGTTGAAAGACTCTACCCTGCATGGTATGCTGACACTCATAGCCAAACTTCGGGCAGAGTGCAGGGAATCTTAAGAAAGAAGGGGGAGATAGAAAGACCTGGAGGGGACAGGAACTCCACAAGAAGAGTAACAGAACCAAAAATCTGGACACAGGGGTCTTTTCTTAAACTGATACTCCAACCAAGGACCATTAACGGAGATAACCTAGAACCCCTGCACAGATGTATCCCATGGCATCTTAGTATCCAAGTGGCTTCCATAGTAATGGGAACAGAGACTGTCTATGACAAGAACTCAGTTCCCTGCTCTTTGATCAGCTTCCCTGAAGAGGGAACAGACTTACCAGGCCACAGAGGAAGGCAATGCAGCCAGTCCTGATGAGACCTGATAAGCTAGGGTCATATGGAAGGGGAGGTGGACTTCCCTTATCAGTGAACAAGGGGAGGGTTATGGGAGGAGAAGAAGGAAATAGGGTGGAATGGGAGGGGAAGAAGAAGGGGGCTATAGCTGAGATACAAAGTGAATAAACTGTAATTATTAAAAAAATAAATTAATTAAAAAAAGAAAACAAACAAAAATCTTTGGACTAAAATTATTAGAGAGCTTACCTAGAAAACTCTCTGGTTCTGGCCAGTTTCTTTTATTTTTATTTTGTATTAATTTTTTAAAAATAAAAATCGTATGTTTTACTAAATTTATTATAATTAATTAAAATTATAACATTGGTGAATTTCTGTGTGACACAAGAACCAAAAGAACTTAAGAACACATAAGGTTTCTCAGTTACTTTTCTATTACTGATATAAAACACAATGGGCACTGGAACTTATAAAAGAAACCTTTAATTTGGGCCTTACAGTTTCAGAGGGTTAGAGTTCTTAACTATCATGGAGGGGATCATAGCAGCAGGTAGGAATGGTAGTGAGGCAGTAACTCAGCTTATCTACTGATCTGCAAGCAGGTGGCAGAGAATGGAGGGAATGGCTTATGATTTTAAAACCTGAAAGCCCTCCCACCCCCAACCCTTACAGACCTTCTCCAATAAAGTCACATCTCTTTCCAAAAGGTCACAGCTCCTCCAGTGAGGGTACACCTCCTAAGGCTTGACAAACAATTCTATCAACTGAGGACCACATCTTCAGATTGATCACTGTATAGAGTCTATTAGCATCCAAACCATCACAAGAGGTAATTTAAAAAATTTAAAAACCGTGATATCATATTAAACATGTTCTTCAGAAATGTTAGCTAAATATTATTAGTTAAAATATTAAAGACATTAATTTTGATATATTAATTAAAACATACCAACACATGCCAATAATTGCTAACGTTATTTTAAATTTATATAATGAACAAATAAATTTTGAGAATTTTTGTCTTTAAATAATACAATGTACCATTTTGTTATTTTAGTGTTTAGAAATAATTTCATTTGCAAAATCAACTTTGAGTGACACGCCCCTTCCTTTCCTCTGAGGCGGGAGCTGCCACAGGAAGTGCCGCCCTCTCCGAGGTGAGACCAACGGTTACTCGGTTCGCTGTGTGCCATCTTCTTTTGGCCTCTGCTTGTGGCGTTGCTGGTAAGACGGGTTTGTGGGTTCTGTTTTGTCAATAGTTCGCAGAGATCATCTCCAGTTGTTAATACCTGGCTGCGCAGCTAATTCTTAGAGCTCTCCTGGTCGCCTGCTTGTTCCCCATACCCCCTTGGGGGAAGAAATGTTTGTGTTGGATTTCCCCAGCAGCCAACGCCTTAGGTCGTAGGGTTAGAAGGACATAGACCAGCTTAGACCTCAAGGCATGGCTTCTGAGCACCGTGGTCCAGGCTGGCCCTGCCATGCTCTGCCGTGCCCAGCCGCACTTACAGCGGGAGGTGCTGAGTCAGGTGTCCGCTTAGGGATGTTTTTCCGCACCAGGTAATTTGTCCACCGAAGAGTGGATATTTTCATAGAAGCTAATGTTGCTTTCTAGAGAGAAGAGTTTGGGCACCCTGGTCCTTAAAAAGAGCTATTGAGGGATACAGAGTTAATAAAATGTAACTGATAAGAAAAAAATAAAATTAAAAAAAAAAAAAAGAGCTATTGAGCTTTCAGAGGTGTGGCATGCACTGTCCACTCAGGAGTGGAAGACAGACAGCCTTATTAAATGGGTCCTAAACTCTTTCCGCTGCTAGGCCTGGCCTGGAAATCTGTAGATATTATTATTATCATTATTTAAGTAACGTATGAGAAAAAGAAGTGACGATAGATACATTTTTGTATGGAAACAGTTTAGAACTCAAAGGTGGTTTTTGTTGTTGTTTATTGTTTGTTTGATTCGCTACATTAGGGGTGTCTGCGTGAACTAGCCAGTGTGAGGCACAAGTAGGTGGCATAGAGAGTAGACACAGCTCCTGCCCCATTTTTCTATCATTTTGTCTCTTATTCAGCCAAGAGAGAGAGTTACAGATGGACAAACCTTGGACATACAGGACTTGTATATAGATTTTAAAGTTTCCCCAAGTTCTTAATCTTCAGTTGGCTTTGTTTTTGATAATTCTGTGTATTCTGACATTAATTTTGATTACCCGAAACTCCACCACAGGAGCTGCTTAAATATATGAAATTATGAAGCTGGAATTGCAAAGTTAGTTTTATAAGGAATAAAGGTCATTTATATACAGAGTATAATATACCTTAACAAATTGATAAGAAATGGCTCCTTAAAATTATTGCAAAACCTGTGACTATGAAAACAAGTAAAAAAGTAATTTGAATCATTCTAATACTTGTTTTTCCCATAGGATTTGTGAATTGTAAAATATGTGATATGTAATTTTTAACATGTGTAAATTTTGTCCTTCCGTATTTACAGTAGCGGAAGAACATACACAGAACAGATGTGAGTTTGAGGAAAAATTCTTTTTCTTTGGGAAGGAAATAAAAATTTTACTAGAAATGACCTGAAAGGGAGATGTGATGTAGATATCTTTGAAAGGGAATTGGCTTCAAGCAGGATCCAGAGGTGTACAGCAGTGGTAGAAAGGGTGGTGCTCAGTGGCTACTTGGTTGAAACAAGACGATTCCAAATCACCCTGTGTTGGAGGTATTTATGTAAAAGAAATTTTAGAACGTTATATAAAGAAACATTAAAATGCTTCCCTATATTTCATGGGTCTTTTTTGAATTGCAAAAAGCAGAATGTTTTATTGTGCAATGATTGGGATATGCTGAGGAAATAAAGAAAAAAAATGGTTTCTGCAAAAATCAGAAAAGTCATAGGTAGGGGTTGAAGTTAAAAACAATTAGAGTTACCTAATAAAGAGTATCTAGTAAAGGTTTCTCTTGTCCTCATCCTCCTCAGGTTCTGTTGTCATCTGTTTTGTTGTTGTTTTGTTTTTTCTTTTTTTGGTGACAGCAGTTCCAACTATTGGGATGGAATAACAGAGTAGTATGTGTTTTTCTGAGGAATCTTAGTCACTGTGCTGAGAGTATGAACTATGTGTGTAAGCTTGTCAAAAATAGTAAAAATGGGACTTCATATGACCCAGCTATGCTTGGTCATGGCATAAAGCTAAACCACAAAAATATTTCTTTCTTAATCATGTTCATTTCTGCTCATTTCATAATAGAAGTGGAATCAACCTTAATCAGACTATTAAGAGATGAGTGGTTAATGAAAACATGCTACATGGAAACAACCATAATAAAAAATGAAATGATGAAATTTGTATGAAAATTAGTTGACCAGTAAGACATTATATAAAACAAGAAAACCCAGGCTTAGAAAGACAAGTGCTGCATTTCTCTGTCACATATATATCCTACTTGCCAGTTGTAAAACACGTGTATCTAGTTAGGTGTTGTCTGAGTCACTGTCATATTGCTGTGCGGAGACACCATGACAAAGGTGACTTTTATAAAAGAAAGCACTTAGTTGGGGGCTTGCTTATAGTTTTAGAGGGTTAGTTCATTATTATCAGGGAACATGGAAGCATGCAGGCAGGTACAGTGCTGAAAAAGAAGTTGAGAGTAATATCCAGATTCACAGGCTCTGAGAGTGAGAGACTGGACCTAGTTTGGGCTTTTGAAGCTTCAAAGCCCACTTGGCGACATGGCATAACAACTTAAAATAAGACTAGGCACAAACCGTCATATCAAGGCTGGGTGAGACCACTTCTCCGTAGGAGGAAAAGGGGTCCCAGGAGCAAGCAAAGGAGTCAGAGATACCTCTCACTCCCCAAGTTAGGAGTCCCAGAAGAACATGCAACTATACAACCATAACATGTGCAGAGGACCTGGCACAGACCTGTGCAGGCTCCTTGAATGTCACTTCAGTCTCTGTTATCCCTCATGAGCCCTACTTAGTTGATGTCTGTGTTCTGTGGTTGTGTTTTCCTGGTGTCCTCAAACTTTCTTGCTCCTGTAATCCTTCTTCCTCTTCTGTGGGGTTCCCCTGCCTCTATGTATTTGGCTGTGAATCTACTTCCATCATTTGCTGGATGATGCCTCTCAAATGACAATTGGGCCAGGCACTGATCTACAAGTATAGCATAACATCATTAGAAATCACCTCATTGACATTGACTTTTGCCAATCATATTTGTTTCTATCATGAGTCACTGGCTATCCAGCCTCTGGTCCTGGCTATTCAGGCAGTGTTGGGTGTTGACTCTCTCTTGTGTGGACCTCAAGTGGTTGGTCACTTCCAGGATTTATGCAACACCATTATCCCAGGATATCTTGCAGACAGGACAGATCAAACGCAGGCAGGTCAAAGGTTTTATTATAAGCTGTATTATAAGAGGCTAGGATATAGAATAAGTTAAATGTTGGATGGGCTAGTCATATAGTATGAAAAAAAGTTCTTTCTTGCAATTATCCATCCCAGTAAGGTGTTTGGAGATGGGAGTTATGTGTGTATTTAAACAGTGGGTACTTGTAGTAAACTCAGAATGAATCCATTTTTTATTGTTAAAGTAGAGCAAACTAGACTTTAAGAATATAGATAGGGGTATCTTAGCAAAAAGATCTAATTAAAAAGCACAAAAGACAAATATTCATTTCCAACAAAACAGCATTAGTTTGTTGTATGATGGAGAAGAGAGAAAATTAATAAGTTAAGCAGTTGAAAACTGCAGAAATGCAGATCAAACCCAGAGCCTTGGTTATGCTAGGCTAGGGCCTTTCTCCTGAGTACTACATTCATTGTACTCTGTTTCTTAAATATACTAAGCAATTAAAACGTTAAGAAGTCTAGATAATGGCTAAAACAAAATGAAAATTAGAGGCATAGTCCTGGCTTCTACAAAAATGATGTAGTAGTAACGAATGATCTTCATAGCGTTAGCAATTCAGTGATGAATGGCAATGCCCGAAGGAACACATGAAAAAGGAATTGATTCTCATTGGCTACCTAGGGAAGCAAGCTTCAGAAGCATCATTTGCAGCTTTAGTCAGTAATCTGTTTATAGTGGGTTTGCAGGTGAAACTAAGGCCTTCCTAAGAGGCACATTTCATTAGTGTAGGGATCCTCTAGACAGCAGAAACAGTCATAGTGATGCATGGTTGAAAGTGTGTTTACTAGAGATATGCTGTTTTGTTTAAGATAACATCTACTTCCAGTAACACTCAAACAATATCAGAAACTAGGAAGAAATGAAGAAAATTTTTAAATAAATTTTAAGGAAATGTACTTTAACTCAAATCTAGTGATTTGATGGTAAACGTTTACACTTTTTTGAAAGACAGGCGTAACTCAGATTTCATCTATACTGACCACTGCCAAACCCATTTTCCTCTTAGATGGCATGAAAACATAACAGAAAAATTAGCACATTGATAGGGGTGCCCTGGATTGTATGATGCTCATATAAACTAATGTGTATCCTAGTGAGACTCAGAACAAAAGTACTTCTATGTCCTTTTTCTGTAGTCACCATTTTATTTGGTTTCTAATTTTTATGGCATAATGTTTTGGGATTGAGGAGTGTCTTTAAAGTCATATATAGGTCGATAAATAGTTGTAAATATCTGTATTCTTTTATTTATTTATTACAATTTCTTCTCTTTATACCCTAGCTGTAGTCCCCTCCTATGTCCCCTCCCAATCCCACCCTCCCCCTTTCTTCTCCTCCTATGTCCCTCCCCAAGTCCACTGATATGGGAGGTTCTCTTCTCCTTCCATCTGACCCTAGCCTATCAGGTCTCATCAGGACTGGCTGCATTGTCTTCCTCTTTGGCCTGGTAAGGCTGCTCCCCACTCCGGGAGGTGATCAAAGAGCCAGCCTTTGAGTTTATAATCGAGACAGCCCCTGCTCCCCTTACTAGAGAACCCACTTGGAGACTGAGCTGAGATTAGTACGGTTTTTAAATAGGAAAGTAAAAGTATAAAATATCAATACTTTAGAAAAATAAGTAAATGGTAAATTGAATATGGAAAGATAGGAGTCAGGAAGACCAATTATGTAAATACTGGAATAATACAAACAAGAAATGATGAGACCATTTAATGTAATTTTGGCTTTTAGAACAGATATTTCAAAGGAATACAGTTTTTTATAGAATTTATGAGTACAGGGAATGAGGTAATTTAGAAATAACTTCTTGATTATAAAAAGTAATACAAATTTGGAAGAGAAATGGGAAATTAATCTTAATGCTTATTTGGCTTTAGGCCAATGATTATATTTGGGACAAAGATTATTCTAGATAGTGAGCTTAAGGTACTGAGATGTTGGCTAAAATGTAAGGTTTTAGAGTTCACTAATTCAGTAGTCTTGAGAGTAAGAATGGCTTTTAAGTTACAAGGCCAAATAGGATAGAGTTTGGAGAAAGACCATATATGGCTAAAAGAAGCAGAAGTTGAGCTGGGCGTGGTGGCACACACCTTTAATCCCAGCACTCAGGGAGTCAGAGGCAGGCAGATAGCTGTGAATTTGAGGTCAGCCTGCACTACAGAGTGAGTCCAGGACAGAGAAACTCTGTCTCCAAATACCTAAATGAAAGAAGAGAGAATGAGAGAGATTGGGGGGTGGGTGGAAAGAACATGGGAGCCCAGTTAGTGAAGCTGAAGAAATAATGTTGTAAAATTAATATGCTTAGCAGTATTTTTTATGTGAGTTAAATGAAAATGAAGTGTAGGAACTCGATTAATCTGGTTTGTAGTGTTCCCAGAGTGAGGTGAGTGTGGATTAGTGATACCTGAACCTGTTGTCAATGCAAATACACACTTTTTTTTGGCATTCTTTTTTTAAAATTTTTTATTAATTACACTTTATTCACTTTGTATCCCCCCTGTAGTTCCCTCCCTCCTCCCTTCCCAACCTCTTCCTTCCTCCCCCTTCTCCACTCATGCCCCTCCCCAAGTCCACTGGTAGGAGAGGTCTTCTTTTCCTTCCTTCTGATCCTAGTCTATTAGGTCTCATCAGGAGTGGCTGCATTGTCTTCCTCCGTGGCCTGGTAAGGCTGCTCCCCCCTCAGGGGGAGGTGATCAAAGAGCAAGCCAATCAGTTCATGACATGGTCATATGTTACAGATTGTTTTGTCAGATACTTTGGGACTGAGCCACTTAATTTGAGCAGTGGAGGTGATGATGAGAGAGCTATATTGAGTTGGTATCCATAGTGATTATTTAAGAAATCATGAGAGTATATGCAATAGATGTGTGTCCTTGTGTTTCCTGATTCTGCTAGGTTCAGTGAACTGTCATTTTTTTTTATTATAGTTTATTCACTTTGTATCTCAGCTGTAGCTCATCCCCTCCCAATCCTGTACTCCCATCCTCTTCTCCTCCCATGCCCTTCCCCTAGTCCACTAAGAGGGAGGTCCTCCTCCCTATCCCAGAACCAAAATATCTGGGCCCAGGGGTCTGTTCTGAGAACTGCCATTTCTTAACAGAAGTCTGAGCTGTGTGTTGAATTGGGGATAAATTAAGCTGACTCAAAAAAACTAATACTGAGAAGCACATACTATGAGTATTTTATTACAGAGAAAGAGTACAGCAGAGCCAGTAGTATAGGCTTGGTCCTTATTATCTTGATAAAAGTGAG
>NW_026596117.1:15050571-15178950 GCF_907164565.1 Psammomys obesus
TTGTGTGTATAAAGGTATGAAACAAGGGTGGTAGCCAGAGAGAAGGGAATCAGAAACTTAGTTTTAAAACACAGCTAACAATTCATGACAAGGCCTATAGCCCGAGTGACCTGTGTTCCCAGACAGTTGCTCCTGTCTTAACCGTGTTTGTTTCTGGTTCAGTTGTCTGCCCCTGAGGTGAAGCAAAAATAGAGGACGATTGCAAAGCCAGCCATGGACTATAAAATAAGCCTTCAATCGTCATTTTAATGGGTCTACCATTTGCCCTAATTTAATTTCCTTACCTCCAAATATATCTTGTTTTGTAAGTTCACAAGATGACATATCATCCAGAAAAACTATTTATTTTTCCTATCTTCTCCACACAAAGACTAAGATTATTCTTGCAACAGTAATCAAGATCTTCTGTCTTTGGCTTGCAAAGAAAATGCATTCAACTGTACTTGAAAGAGAAAATTGAAATTCTGCTACAGATGATAAAGCACATTCTCCTCCTTTTTCAATTTTGTCTGTTCATATCAGCTGAACTGCATTAATAATAGCAAAGGGTGCCTGTTGCTAGTCGTGGCAAAAATTATAACATTTGATTGCCCCAAAGTTTATGAGGTGCATGGAGATTTACTGCTTTTATGGAACCATGAGCTTTTAGGTTTCTTTGTCTTGCCCCACCTTTTCCTTAAATTTGTATTTTTTGAGTGCTAGATGTTGCAAAACAAACCAGGAAACAGCCTCTAGAAGAACATTTTTCCACCAGCTTTAAAGCTGAGCTTTAATGGCTGAGCATTTGTGTATTTTCCAAAAAAAAAAAAAAAAAAAGTCTCCAATATTATTGGCTTGCCTATCTGCCTGCTGTAGCCATTCTACATTACTGTTAATTACTTTAGGAAGCAGTCCAGTAGACTTATTAGAATGCATAACTCTAGCTTTCATTATTTATTGCACTTATCTAGTATGTTAACCATGAATTAACCACTGCATCCATTTACTCATAGTACAACCATCACAATAATCAGAAGTATCCCAAAATAAAAGCAGGTTGCTGCCTTAGAGATAAAGGTCTAAAAACAAAACAATATATACTAGAGTTTTCCTTTTCTCATAAGATTGTCTCATAGCTATGTTAGTTGGCAAACCATCGTCAAATTTAAAGAAAGGAAACGATAAGGACAAGAAAAACTTTACATTCATAGGTACTTAATAAACAAGTCTTTTTAGTCAGACCTATCATGGGAAGCCAGTAGCACAAGCCTAGGCAAAATGAGTTTAAATATTCTATGTTTCGATAAGTCTAGCTGCTTTTTGGCATAATTACTGACTGCTCTAGAGGTTGTATTGAGTTTTCTCTCTTTCCTCTAAATTTATTCGTAGAAGGAGATGAAATTAATTGTCACTGAGTTTTAATTGGTAGTGATGGTGATGTTGGGAAAAATGCTTTGAGAACAGTCAGCTCTATTTCAAGTTAAAAAGTAATTATTTTCTACTTAAGTGAATTTTAATTAATAGTGTTTCCTTCATTGATATCAGCATTTCACACTGCCTGAAGCTTATACAATTCAAGGAACCTTAAATATGTAATACAAATATCTATATATATTTGCATAGACTTACAGTTAATATAGATATGTGTTAAAATTTCAAATACAGTAAAATGCAAAATCATTTAATTTATTAATATCTGTATAATTCTTTTTCTCTATGCTTTTCAAATTTCATTCAGTCTATATTGGTCTTGTTCATTCTATCCCCTGAATCGCTTCCATACATTCTTGTACCTTGATACCCACCTAACTTCATATTTTCACTCTCCAATAAAACAAATAAAACAGAAGTCTAGTTTGTATTGTTTGTATGCTTCTGGGTCAGGAACATGCTCTGTAGTGTAGTTAAGTGTCATTCTATCCAAGTGTCATTGTCTCTTACTCAACAGCAATCTAATGGCAATAGATCCTTGTGTAGCAGTGGGTCTTGATGTTCACCTCCTCTCCTCTATCCTAGGATTTGACTGATTTGAGTTTTGCAGGCCATGTGTTTGTTGTCATAGTCTCTGTGCATGCTTTCATATGTATATCTCTTGTGTTAGGGAAATAATGTTTTCTTTGAAATCATTCACTACCTCTTGCTCTTAAAATCTTTTCATGCCCTTTTCTGCTTACATCTCTGAACCTTAAGGGGAGTGTTGGGATAAAAGGATACACTCAGAGCTGAAAATCTCTAAATCTCTGCATGTTGATAGATTGTGGTTTTCTGTATTAATTGACATCTGCTAATTGATGAGAGTTGAGCAATGCTCTCATGTATAGGTATAGCAATATGTCATTAGGTGTCATTTATCATGTTGTTCTTTTAGCAGAGTAATAATAAGTTTTCCTGTAGGGTCTATGACCTAGCCTCAATTTCTTGGCCTCATTGACAGTGATTTGTATGGGTTCCATTTCATAGAGCAGGCCTTAAATGAAAACAAAAATTTTGGTTATTTTTGTAACAGTCATGTCATGATTGCACCTTTCACCAGTAGGCGTATCTTGCTGGGTAGGCTGTTTGTGTAGATTGCAATGTTCATATTTGGGTGAGACTGATGATTATTTTTCTCCTCAGATATCATGTATAGCACCTTCCAGAACTATGAATCCTAGCCAATAGAGATAAAACTTTCGGTTTCCATGTACAATGATATAAGTACGTGGTGTCTTCAGTAATCGGGTCTTATTGTCAAGTTCTGGAGGGTAGTGAATAGCTTTGGCACAGACTGTAGTTTGAGTGGGTTGCTTCACTCCTGTCTTGACCAACAACTCATATCCCATAGTGTTTGCTAAATACTACTTGATTATTTCACTCCGTAAGGAGAAATGAACTCTAGCTTTTTTTTTTTTTTTCTGTAATCTAACTGTGCCTCTTGATTTGTAAATGCTTCTGCCACCAGCTCCAGCATACTGGGATTATAGGCATGTAATACTGTCCTTGGCTTAATTTTTATTTTATAAAGCTTAAATATCATTTTCTTAAGTTGTACAGCTTCTGTGTCATTACAATTCTTTTTTTTTTTTTTTTTTTTTGAGAATTCCAACATCTTTAACTTTATGTAAAGGTTCTTGCTCCCATGGGCTACATCTGAGCAGGAGTTCTAGGTCTAGCTCAGGATCCAAGTGGGTACCCTAGTAAGGGGAACAGGGACTATTTCTGACATGAACTCAGTGGCTGGCTCTTTGACCTCCCTCCCAACCTCCCTGTCCAAAGGAGGAACAGCCTTGTTAGGCCACAGAGGAGGATATTGCAGCCAGTCCTTGAAGATACCTAATAAGCTAGGGTCAGATGGAAGGGGAGGAGGACCTCCCTTATCAGTGGACTTGGAAAGGGCAGGGAGGAGATGACAGAGGGACGATAGGATTGGGATGGAATGAGGGAGGGGGCTACAGCTGGGATACAAAGTATATAACCTGTGATTAACATAAAAAAATAAAAAAATCTTGCTCTAGCAGACTCTAAACTCTAGGAGACTCTAGCATTCTGAGTTTCATTTCATTCCATCATCTGTGCTGAAGCTGCCACAGGAGCCAGTCTTGCTTGTCCAGGCTTGATGGAACAGATTAACAAAGCATTTGTTAATTCAATTATTCAGTCAGCAATCAGGCTTCAGTGCATTTTTACAGTGTTTTTTTTCTTTTTCATTTCTTTTTCTTGGTCCTGTACCTGGACCTAGGTGAAGAATAAAGAATTTTAAGGAGATATTTCTCTTTTTTGAGTTCACAGACTAATACAAGTAAATATTTTATAACAAAAATGTTCTGCAATAATGTATAAATAAAAGGTTGTATAAAAGTAGAGAGTATTTAGATGGCTAGAATATTGGAGATTACTTGTCTTATCATTTTTTTTCCCAAAACATTTTCTAGGAAACGCTCATCCTATGAAATGAATTTTGTAGCCTGTAAACACTACAAAAAATAAAAATAAAAAGTCTATATTCTTCCTATGAGATATTCACTGTGTTCTTACCAAGTTAAATAGCTATGATCACCTTCACCTGAGGAAAGTATTTAACTGTATAGATGTCACTTAGCTGTATTTTACCCTGAAAATGTGCTTTTAGAAGTAAAGCACTCCAATAATGGTTGTGTCATAATGATCCATTACAAACTTGATTTTACAAATATGTAGGGTTACCTTAATTTTCTCTCTATGTAAGGAATCTTTTTTCTTCTTTTTATATATGAACACTTATGTGAGGTGAAAAACTAGAGTGAAATTAAGGAGTTAAATATTTAGAAGATCACATTCAGAAGATCACATTTTCAAATATCCATAGTTGGTGAAAGTTCCCTACAGGAGGTAATAATCCATGTTTGCATGGTCTTCAGTTTCTGCAATAAACACTTCTTTGCTACATGTGTCACAGACGATATAGTTCATATCAGAATCAGCAAGACGTACAGGCTGTTGCACTTGACTTCTCTGGAGAAAGATGATCTCTCCCTGTGGTATTGATATGTTAAGTAGCTGTTCATTAGAACATTTTGGGTTTAACTCCATCTTGCTTCTTTGGATTTACCTTTCCCCAGAAAGACATTTAATGATATCTAAAGATACATTTAACTGAAAATGGTAAAAGAGTAAGGAAATGAACATATATAAGACTTACTTTACACTGAGTGGCAACACATAAAATATACTTAAATAAGATACTCATCTTCTCCTCACTGCAGCACAGTATCATGCTTGCAGTTTGATTTGGTCATACACTGTTTATGCTCAGCTTGCAAGAGACTACCAGCAAAATAGCATTGTATTGTATTCCATGTCAGCTCCGTATTTCAAAGGGAAAGTAAATAGAATCTAAGATTGTATTTTGGCTAAGACTCTGAAGTCAGCCAGGACATTATGACTTTAAACATGTGTGATAATTAAAGTGTATTTAATTCACTTTATTATTTATTATTAAAACAGTATATTCAGGTGACTTAGTATCTTTCCTAGTTTCCTATCCATTTCTGTACTCCTTCTTTTCAGTCCTCTCTGTTTGATTATCTTTTAAACTAAAAAATGTGGAGATCTGAAGAATCATCTTTTGACCTCTTTTATTCTTGGTACTAACTCATCTTGTGATCTTTTAGTTACCATCTGTATGCTGATGTCTTCCCAGGTCCTCTACCTGACCTGATCTTTCCCTTGATCTTTAGACTCATGTGTAGTTTCTACATACATTTAAACTCAAGTTCTTGGCTACTACCAATAGTGTTCTATTGTTTTAAATGCTAACATTTAATTACTTATATTAAAATCAATCAGTGAATAAAGTGGCATGACACACATTATCATTGTTGGTCTTACACCCCACATAAGCCAATTGTTTGTCCATAACTTTGGAAATTTATCTAGAGTTTGATCACTCTTCTGTATTCAACATTGGTCTCTTTGTTTAAACATCAACTTGTCAGACTTAACAGATTATACTGGTAAAAGTAGCATTCATCTTGTTTTTCTAGGACCTATGAGAAAAGACACTGTCGGATTGCCTTTTTTTCTCCTTTTGCATAAACAAAATCTAAAAGGGCCTGACATATGAACCATACACATAGAAATGTGGTAATAGTTAAGAAACGAATGAACAAAGCATCATTTATATTCTTGAGGCTCTGTGCTTATTGTATCATCTTTTGTGTTGGACTAGACAATGGGAGTATATGACCATAGTTACATCTATTATAATTGTCATTCCCTTGGCCTAATCTAGCTCTAGCAGCTAATCTCTGGTTTGAAAGAAGCCAAATGTTCAGTATTATGAATACATGGCAAATCGAGAGGAAGGCCTGAACTTAGTTTTCTCCTCAGATGTACTACAGTGACATAAATCTTCAATACTAACTACAGATTCTACTTTCTGGGGGATTATTACTGATTCTGTTTCTCCTGTATCTGGGATCACTAGTTGTGAGGTATGGACGCTTAGGGAGCTTCTCTACTGTCTGTGTGCTGGCATTTCCTCCTTTGCAAATATCATTTTCTTTATAAAAAGTACAGACTACATTAATCAGGAAGGACTGAGTAATAATTATAGAAAAAAACAGATAAAGAATTATTCTAAATAATAAAAATTAAAAAAATATATATATATATATAACATATATATAATTTTACCTATTTCAATTTCAGGATACCATGTGGTTGAAATAATATTATAGTTGCGGACTCCAAACACCAGGACTCACAGAGTAGTGATTCACATGAGGCGAGAAGGAAATCTGGTTCAGCATGTCTAGTAAATGTTGTTGTTTACAGACTTCTAGAGTCTGACACCAGACAGTTTATTTTAGGCATATTTAAGTACAGCACAATTTTGGAAAAGTTTTTCCTGATAACAATTATCTCAATCCCGTGTACACTCCCATTTAAGAGTGACTACATCAAAACTCTTTTGCATAGTACATGTGCCCTCTTCCATAAAGATGGCTTCTCTAGCTCAAGAGCTGACGGGAGGTATGGTAAAATAGATAGCTTAGAAGTCACTAAGCTATACAATACATGTAACAGTTCTCCTTAAGACAGGTTTTGATGAGTGTGAAACAATGCTCAAGATAAAGGTCATTAAGAGTCTGGTTTATACAGAATAGTCTAGGAGATTCAGGCGTGGCTAACCCCTATAGATACCCCTATAGACAGATCACCAGGTTATTAGCTACATCTACTTCCAGACTTTTGGGAAGAAAACAGGTATACATCTCTTCCATTGAAAAGACAAACATGTATGTTTAGTATTCCTAAATTTCCTAGTGTTTATCTGTGAGCTCAAGGACCTCGACCCCTTTATAGTTATGAGCACTGTTTATTTTTATAGCTCTTTGTTTCCAGCTTAAATAAACTTGATAAAATAGCTGAGGGAATTTAACTTTGTCACCACATGAGCTACTCTATAAGACATTGCTGTCATGGGAAATTGTAAACTGCATTCTATCTACATTGCTATTACATGGTGCTTGATGTATATGACACTTACCTTCTTTCCATACTTTGTAGCCATTCAGTAATGTTTGTGAAATTCTGGCTCAAGAGTCGTATATGCCTTGTTTGCCAGTTTGTAGGTACGTTAGTAAGACAAGACAGTGAAGCATTGGAAAGTCAAATTTATGGAATTAAGTCAAGAATTAGAACTATTGAGTATCCTGGACTTGAAGAATAAAGAGTGCTGTGCTGCACTCTTTAGTAGTCACAAGGAGAGCTGAGTTCTATCACTGCTTTATGTATGACAAAACCTAAGCCTTAAGGAAACTGAAAAATAAAACCATAAAGAGTAACACCATATATGGAGATCCAAAGAAGATGTTAAAAGTCTTGGTTAGAGGGAATGTATCTTCTATGCATTGTGAGAAAAGAAAGTAGGGCTGGCTGTAAGGATGGTCTAACTAGTTATACCAAGTGGATCAATCTTCCTGGGTTTATTTAATGTAATATGACTGTTATAGGAATGATAGAAAGTGCAGAAGTGTAGCTGAAGTGCTTATCTTTCCTTTCTTTTTTCTTTTCTTCTCTCTTTTTGTTTTGTTTTGTTTTGTTTTCCAAGACAAGGTCTCACTATGTAGCGCTGTCTTTTTCTGATGACACCAAGCTGGCCTCAAGCTCACAAAGACCTCCGCTTCCCAAGTGCTGAGATAAAGTTTTGTGCCATTATGGCCAACTGGTACTATGCTTATCTTAAAGTATCCTTGGTACTTATTTTATGGTATTTGATGATGTGATAATGAGGAATAAGGGAAAGAGAAATTTGGAGTTGGATGAAATATAAAAATGGGACTAGTAGAAAAGTAGTATCACTGTAATATAAGATGCCTAAGAAAATATGTCTGTCTCCCCATTTTTCAGTTATCTAAACTGTTACATATATTCTATGATTAGAAAACAAATATTTGTAAAGAATATCCAAGTTTTAAGCTGGCATGGAGACACTAGGAATTTAAAAGGCCAAGATTTAAATGTGGCTTATTTTCCTTAGGGATTCACTTAAGTCTTATTAGAATGTAAGTGCCCTGTGAAGATACCAAAGTCTTTGTCTCAGTGGAATTCAATGAGCTCTTAAGGCATGGACTAAAGGGCACCACTTTGCTATTCCTATTGTGCTTCTAATGCACAGGACACAGCATGGGAGTTACTGCTTATCAGTAAAGTTCGGGCTGTCACTGTGAACTGTTGTTTTCCAGATGTTTGAATCATTAAAAGTAGTGTCAGCACAGCAAGCATGCATGCCATTTGGGTATCTGCATCTTCAGCAGGGACTGGCAGCCTACTGTTTTTGGTTGTTGTTGTTCTGTTCTGTTTTGTTTTGTTTTGTTTTGTTTTGTTTTGTTTTTTTCCTGATTAATGATTCCTAATACAAGGAAGCATTTCCAGGAGATGACAGAGGAATCTTTGGCCAGGTCATCTTTCTCCTTTGTTTTCTTTCTTATGCCTGTCTATAGGAGGCTTATAGAGGCTAACTAATGACATGATGGAAGTAGGGAAGTGTCTGCTATAGACAGCTTGGCTCTTTTGTTTGGATAATCACTATGACTTGATTATCAAATGTCAACATGAGGCCTTTTCTTTTAAAAGGGCTTCTTTGTACATGATATTAGAGGAACCTTATAAGCCTCAAATGTTGGTTGGTAGGTAAAGTTCATATGAAGGATATGAGGCAACCTTTTTTTGCTTTCTTTTTTTTTAAATTTTTTATTTAACTTTTATTAATTACACTTTATTCATTTTGTATCCCCCATAAGCCCCTCCCTCCTCCCCTCCCGGTCCCACCCTCCCCCCTTTCTGCATGCATGCCCCTCCTCAAGTCCACTGATAGGGGAGGTCCTCCTCTCCTTCTTTCTGATCTTAGTCTATCAGTTCTCATCAGAAGTGGCTTCATTGTCAGGGTTCTAGGTTATCTCCATGAATAGTCTGGTTGGAGTATGAGTCTCTGGGAAGTTCCCTGTGTTCAAATTTTTTTGTCCTGTTGCTCTCCTTGTGGAGTTCCTGTCCTCTCCAGCTCTTACTACTTTCCACTTCTTACATAAGATTCCATGCAAATTGCCCAACAGTTGGCCATAAGTCTCAGCATCTGCTTTGATAGTCTGCAGGGCAGAGCCTTTCAGAGGCCCTCTATGGCAGGTTTCTACCTTGTTTCCTGTTTTCGTCTTCTTCTGATGTCCTTCCTCTTTGCCTTTCGGGATGGGGATTGAGCATTTTATTCAGGGTCCTCTCTCTTGATTGCTTTCTTTAGATGTACAGATTTTAGTAGGTTTATCCTGTATTACATGTCTATATGAGTGATATACCGTGTGTCTTTCTGTTTCTGGGACAGCTCACTCAGGATGATCCTTTCCATGTCCCACCATTTACCTCATGAAACTGAACAGCTTCTGTAAAGCAAAGGACACTCATCAAAACAAAACAACTGCTTACAGATTGGGAAAGAATCTTCACCAACCCTATATCTGACAGAGGGCTAATATCCAGTATATATAAAGAACTAAAGAAGCTGAAAAGCAGCAAACCAAGTAATCCAATTAAAAAATGGGGAACAGTTAAACAGAGAATTCTCTGAGAGGAATATAGAATGGCAGAGAAACACTTAAAGAAATGCTCAACGTCATTAGCCATCCGGGAAATGCAAATCAAAATGACCCTGAGATTTCACTTTACACCCATCAGAATGGCCAAGATGAAAAACTCAAGTGACAACACATGCTGGAGAGGTTGTGGAGAAAGGGGAACCCTCCTCCACTGCTGGTGGGAATGTAAACTTGTACAACCACTCTGGAAATCAATCTAGTGCTTTCTTAGACAGCTAGGAATAGTGCTTCCTCAAGATCCAGCCATACCACTCCTAGGCATATATCCAAAAGAGGCTGAAGTACACAATAAGGACATTTGCTCAACCATGTTTGTAGCAGCTTTATTTGTAATAGCCAGAAGCTGGAAACAGCCCAGATTCCCCTCAGCTGAAGAATGTATGCAGAAATTGTGGTACATCTACACAATGGAATATTACTCAGCAATGAAAAATGTGGAAATAATAAAATTTGCATGAACGCTATTTTTTTAAATAAGTTAGTGATTAGCAGTTAGTAGTATTTAGGTAAAACAGCAGGAAATTACACAAAAAATATGTTTTTATCTTTGTCTTATGAAAGTATTTATCACTCTTGGACTTTTGTGTTTGGAAGACCATATCCATTTGGTGAGACTAATTAACCTGGTATTGTCTTTACTTGGTAGAATAGTTGCTCAATTCTTTTCCGTCCTATGGAACAGTAGTTGCTTTAACTGTCTTTCTTCTTAACATCAGACCTTTGAATTGCCTGTAGCCTTTGGGGCATGTTCCTTTCCTTTCATGGGATAGAAAGGCTATACATTCCTAAAGACAGCATTCCTTTTGACTTGCAGCTCTGCTTTTGTGAAGCCCAAACTCCACTGATTCATGATGTCAGTTGTAGTGTGATGACACCAAATAGTCTCTTGCATAAACATCTGATTGGGAAATATTTAGTGTTTAATGGGTATTGATTTGTTTGAAAGAACAATTTTTATTGAGGTAAAATTGATATAAAATAAAATTGATAATTTTAAATTGTAAACTTAAGTGGTATTAAAAATACCCACAACTCTGCACAACTATTATCTCCAATTCTAAAATATTTTCAATACCCCAATAAAGGACACTCCATTCATTAATCCTCCAATGTCTCTGTTGCTTTGGATCCTTGTAGTATCAGTTAGGTGGCTTATAACCAATAAGCTTTATTTCCTAAATTTTAGAACCAAAGTGCTTGCAGGCTCAGTGTGTCTCACATATCACAGACTTCTTGGTTGTAACCGCTACTGAAGAAAGGGCAAATTACTTGTTCTTTGAGTCTGTCTCATATGGTTACTCCCCTTATTCCACTCACAATCTAAATACTCCTCAAATGTCCTCCGGAATACTATTTTGGCATTTAAATTTTAACAATACATGGATATTCAAATCATAGCACTCCTATAGAATTTAACAGTCACTGATCTTTATGTCTTCAGGTTTTCTTTTTTGGGTGTATCATGTAAATGGAATCATTCCAATCATGACTTTTTTTTCTCTTTAGACTTCCTACACATAGCATTGTTCTAGAGGTTCATTTGTATTAGCGCTTAAGCCGTATATACTTTTATTGAATGAGTAATATCCCTGTATTCTGTCCATATTTTAAAGAAGTATAAAACATAGATTGTCTTCAATGTTTTTTTTTGTTATTTTTTTTGCTATTACAAATAATGCCTATATAACTCTTTATAGTCTTTTGTTTATATACCTATTTCTCTTCTTTGGGTGTATGCATATAGTAAGTATGGGCTCACATTATAACTTCATGTTTACATGTTTTGAGGAAACAAAAAATATTTTTGTTTATAATGGCATACTCATTTTATATTTCCTTCACCAGTAAACAAAGTTTCTAATATAGCCTCTTACTATTTTCAGGCTTCAATTATTATTGTCTTTCAGTGCAACTCAGAGGTAAAGTATTTACTTAGCAAGAAGCCAAAGAAAATTATAACTATCACACTGGATATGAAGGAGCACTTTATGGTTTTAATATGCAATTTCTTAGTGACTCATAATATTGTAAATTTTTCTCATGTCATTTTGGTAATTTGATTAATAATCTTCCAAAGAATGTCTAACTAAATTCTTGATTAATTGGATTATGTACCTTTGGGGAACTGGCTTATGAACTATTTATATATTTTGATTAATAAACCTTTATCAGTTTGTAAAAAAAAAGAAATTATGGAATGTAGCAGTTATATATAGGTAACATGTACTCTGAGTTATACATCCTTATTTCTTAGCCATACATACGGAAGCAAAAGGGTGGAAGGAAGCAGTTCAGTATGTGACATTGGAAGGCACAACGGTGCTTATTTTCAGAAAATACTTTGGAGACCCATTTGGTAACAGCAAATATGTAAAGAATGATAGATACATATTAAAACAGCATTATGATTTTAAATATATGTTTAATTATCAAACTCAACAGAGGAAAATCTACTAGGTTAAAGTTCTGTGTCATTGCTGCAGATTTTGTAAGCATTTTAATATTGAGAAAAATTTCAAAAAAAATACTGCTTTGCAGTTAGTGGGAGAGGTTTACTTTTTTAAATTTAAAAGTATTAGGACATAGATGTAGCTTAATTAAAATGCTTTCCTAGCATGTTCATTGAGCTGGCTAAAAACCTTAGTGTGGTGGCTCATGTCTGTAATCCCTGTATATAGATTGTGGAAACAGCCTAATCAGATGATCTAGACCATTCTTTGATACATAATGAGGTCAAGGCCTGTGTGGACAGCATGATTCTCTTCCTTATTTATACATTACATTACATATATATATACATTATGTATATTATTTATATGTATATATAAATAATATACATATTCATATACATATACATACATATACATATGTGTATATGTATATTTATATTTAAATGTATATTATATGTATATATTATATGTATATATTATATGCATATTATATTTATATGTATATAATATAATATATAATATATAATTATACAGTGTGTATATATATATATATATATATATATATATAAATGGTCTTCATGAACCAATAATACTATATGCTTTCAAAATCTGCCAGAGACCATATAAAATATAACTATCAGTCATGAGGCTGATTTTAAATATGATGATGTATAAGAATGCTCTCTGGTTTTGGAGAAAGAGCAGTAAGACTTAACAGAGTCTATTAAATTACAGAGTGTACCATCACACTGTAATTTTTTTAATTTTAATTTTAATTTTTTAATCACACTTTTTTAATTCTAGATTATTTTGAAGGGAAATGTGAGAAATTATAAAAAACTTTTTAGGAATAGTTTGAAGTTAATTATATGTAGATTTTGTATTATTTATTCTTTCCATTAAAAAAGAATCTTAATGTTGATATTAGATTTGAAGCTTAAAGAAAGCAATGCTTACATGAGTTTGCATCCCAACAACTATTCTTCTTATCTTTGTAACTATTTGCTTTTATTTTTAAAATGGTGTGTGTGTCACAACACATAGAGATGTCAGAGGATAACTTACAGGAGTCATTTAACTCCATTGTTGGCCTGTGGATTGAACTCAGGTCATCAAAACACTGTACCTGCTGAGCCCCAGACTAATTTCTTAACTTCAGGGTTCTCTTTCTGATGCTTTGAGAAACATATGCTATTGTGTAGGGTTTCAGGGGAAGACATTTCACAGTACTATAGCAATCTTCAGGTAAAATTAAGCAATGAGATTTTATAAACAGTTCTAAAATGTCACTAAAGTTTGTTGAAAAAGATGTACTATTTCTGGGTTGTTTCTGTTGTCTGAATTAGGCGCAGATGCTTTGACAACTTCCCCCATGTACATTAGTGATCTGCATCTAATTGTCATCAATTAAAGTTTGTTTATTTTAGGCAAAACATAAAGACAATAAAGGATTCAGCTAGTCATTAATTGACACTGGGAATTAAGCGAATGGATAGTGACAAATTATTCACTTAATATGTTTTATTATTTGATATGTGGTGAATCTTACTAATATGTTTTATGCTGCCTACATGCTTCCCAGTGTGACATGTCCACTGTCATCAAAATAATATGCCCATTCCTTCTCACTCATTTTCTCACATTTCTTAAAATCCTTCTGACCTTGCTGGTGTAGGTTAAAGTCCCATTCTCATTTATCTTTCTTGTGTGTTTGTGTGTGTGTGTGTGAGAGAGAGAGAGAGAGAGTGAGAGCGAGAGAGACAGAGACAGAGACAGAAAAAGGGAGGGAGAGAGAGAAGAAAAGAGAGAAAAACTGCTGAAACTGAACGATCCTGGTTAGAAACAAAATCACAGTTGTTCTAACTGCAAACCAAAACTATTGGTTTTCCCATAAAATTATGATTTAATACTAATCTAGGTTTTTTGAGAAAAATACTTTTATATCTTAAACATTCAAAATTTTCGTGTCAGTAAATATTTTAGTATAGTTTTAATATAATTATTATTAATTACAATTTATTCACTTTGTGTCCCAACTGTAGCCCCCTCCCTCATCTCCTCTCAGTTCCACCTGCCTTACTTCTTCCCCTTTATGCCTCTCCCCTAGTCTACTGATAGGAGAAGTCTTCCTCCCCTGCTATCTGACCCTGCCCTATTAGGTCTTATCACTACTGTCTGGATCCTTTTTTTTCTCTGTGGCCTAAGTAAGGCCACTCCACCAGGGGGGAGGTGATCAAAGAGGAGGCAACGGAATTCATGCCAGTGACTACCCCTGTTCTTACCTGGGAACTCCATGGATACTGAGCTGCTCATGGGCTACATTTGAGCAGTGAGTCTAGGTCCTCTCCATGCATAGTCCTAGATTGATTCATGAGTCTCTGCTGTGGCCCTGGGCCCAGAACTTTTGGCTCAGTTGGCCTCCTTGTGGAGCTTCTGTCCTCCAGATCTTTATATCTCCCCCTTCTTCCTTAAGATTCCCTGTACTCTGCCCAAAATTTGGCTATGAGTCTCAGCATCTCCTTTGATTCCCTACTGGGTAGAGTCTTTCAGTGGCCCTCTGAGGTAGGCTCCTGTTCTGTTTCCTTTTTTCTCCCACATCTGATGTCTATTCTGTTTGCTCTTTTGAATGAGGATTAAGCATCTTCCCTAGGGTCCTCCTTGTTTTTTAGCTTCCTTAGGAGTATAGATTTTAGTATGTTTATCCTATATTATACGGCTAATATCCACTTATAAGTGAGTATATACCATGTATATCTTTCTCCTGGGTTACCTCCCTCAGGATGATCTTTTCTAGTTCTATCCATTTGCCTCCACATGTCATGATTTCCTTGGGAAACAGAGATATACTGTTATACTTTTCAACGTATAAAACATATACGCTCAAGAGATATGTCTGTTTGGTTTAAATGATATTCCAATATTTAACAACAGAAATGCTACATAAACATCTTCCTGCTTCTTTATGGCTGTAAGGGTATATGTCAGAACACTGGGCCTGCACTCACTCATGGCAGCAGGTGTGCACATAGGGCATGGACAGTATATCCAGGTTTTCTTCACTTTGGCTTACTTTCTTTTTTTTTTATTTTTATTTTTTTGAATTTTATTTTTTTCTTATCTTTCTTACTCACCCCTTCTCTTACTTCCTGTATCTGGTAACCATTTGTATTTATAGTTCCTAAAGCAAACAGTTCACATCCTATATGGACAAATAGTGGTTTAAAATTTTATTTAACTATGTGTATATATTTTGTCTTATGTTATATAAAATATGTTCACACATACTTTTTTCTTCCCATCACTGAACCCTCAGTGTTGTATATATTCTGGAAACTCTGTTTTGATCAGTTTTACTTCTGTAGTTTTCCTACTGAGAAATTATAATCACTCTTTGTTTAATTCAGCTGTTACATGAATACCTTGAAATGCTCCACTATTTCAGTTTCTACTGTGAAAATATTTTGTAAGAAGTAGTATTAAAACACTTTTTTCCCTCCTAGCTCTCTAGATTATAGGAATTTGAAAGCAGCAAGGAGTGTAGAGCTTATTGAGAATGCCATCTCACAATACTACTGAGGTCTAGAAATGAAAAACATGGGCCTTCAACTACAACATGGGCCTCATCATGATTCTAATGTAAATCCATGTTACATTTTAAGTAGAAACTCATTGTTTTAATGGTCTAAAGCAAGTAAAATCGATTACACTGCAATACTTGGACTTCTCACTAATCCAAATGAACTTGTGTGTATTATTAGCTTGTGTGGTTCAGTTTTATTCTCACAGAATCCATATATGAAAAGTGTGGTCATTATTTTCAGTTAGAATAGTGACAGTTTAGTAATGGAAACACAAAACCAAATGAACCAACTAAACAAACAAGCAAACAAAAACAACCAAAACAAACCTGTGAGGAATTACGGAAGTCCTGATATTGTGTAAGATTTTGAGTCTTGGCATCAGGCTCCAGTTTGGTGCCCTTAGTCACTAGAATCTGAATTGTCACCATATAACATCTTCTCTCTTGCTTTGCAAAAACTGTTTGTAAGAACTGGTATAATGTGGACAGTGATTTGCTTTTTGACCTATGATTTAGGAAGGTTTAAGGTTTACCTTTTAGTCTTAAGCAATTCCTTTATTGCACATTTTTATTATAGCATATTTCTATTGTTCTGTTTCTCTTTATGTTGATCATTTTACCTAACTAAAATTTTGAATATAACTATGGTTGTTAAAATGTATCCTAACAATGTATGTCTCTCAAAACAACAACAAAAAAAAAACTTTAGCTTGTGATGACTTTGGGTGAATAAAATTCTTTTAGTAAGACATACTGCATTTTTTCCCCTTTAGGTGTAATTTTTAGCTCAAAATTACTAATTTTCCTTTCAGTAAAAAGGGTTCTAAGGTAATAAGTGCCATTTGTATTGTGGTATTTTCTGTTCAATATGTAATACAGTTTTATTTCCAAAAGCTGTCCTTAGAGTGAGGGGCAGTGGAAGGAGCTGGAGGAGGAAGTCAATTTTATAATTGGGAAAGAGAACTTAGAAATGTTATAACAAATACTTCAATCAGTGTAGTGTAATCCTGAGCAGTAAAGATTAATGTCCAAGGCTTTCAGAACTGTACTGAGGTGTGTGAAGTGAAGCATGGCAGATCCAGATGGTGTTAGACAGGGATGTTAAGGAAAATCTTGGGTACATCATCTTACCCTATTCCTGAGCCTTAATGCACACTGATATGTAGGAACTTAGAAAAAAAATTTAAACACGAGATATTTCATTCTTAGCTTAACTGTTTTCATGCAACTGTTTATTTTACAGGTCTGAAAGAAAGCCAGATATACTTAACTGTGACTATTTTTGGAAGTGTAAACAGTGTATGAATTACTTTTCCTTAATAGAATGGAAGCTTGTTATAAATGGCTATTCATCAATTTCTTTTTACAAATAAGTACCTAAATTCTTATCTGTATGAAAATGTTGTAAAACAATTAATTTAAGAAAGACTCTATCCAGTAGGGTATCGAAGCAGATGCTGAGACTCATAACAAAATTTTGGGCAGAATGCAGGGAATCTTATGGAAGAAGAGGGATGTAGAAAGACTTGGAGGGGACAGGAGCTCCACAAGGAGACCAACAGAGCCAACAAATCTGTGCTCAGAGGCCACTGCAGAGACTGATGAATCAACCAAGGACCATGCATGGAGAGGACCTAGACTCCCTGCTCAGATGTAGCCCATGGGCAGCTTAGTCTCCATGGGGATTCCCTAGTAAGGGGAGCAGGGGCAGTCACTGGCATGAACTCAGTTGCCTCCTCTTTGATCACCTCCCCCTGGTGGAGTAGCTTTACTGAGGCCATAGAGAAAGAAGATCCAGACAGTCTTGGAGGGAACATGGGGCTGGGAGGATATGAGTAAGGGGCTAGAGCTGGGATACAGAGTGAATAAATTATAATAAATAATAATATATAATTAATGAGTTTTATTTTATGCCCTTACACCTTTTTATAAATGGGTCTTTAAAATGAAAGTACAATATTCTAAAATCTATAGTATTTTGAATAACTGCATTTCATTAGATATACTGTTTCTTCACAGTGTATTATATTATAAAAATCTTGTTATAGACATCTCTTGATAATTATTGCTAGGTTTTTTTCCCCTCTTCTGCAATGTTCTCTGAACCTTGGGTACAAGAGTGTTTTGTAGATTCATTTGGACTGTGCTCCACAACTCTGCATTTGATTGGCTGTGGTTTTCTTCATTTGTTTTCTCTGTTTTGAATAGAGATTCTATGATGAGGAATGAGAACTATACTTATCTGTGGGCATAAGGACAGTGTTTACATTGTTGTTAGGGATTCTGCTGGTTTAGTAAAGTGGTGGTTGTAAAGGTTCTTCTCCAGTATTCGTGACTTCGCTAGCACTGTGCAGTTGGCTAGATTTCCAGTAAGTAAGCATTCCATCTTGTGGAAGTCTTAAATAACACTTGGGAACTTTGTTATCACTCAGGTATGCATACCACCATTAGACCTTTAGGGCCAATTAGACCTTTTTGCCATGCCGATTGTTGATATCATTTATAAAAGCATAGCTTGGTAGGACTATTGCTTGCTTCCCATATTTCCCTTATTTGGAAGCTTGCATAACACCTTCTAGTATGATAAAAGCTAGTCCTTGAGGAGGAGGCATTCAAGTTGTTTCCAGCTAAGTGGTCTCTGGGTCCTGCGTCTGAAGTGCATGGTGTCTTTAGCAACAGGGACTTACCTTCTGCACTGGTGGGAACCAAGGGCAATAGCAAAACACTATATTATTTGCTAATCTCTTGGACAGGCCTAATCAGCAATGCAAAAAGAGGGCTTCTCATGTCCGGTATTGGGGTTTTGTTAGGTGATCTTTGGCTCTTGGAGGTTACACCGTCAGCTCTAATGAGAAAAGTTTATTTGAGCTATATATATTTTTTATTTACAAAATGTTTGTATACACAAATGTATTCTTCCCAGCATCTTATAGAAATCTTATAATAGACATTCCTTGATATGTGTTACTCTATTAACCAATAAAAGGGTTCATCCCTGGGAAAGGCTAATTTCCTTCTCTAAGAAGTCAGTAGTTTCCTGTAGTTCTCTGTCAGCAGATGGGAACTCATCAAAATTTCCTTCTTTGACATTAATATTGTCACTTGATATTTCTTTATTTAGTCTTGTTTATGAAGCCATTTCTTCGTAAATTATTCCATACTAGACATCTTGGTATTCTTACTATTGTAATCTTTCCACCCCATCTCCCACAACATTCCTTGAGCCATACACAGCAGGGGCTGTGTAATTCTATTTTTACATTCATTGTAGTATATAGTCAAAATTATCCACTGTTAATAGGAACTCAGAGAGGCCTGGTTTTGATAATTGTTATCTTGGTATGTATTTGAAACACACTTTATACAGCTACATGTGTCAAACCTAGATTCTAGAGTAGGTAAAGAACAAAAATGGACAATTATGTAGATGATGTAGAATCAGGTGAATGAAATGTATCATTTAGCCATATTTTAGTCAAATATCATTGTATAACCTCTTAAAATTATAGAATATTTTGTAGATCACAAAAATAAACACTGAATTCAGAGAGACTGATAGTGAAAGGCACATACAAATGCACACAGGAAGGCACTTATTATATAACAAATTGATAACTTAGACATAAAGAAGAAACAAAATTACTGTGGAAAGTAGTGTCTTCACTGAGCCCTATATTGCTTAAAACAATAAGTTGTGCATCATTGGTAAAATCTTTAAAACATTTCAGAGTATATTACTTATTTTTGTTAGGTGTGTGTATGTAAAATGGATTTTAGTTATTTTCATCTCCCATGTCTTTCCTGTGCTTTCCACCCCTGCTGAAACCGTCTTCGTGTCTGCTTGAGTTTAATAAGGAATGCTTGCTTGAACATAGGTGTACAGTTATTTGCTGGAGTAGAGGTAAGGTATTATTGACTATACCACGGAAGAAAATGAAATCAGATAAACTTCTTAAGGACAGATGAAGCTTCATGGACTCTTTCTCTACTCATGATGAAACATTGAAGGTTCTAATCTTATGCAACTCTTGAATAGTTAAGTACAACTGCTGTGATCTGTTATGTCCAGAAGGCATTGTTTTGGTCACCTAGGTCTATCCACTGACTTTTACATTCTTTCTGAACCTCTTCTATGATATTTCTTGATCCTTGGAGGAGGTGAGATAAGGATAACCTATTTAGGGCCAAGCATATTAGCAGCCTTTGGGCATGTAGCTTTTTGCATTAACCACTGCCTGCTGCAGGAAGCTTTCATGATGAAGACTGAGGCATAGCACTGTTCTATAAATACAAAAACATGAATATTTAGAAGGCAATTTGACATTATGGCCATATTTCAAAACAAATTTTAGTAGGCCTATAATCAAATAAAAAAGTGGTTGGTTGTGAACACAACAGACATTCCTCTATTGTGCTAGAGGGCACATCCATTGCAGATGTACAGATGTACAGTTACTTCGTTGTGTCTGGAAAACACTGTTTATTTGATAGCAACCATCCAGGGATTCTACTCTTTCTGCCTCTTCTTCTGCAAAGATCGTTGAACCATGGAGGGAGGAGTGTGATGTGAATAGCTCACTTAGGGCTTACCACTCCACAGCTTTTTATTCTCTGGAAGTTTACCAGTTGAAGGTCTTTGTTAATTGCCATCTACTGAGAAGAGAGAGCACTGCTGATGAATATTGAGGGATTTACTGATCAATGGATATATCAGTAAGTCATTAGGAGTTATTTAATTTTTTTCATGTAGGTGAATAATATATTGAGCTCTTTTTTAGTGTAGGTGATATAGAGGTCCTTGTGTTCACAGATAAGGACTAGGGAATCAATGTTAAATACAGCATTGTGTATTCAAAAGAAGAGATGCATAACCTGGCATCTACCCAGAAGGTGGGGAGTGTACATGGTGACCCTTAGATATATGTGTGGCCAAGACCACAACACATTATCTTCTAGACCCTTATAAGTGAGTTTGTTTTTCCCTGTTAATATGAGAGCCCAATTTAATGGAAGGACCGAATTATGCTTTTCTTTTCTTTCTTTCTTTTTCTTTTTTAATTCATCTCAGGTGTTTTTTCTTTTTTTTTAATTCTTTATTAATTACACTTTATTCACTTTGTATCCCCCCTGTGGTTCCCTCCCTCCTCCAGTCCCAATCCCTCCCTTCCTCCCCCCTCTGCATGCATGCCCCTCTGCAAGTCCACTGATAGGGAAGGTCTTCTTTTCCTTCCTTCTGATCCTGCTCATTTAGGTCTCATCAGGAGTGGCTGCATTGTCTTCTTCTGTGGCCTGGTAATGCTGCCTCTCCCTCAAGGGGAGGTAATTAAAGAGCAGGCCAATCAGTTCATGTCAGAGACAGTCCCTGTTCCTATTACTTTGGAACCCACTTGGATACTGAACTGCCATGGGCTACATCTTAAATATTAGTGCTGTTGTACCCAAGTCTCACAGACCCCAAAGACCACCAATGAGCCAATTCTGATGCAAACACAGTAGGGTCTTTTTATTAGATTGACTAATTGTAAAGTGCCTTAATAATTGATTTAGGGGTTACAAATAAATTTTAGTGATTAAATACCAAAGTTTAGTAATAAATTATGAAGATGACATGTATATGCATAAATATATATGTGTACATGCATATTAAAGCTGTGTCTTGAGCATTTGAAGTCAGTTGCACTTCATTAGCAATGATCATAGCCAGAGCATAGGCTATGGTCTCCCAAAAGTATTACCAAAATACTAGTTTCAAGGTTAGTATAAGAAAAGTATGGACTATTTCTTCAGTATCTTGTAATATCAGAAGTAAGAAAAGACAGGGATGAAAGATAATTATTTGACAGAATAGCATAGAAGACAACCTGAAATAGCCTTTAATAACCAAAGTTGGAACTGATTGAGCAACAAAATAAACAATAATACTTGATGCTTGAAAAGGGATTAAAATAAGCTTGAGTCATTACTGCTATCAATAACTTATTCAAAATTAAATCAACAACTCATTCGAAAAGAAAAAAGATGGTTTAAAGTGTTGAAAAATAGTTATGCAAATACCACTGTACTGTATGTCACAGACAATCTTATGTGTGTGTTGTGATTAATGGTAAAACAGAGTCTGCATGAACTAAAGCATCTTGTCAGTACACCTACTAACTACAATAATCTTTGGAAAATTCTTTTGCCAGCTTAATTAAACAACCAAGGTGTGCATCACTGGGAATAAATATTAGCATTGTCATTAACCTTTTGGCTTAATTTCCTGAGAAGTTCATAACACTGTTTTTTATGATATTCTTACCAGAATGTTTTTTTCATTCTAATTGAAAATAGCTCTGGTGCAAACTGATATACGTATCAGTTTATATATATATATATATATATATATATATATACTGTTGTAGGACACCATTATGTTGCAGGTGGTTTTTCCTGTTATCCTGGATAACAACTCATGAGATTCAATAAATATTATACCAATACCTAAGCCATATAGCTAGGCTTTTCTCTTACAAGATGAGAAATTAAAATAATACTAATTTACATTTTGCCATGTGACTGGTTACCTGAGCTCAGGCACTATTCATCTTCTCTGCTCACGTATTGCCAGCTGAATCCTGCATGCCTGGCTCTATCCTAGAATCCCTTCTGCCTGCCAGAAGTTCTACCCCTATTTCCTGCCTCAGCCATAAGCCATAGGATTTTTAGTTGACAGGTGTTATGTTCATACAATACACAAGAGAGTCCTTCAGCAATTAATATTAAAATCCTGTACTTTATGTAAGTTGACTTTAGAGGAAATGAATGAAAGAACATATATTTTTTTTTTTTTGCAGTTTTTTTTCCTCCATGTCAGGGTGTGTTTTGAATTTAAAAGTTTAAAAAATACTATTAAAATTAATTGTGATAATGAAAAAGGGATAAAGTAAACAGGAAGAACTGCTTGACTTGTTAGGTCTCGAGAAATAGAGCGAGACTTAGGCTAGAAACCATATTGCAAAGGACAGATTTGTAATACACATGAAAAAATGCTTTTTTAAAAAGTATGTAGTTTTTCTCATATATAAACTGTCCTCGTTAGCTTTAACTGTCAACTTGACACAGCCTGTAGTCACCTGAGAAAGTCTCAGTTGAGAGATTGCTCAGCTCATTTTGGCCTCTGGCATGTCTGCAGAGGACTGTCTTTATCATTAGTTGATGTAGGAGGGCTTAGCTCACTATGAGTGGTTCGATTCTTAGGTAGGTGGTCCTAAACTGTCAAGGCAGCTTAGTTAGCTGAGCTTAGTCAGCTCACTAAGCATGAGCCAGTGTAAGTCATCATGCAACATTTCTCCATGACTTCAGATGAACATTTTGTGTTGTGAATTGTTCATGCTTGAGTTCCTGTCCTAACTTCCCTTAATGTTTATTCACTTTGTATCCTCCCTGTAGCTCCCTCCCTCATCCCCTCCCAATCCCACCCTCTCTCCCCTTTCTCCACCCATGTCCCTCCCCAAGTCCACTGATTGGGGAGGTCCTACTCTCCTTCCTTCTGATCCTAGTCTATCAGGTCTCATCAGGAGTGGATGCATTGTCTTCCTCTGTGGCCTGGTAAGGCTGGTCCCCCACCTCAGGGGGAGGTGATCAAAGAGCAGGCCCTAGTAAAGTGCTTTTATGCTATTCATCTTAGTGCCATCTCTTCCTCTATGGAAGCTTTGTTCTCATAACCCAGGTATTAGTAGAAGGGCAGATGCCTTCCTGCAGAGAATTTATGCTCATGGTTTAGGCAAGGGACAAACCAGAGAGGCCTTTCAGTGTATGCTTTTACTTAATCTGGTTTAAACTCAAAATATTCAATATGACAAAGTGTCAAAGTTTGAGCATCGCAACCTGGGCCACTTCAAGCCAAATAACAAAAGCTACTACCAAGAGTGAAGCATGGGACTGGAGAGATGGCTTAGCAGTTAAGAGCACTGCTCTGCTCTTCCAGAGGTCCTGAGTTCATTTCCCAGCAACCACATGGTGGCTCACAGCCATCTATAATGTGATCTGATCTCTTCTTCTGGCATGCAGGTATACATGCAGATGGAGCACTCATACATAAAATAAGTAAATAAAAAATTAAAAGAAAAGAGAAAGTGTTTTTATTTAAAAGAAAAATAGTGAAGCATGGTCGATTTTAAATGATTGGCCCAACCCTTGAGACATATATTGAAAGTGAGACAATCAGTTCCTTACAATTGTTTGACCTTGAAAATGTTACACACATTTATTAAGTATTTGCGCTACATATATTTCATGTTGACATATTAAAAATAATTATCCTAGTGATTTTTTATACCATCCAAGACACACAGAAGATTTAACTGTTTCATGCTGAAAGGTGTTTGAATAGTCTACATGGTATCATATTGAAACAGGACTCAAACGCATAAATCTTGTGAGTAAATTGACTTAAAAAAAAGTATGTAGTTTAAGTATGAATACTCTTTATAATTATAGATATTGAAGAAGTAGAGGAAAAAGGTTATACTTGGGATGTGCTTTTAAAACTGTAAGCTTAAATACCTTCTCTGCTTTTATGCCCTTACGTAACTGAGGAAGCCCTCACTAAGTCTCCATTGAATGAGAGGAGGAGAAATTGCTTTCAAAGCACTGTTGGAAAATAGGATGCTAACCATAGACGAATCAAGATAAAGGCTGAATTCCAATCACTTTAGGGCACAGAAGTCTTTGTGTGGCATTACTTTATAAATAGTGGAAGTGTGTGTGCAGATTTCAGATGTTACATAAAAGGGGCAGGGAGTTGCTTTCACCAAACAAGACCTAGTTAGTTCAGGACCTTGAATATAATACATGTTCATTAGATTGACTTCTATTGAGTTTTTGAAAAATAAATTAAAAGGCAATCTAAGCATGTCATGTAACAATGAAAAGTTTAAAAATAGGCTATGTTAGCTACTTAGTAATTAAAATGAGCCAACTTTGATTGGTGTTGTTAGCCAGTTTTGAAATATCAACCTTCAAAGCCTTATAAACAGTGAAGTATCACAGCTTTGGCACTAATTGGGTCTTCTAAAGCTTTTAATAAGACTGAATGTCATTTACTTTATCAGTTAACAGATGACTAGATTATAAAGCTCCAAGACTTCCCAAAAGTTTGGCAGGATAGATCATCATTGGTAAAAATCAGCTGCAAAGCTTTTGGCTGAAAGTTTAGGGTTATTAGTGTAGGGGAACCTACAGCAGGAAGAACACAAATCCATTCTGGCTTCTACCAGTCCCTGTATGACATCAACCCTTCTTACCATTTGTTCTAGAAAGTGTGAAGGAGGAGGACTATAAGGACAGAAATAAGTGGCTGGACCTGCTTTCTAGCACCTTTAATTGCTCATTACCTGGCAGCGTCCATCAGGCCCATAGGCTCATCTTGCCCTTTTCTTTTTGCTGCTGCCTCTTGGAGAAAACTAGCAATCTGTTTCTTGAACAAATTCTCTTGATTTCTCTCTGACGTCATTGGCCTTTCTTTCTTTGTATTTTTTTGCCCTTCATATCTGCCTGGCCTCTAAATTTTGCAGCCGCCTAGGGTTTATGTTACTTTCTACTGGTGCATAACAAATTACCATAAACTTGGCGTTTTAAAATAACACCCATTTTACAATCTCAGTTTCTGTGGAGCAGACGTCTAGTCATAACTCAGCTGAATCCTCTTTTATGACTGCACTCAGGCTGTCATCTGCAACTGGGATGTTATCTGAGTAAGAGATTTATTTTTCACACTTTTTCAGGTTGCTGGAAGACTTTATTTCCTTAAGGCATGGGAAGGAAGGGGTCTTCTGTTGAGTGCAGTCTGGTGGTTTTGTGAAGTGGCAGCTAGTGGCCCTTAGTGTTTGTCCTTGCAGGTTCTCTGATGTGTTCCTTTGCAGAAGTTGATTAGCCAGTTGAAAATCATAGAGGGGTGTGAACACCAGAAGGTGAAGAGAGTGGGACACCTAGAAGTCCACTGTCTGTGGATAGTTCTCTGCATTTCATTTTTATTTTGTCACTCACTCGCTCATGTATCTCATGTTTTTAAAATTATAAACTCATGGGCTGGCACTTTGATCACCTCCCCCCTGAGGGGTGAGCAGCCTTGCCAGTCCACAGAGGAAGACAATGCAGTCAGTCCTGATGAGAGCTGGTAGATGAGGGTCAGATGGAAGGGGAGGAGGAACTCCTTTATCAGTGGACCTGGAGAGGGGCATGGGAGGAGAAGAGGGAGGGAGAGTTGGATTGGGAAGGGATGCGGGAGGGGGTTACAGCTGGGATACAAAGTGAGTAAATTGTAATTAAGAGGGAGCAGCCTTACCAGGCTACAGAAGATGACAATGCAGCCACTCCTGATGAGATCTGATAGACTAAGATCAGAAAGGAGAGGAGGACCTCCCCTATCTGTGGACTTGGGGAGGGGCATGCGTGAAGAAGGGGTTGGGAGGTTGGGATCGGAAGGGGAGGAGGGAGGAGCTTATGGGGGGATACAAAGTGAATAAAGTGTAATTAATAAAAATAAAAATAAAAAAGAGGAAAAAAATAAAATTTAAAAAATTATGCCTTCTAGACAGCTTATATTTCATGAATGCACAGCCCCAAATCAGTTTTTCTAATGACATGATTTTTCAGTACCTCAAATTGCCAACTTTCCTTTCAGTTGCTCACATCAAAGACATGTGTATCATCGCATACCTCACATTCTTTTATATGTCATATTTACTTATCAGAAAATTTTGTTCCACCTATTTCCAAACTATTTCTTCTTCATCAAAGTTCTCCCTACTTCATTCTCTGCAAAACTACATACTCTAGAGTCTTTCAGATGCCTTTTGTGGTAGACTCCTGTCATACATTCAATGCACATCCCATTTGTCTTTCTAAATGAGGATTAATCACCTTCGCCTGTGTCCACTTTCTTGATTATCTTCTTTAGGTGTGTAGATTTCATTATGTTTATCATATCTTGTAGGTCTATATAAGCGAGTATATACCAAGTTTGTCTTTCTCCTTCTGGGATACTTCACTCAGAATGACACTAAGACTCATAACCAAACCCTCGGCAGAGTGCAGGGAATCATATGAAAGAAGGGAAGTTAGTATGATATGGAAAGGATAGGAGCTCTACAAGGACCAAATATATCCGGGCACAGGGTCTTTTCTGAGACTGACACTCAACCAAGGACCATCTATGGATATAACCTAGAACTTCTGCTCGGATGTGGCCCGTGGTAGCTCAGTAACCAACTAGTTTTCCAAAGTAAGGGGAACACGGACTATTTCTAACAGGATCTCAAGGGGATGGCTGTTTGACCCCCCCCCCCCCCAGGGGAGGAGCAGTCTGTTAGGCCACAGAGGAGGACTTTGCAGCCAGCCCTGAAGATACCTGATAAAACAGGGTCAGATGAAAGGGGAGGAGGTCCTCCCCTATCAGTGGACTTGGAAAGGGGCAGGGAGGAGACCAGGGAGGGAGTGTGGGGTTGGGGAGGGAATGAGGGAGCGGGATACAGCTGGGACACAGAGTTAACAAAATGTAACCAAAAAGAAAAATAAAATTAAAAAAAAAACCCCAAAAAAACTACATACTCTAGTCTTTGTTCTTCTTGAAAATTTTTTTCATGCATTCCCCAAACTTGCTTGTTTGCTATACTTTGAGTAGATGATACACAGTTCCATGTATAGGCCCTTTCTGGCCATTTTGTATTTGCTGGAGGCCTATTTTCTTCAGATGAATTGCTAACTTGCACACTTTCTTTGGGAAAGGAGACACAAAAGAATTCTTTGCTTTCCCTGCCGTTGTTGTTTATTCCAAATAGTGCTCATAAAGCTCAGCTCTACTCTTTTTCATCATGACACATACCATCTTACAACACTGACATTGTGTGAGCTCTTGTTTAAGATCCCCATTCCCTGCAAGAATGTGGTTATCACTTATGGAGGTTGTGTACAGATAAGAGTAATCCCAACTGGGGTTGAGAAAAGTTTACAGTTTTTTTCTTACAGTTTCTTTCTTTCTTTAATTACATGTCCTTTGTATGCAAACATTTGGTTCTGATGGAATAGTCTGTGATGTTTTCTGGGTAACACAACATACTCATCTGTCCTCGTTTTCAGTTTCTCTGAAAACTCATATTGCTTTTTCTACTGTGTTTGTAGGAAGCTGGGTCAGAACTTTTGAGGAGATTGTCTGCACTCGAAGGACTCTGCAGGTAATGAGAAAATAAGGAGAGTGGGTTACAGTGCACACACACACACACACACACACACATATTGTCTCTATCATTCACACTCACACATTCCTTTTTTATGGGGTGGTGGTGGAAGGAATTAAAAGGTCTGATAAGGGAGTTTGTTAAAAAAATAGAGTTCACAAGGGTACCATATTTTAAATGTTTGTACTTAACGACACTATTTATGTTAATAGGATTCAGTCTAATGATGGGAAGAATAAGAGGTCAATACAAGTTAATTTGACAAAATATTTCCAAAATAAAACATTATCAGGAGAAAAAGCTTTCTGTGATATTTAACTTCATAGTGTTAACCACACCAACAGTAGACTGCAGAAGAAAATATATGTACTGTCAGCTAACATACACAAGAGAGAAGCACGTGAAAATAGTATCTAATTAGAAAAAAAAATCTTTTTGGCCAGCTGAGACCACCAAGTATTTTAAAATGTCATTTATCATTTTAGTGTTAAGAGCGCCCCCTGGTGTGACTGTATAATCATATGTTTATGGAAATTTTACATTTTTATTTTATTTTTTAAAGAATCTCCCTTTACTATCAGATGGCGATGGGCCTTCTTTTCATGCTAGCTTGAACAGCATGTGTATTGTGTGTAGCTTTCCACTGAAATGCAGTAGAAAGGTTTTTCTATCCTTGCTCATATCTAGGATCAGTATGAAAGCAGAATATGGGAATATGTGATTTCTAAAGTTCTTTCTCTTATGCTAATGTATCACTTAGTAATTGTGCAGTTATACATACTAATGTAATTGTGACAGTATCTATGATTTTTGATGTTAACCTTGTTGTGGTAAATTGCTGTAAACAATTCATTCTTGGTAAATTCATGGCATTTTGATAATTAAACAAGAAAACTGGATTATGTTTGTCCATCATGTGAGAAATGACACAAATCTTGAGACCTTCTAGAAGCATGCTCTTCCTCTATAGCTACTGACCTTGAAACGTAAATACTCCTCATCCTGTACCATGTTCAGGGATCTTAGCTTTCCCCTGCCACCCAGTAAGAATGTCTTGCCAAATATTCCCAGTCATGATCAGCAGAGTACTGATTTATAACTGCTAGTTTTCCTTGTATTTAGAAGTAATTAAATCATCCTTGTGAAGTGAAATTGCATGTAATATTTTAAAACACACATCTATAGATTTCTCAGTGGTAATTATTTTCTCCTATTCTCCCTTTCTAGACTAAATGTTACTGATTGTTCCTTACAAGCTTTGTTTGTGTCATCACTGTGACAGTCGCAGGGCTACTGTATTAAGATGGCTTTGTTTTTGTCTTCTTTTGTAGATTCCCCTTTCACCATCAACCAGGTATGTACTTAGAGTAGCCCCCCCCCCTTTTTTTTTGTAACTGTGTTCCAATCTTACTTTTCACATTTACAATAGAAAAATAGAAATTGTGGTGTTTGGGCAGACCAGTGACTCATATTTTAAGGAAGAATGCAAAATACATGTCACCGGGCATTGTTAATATATACTTTATAGTTCAGGCTCACTCTATGTCAGACTTCGGCAGAGTGAGCATTTCTTTATATAAGACATCTCTGTAGATACTATTAGAGAACTCCCAAATGTGGAAGTCACGATCCTGATCAACCATTCCTAATTATGTAATGGGTATACAACCACATTAATGATTGCACACATTCATAACTACAACTGTTGATGGTATTATCATAAGGACTAACAGTCACATAATACATGCACATAGATGAAACCAGGATTTTGGAGACACTGAGGGGCTCTTCTGAGATGTGTGCATTTACAGGGAAACCAGAATTACTTTGGGAACTTAATTCTTCAGGGAAACTGTCTCAAACTAGGGTTAGCATTAAATGTTGCACTATTATACATAATAGAAAAGGAGGATATAGGATGTACATATTTTAAAATGCTGCTTGTTTCTTTCTTATTCAGCATATCTTTTAATTTTTCTAAACTTGTTCTTATGCACTTTGCCATTTTCTTTATGTAACCACGTATTTGTATTGTTTTTGTGAAGCTCCCTTTGTGCTTCTTATAGGTATTTTTCTGATTTTTTTATTAGCAGATTTTTCTCTTACATTGTTATAGTGGCCAAAATGATGTTTATTGTCTCATGAATAATAGTTTTGAAGGTTACTAAGTAGCTCACCATGGAGATTCCATGTGAACAACCCTGTTCTTTGTTTAACAGATCCTAGTGCTGCCTATTTTCCATTTGTCCTTTATATTTGCTCTAGGAAGCAGCTCTTCCATGATAGTTCAAAAGCACATTGTTTTGATTGTTTTCTGTGCTCTGGACAGTCTTATGGTTTGATATAATTATACTATAATTATATTATACAAATATAATACAAATATAATTATATTTACAAATATAATACAAATATAAGTATATTATATTTGTAAATTTGCTTTTGTTTCTTGTACCTGGGTGTTCACATTTATTGTTGTTTTTTTAAAACTTTTATTAATTACACTTTATTCACTTTGTGTTCCCCATAAACCCCTCTCTTCTCCCCTCTTAGTCTCACCTTCCCTCCTCCTTCTTCATGCATGGCTTTCCCCAAGTCCACTGATAGGGGAGGTCCCCCTCTCCTTCCTTCTGATCTTAGTCTATCAGATCTCATCAGGAGTGGCTGCATTGTCATCTTCTGTGGCCTGGCAAGGCTGCTCCTTACTCAGGGGGAGGTGATCAAAGAGGAGGCCAATCAGATTATGTCAGAGGCAGTCCCTTTTCCCATAACTATGGAACCCACTTGGACACTGAACTGCCATGGGCTACATCTGTGCAGGGGGTCTAGGTTATCTCCATGCATGGTACTTGGTTGGAGTATGAATCTCTGGAAAGACCCCTGTGTTCAAATTTTCTGGTTCTGTTGCTCTCCTTGTGGAGTTCCTGTCCTCTCCAGATCTTACTATTTCCCACTTCTTTCATAAGATTCCATGTACTCTGCCCAACAGTTGGCCATAAGTCTCAGCATCTGCTTTGATAGTCTGCAGGGTAGAGCCTTTCAGAGGCCCTCTGTGGCAGGTTCCTAACTTGTTTCCTCTTTTCTTCTACTTCTGATGTCTATCCTCTTTGCCTTTCTGGATAGGAATTGAGCATTTTAGTCAAAGTCCTCTCTCTTGATCAGTTTCTTTAGATGTACAGAGTTTAGTAGGTATATCCTATATTACATGTTTTTAATCATTGCCTATACCAAGATCTACCACTAGAATCCATTTAGGAGCATATAACCAAAGGACTAAAATCTACACAATAAAAAGATTGCTGCGTATCTGAGTTTATTGTGTGTTTACATTAGGCAAGTTGCAGAAGACATACATGCATATCAGATAATCAGTAAAGAAAATGTAGTGTATGTAGGTTTTTGGCTGCTTTTTGGAGACTGCTTGCTTTTGTGTTGGAGCTGTTTTGTCTTTTGGGACCTGACTAGATGAACAGGATATAAGTAGCTATGCATGTTCTTATGCGCACTAGGATAAGGTATCACGTGACTCAGCATGCATCAAGCTCATGAAAAACAGTTTAACTCTCATGTTGAATCAGTGAGTGAATGAAAAAGAATCAGAGCTATGCTAATTTTTTATCCTCATTTCTGCCCAAGAGATATGCAGGCTCCCTTTGTTCCATGCTCAAGTGCACCTGGTTAATTAGCTTTTTAATTTTGAACTTGTTTAATAGTTGTGAAATCAGTCTTTACATTTCCAAATCCTCTGGTACTGTTTTAGTTTATACTTTTATGCTAGACAATTAGAACAGAGTCTCTTCATTGGACTCCCTGACTCTAGTTTTACCCCATACCAATAAATTGTACCTACTGGAACATGGCTAATTTCCCTAAAGTATATAATTAATAACCATTTAAAATGAGTCAGTGTCTTTTGTCTTTGTTCCTGCTTACTTTGATTCTAGCTTAACTCATTACCATTGTCTCTACTCTTGAACTTTGTGTTGGGTCTTACTGAAACCTTTGCAAATGATAGAATGCTTCCCTTCTCATCTTCCCTATGCCTTCATGTAGCCAATGCCCTTCTGTACCACTCTTATTTAGTGAGTCCTTTTCATGCTCACCTTTACCTTCTAGGACACTTTTCCAGACAAAAATTGTACAACACATAATGCATCTCTTCAGTAGCCAACTCTAAAGACCCTTTATTTGCGATTTCATTTTACAGAGCGTGCTAGCTGGTTTTATGTTGACTTGACACAGCCAGAGTCACTGGACAAAAGGGAACTGCAGTTGAGAAAATGCCCCCATGAGACCTGGCTGTAGGCAGGCTTGTAAGGCCTTTTTTTAAATTACTGATTGATATGGAGGGGACCGGCTCATTGTGGATGGGGCCATCCCTGGTCAGGGAGTCCTGGGTCTTATAAGAAAGCAGGATGGGCAAGCCACAAGGATTAAGCCAGTAAGTGGGCTCTCTTCCATGGCATCTGCTCAGCTCTGTCTTCAGGTTCCTGCTCTGTTTGAGTTCCTGTCCTGACATACTTTAATGATGAGCAGTGATATGGAAGGGCAAACCAAATAAAGTCTCTTCTCCCCAGCTTGTTTTTTGGTCATGCTGTTTTATCACAGCCTTAGTAACTCTTAAGTCGGACAGAAAGTGGGACCAGGACAGTGGTTGTATTTCTGTGACAGACCTGACCATGTGTTTGGGGAGGGTTTTGGAATGACTTTGTAATTTTGGGTGATGCTGTTCTTGGGAGTTTCGAAGATGAGAATGTGGAGAACAAATGCAGACATTGGAGGACTGGCTTGTTAGGTTTTAAAAGGGTGTTTGAGAGTTTCTTAATGACTCTTTCAGAGCCATTTACTATTTTGAATTAGTAATCTTCTATTCTGGTTAGTTGGGGATGAAGAATCAACTGTGATTAACAAGATACCTGAACCACCAAAGTGAACCCTTTGTTTTTCTGAGACTATTGGGGCTGGTCAGCTAGTTCTGAGAGACTGATGATGAATAAGAAGAAACCAGCAGTCAATGAGGTTAGTCATTTGGAAGTCCTTCCTCAGAGTCAACAGTGCAGGTTGTGTTTCAGAGGCCACCAAGGTTGCACCTTGTTCTGGGAGCAGAACTTAGTATAAGAGTCACCCAGGTGGTGCTGGGTTTAAAGGCATGAAGTGGCCTTGGAGAGCAACTGAGGTTTGGCTTTCTTTGACAAGGTTGGAGTCCCTGAAGACAAACAGGGAGGTGCTAACGGTGAAAGTGTAGCCACATTTCAACCAGAGACTCCAGCATTTTTGGACATGTCAGTACATCTCCAAATGGGATGAATGACAAGGACAGCAACAGGTGCGAGGTGAAGCTGGCCTGAGCCTTGGAGACAAACAGTATTTGTGATGCAGAGGGAAGAGCCATAGAAGTGACCCAAGCACTTTGGAGGAACCCAGAAGATCATGAGTGAATCCCAGATGTTTGAGTTATTTATACTGTTGTGAATGGGGCTACCCATGGGCAGATGGGTTCTATAAGAAAACAGGCAGAGCAAGCCATGAATAGCAAGCCAGGAAGCAAGCAGTCTTCCATGGCTTCAACAGAGGCTCCTGTCTCCTGCACTATTCTTACCGTGGCTTCCTTTAATGATACAGTGGTATGGAAGTGGAAGCCAAATGAACCTTTTTCTCTCCAACTTGCTTTTGGTTATGGTGTTTTATCATAGCTATAGTAACCCTAACTAGGATACAAAGTGTAACTTGAAAGGTAAATGATGTTATATCACCAATTGAATAGCAGTGCTGGGAATAATACAGAAAGTGTTAAGGAAAAACAGTATTTGTGAAGTCCATGAAAAAAATTTAATAAAAAAGGGAGGAGGTCTTATGTTAGGATCCCATAAAACCCGCTAATTTGTTCAGGATTGAAGCTGGTAGTTTGAAAGGCCTACTCATGCTAACTACTACAACAGGAGGCCAATTTTACCCTGCTTCATTTATATCAACTCTTTCAACAGCATGTAGCCTTTGGTGCTGTATGCAACACACACTCATTTGTTCATTTATTACTATGAGAGACAGTCTATCATTGCCTTATCTTTATTCCTTCCTCTTATTCTTTCTTCAATCCTGGAAATTGTGTGTGTTGATATCTGTCTTATATCTGTGAGGAAAAGAAAGACCAGGGTTTGTTCAGATTTGAACCCTGACATTCTTGAACTTGTAGGCTAAAACCAGTAAGTGTTTTTTCTTTTATTATTGTTATTTTTTAAATTTTAATCACAGGCCATTCACTTGTATCGCAGCCGTAGCCTCCTCCCTCTTTCTTTTCCAATCTCCTCATCTCCTCTCTGCCCCTTCCAAGTCCACTGATAGGGGGTGCTTTTTCTTATAACCACTGTGTTGGATTTAAACCATTGTTTCTAGGGGTTTCTATTTCATAATTCCATAATTGATAAGTTAATAGCATATGTTTTTCTTTGCTTTACTTATATTTTGTATTTTTGTTAGTATTTTGTTGTTTGTTTGTTTTTCTTTTTTTCAAAACAGGGTTTCCCAGGCTAGCTTTGAACTCAAAGAGATCCAGCTACCTCTGCCAACAAGTGGTGAGATTAAAGGTGTGGGCCTCCACCCAATTGTATTTTGTATTTTCATTATTTATTTAATCACTTTATGGCCTGATCACAGCCACGTCCCTCCTCTTCTCCCAGCCCAATCCTCATACCGTGCTCCCCCACTCTCCACTTCTCCTCAAAGAAGGGTATTTTTAAATTCACAAATCATGTGTTGTATTCTGTTGCTACAGTATACTTGTTTAGACACTAAGTTTTTTAAATTTATTTATTTTTAAAATTAATTATGGTTTATTCACTTTGTATCCCAACTCTAGCCCCCTCACTCTTCCACTTCCAATCTCATCCTCACTTTCTCTTCTCCCCTTGACCCTCCACCAGTGCACTGATAGGGGGAGCTCATCCTCCCCTTCCATCTGACCCTAGTCTAGTCTATCAGGTCTCATCAGGACTGATTGTCTTCCTCCGTGGCCTGGCAAGGCTGCTCTTCCTTCAGGGGGAGGTGATCAAAGAGCATGCCACTGAGTTCATGTTAGAGACAGTCTCTCTTCCCCTTACTAGGAAACACACTTGGAGACTGAAATGCCATAGGCTACCTCTGTGCAGGGGTTCTAGGTTATCTCCATGAATGGTCCTTTGTTGGATTTTCAGTCTCAGAAAAGACCCCTGGGCCCAGATTTTTTAGTAGAGAAAAAATGACACTAAGTTTTAAACATCACTCTTGTGCAAATGTCCTTTGATCTTATGAAAGCACAAAAAGATAAAATGCATTACAGTATGCAATGCCATATGAGATAGCCTCACAGAATGCACATGGAGAAAATATGAAGATAAGCAGACAAGAATATATCCATTTGGCCAGGGAATCCCTAAAAAATAGCACATATTGTAAAACCTGGAAATGAATCTATCACGTGAGATATGAGCCTTCAGGGGCAGAACCTCTTTCTTGTTCCCTTACATGACACAGTGTAGGTAGTCACTTATCTGTAAGTGTCAGCCTTGCTGCCTCTTAATAATCATGAAAATGAGTACAGTCTAGGCAACTAAAGATAAAACTCCCACTTGAAGTTACTGACAGGCTGTCTTTGGAAAGCCAAATTGGTGAGAGCAATCTACAGAAGGGGCAGAAACTAACACAGGAAGTTGCCAGGGATTCTCTTGACATACAGACTGAAAAACAGTAAGCCAGAAGCTAAAAAGAGGGAGGTGGTAAACAAGACACTGAAGCTCAGTTGTTGAAAGACAAGAGTTAGTTAATGGACAGCAGCATCAAAACATCAGGCAGCCAACAGCTCGGAACAAAATACAGAGAGGGAGGTCTAGGGAACAAGAATCCCCAAGAGAGCACAGAAATAGGCTGCTCTGCTCCAGGCCTCTTGGAAAAGTCTCTTTGAGGGAAGCCAGATGCAGACCATAATAAGGACCCTATTTATAAAACCAACGAGGTTCAAATGAGCTAAAATGAAACAAGGATCCCAAGACATAAAAATTATAATGTGTCATTGTACAGAAGTGGCATTCAATGCTCAAAGAACCTAATTCAAAAGAAGGTTCAGGGACACTGGCATAGATTTCAGCACCTGATGTAGAGATGATTATCTGTTGGTTGTTTGCTTTAGTGTACACTCTGTACTGGAAGAGTCCCAGCAAAATCAAAATGAACACAATGAGGAAATTTTGGGGTTGGGCTAGATTTTGAGGTTGCAGTTTAGAATTTTGGGGTCTTGGGATAAAGTACAGAAAGAAAATTGAGAGAATTGCTGTTTTTTTTTCTGACATCTTGGTAAAACCAGTAGATGAATAAGAGGAAAGTTGCCATTGGTGTAGGTTTGAATAATATGTCTCCAGTGTGCATAAGAACCTTGTTTTGGAAGTAGCTATGAATACTACTACATAAACCATCTAGATATGTTGATCACAACGTAGTCTATACTTTGATGCCAGCTAGGAATTACGGACTAAATATGCTTTGATGCATGAGTACAAGGGTCTGATAGAGTTCTCTGATAGTTCATTTGTAATGCAAAACCTATCTTCCTAAAAATTCAGAGTGACTAAAAAGGATAATAGGTATTTTGGCTTTATGAGTATATTCTGCATGATTATTTTATGTAATAAGGGGCAATAGTGTCTATTTTAAATTATCTAATAAAGACATACTGAATATCACAAGAATATTGGTGTGTGTGTGTGTGCGCGCACGTGTGTGTGTGTGTTTGACAGGGATAGAGAGAGAGCGTGAGAGACTTTAAAAACTGTAAGGGAGACAGCCTTTACTTATGGCAGTACAAGTTATCTTGCACAATGCTGAATGTCATAGAACAGAGGCTTTTATACTGTCTTTCTTAATTCAATGCTGTTGTAGAATGTGCCAGCTTTTGTAATATTTTCTTGAAAATATTTGAACTGAGTCGGTTGCCTGACCTATGGGACATGTGATGTATTCTTCACATTCATCTTCTGGTAATAACCCGGATGTCAGAAGGAATGGTATTTGCTTTAATTTCTTTGTGTAGTTTGTCTCATGACCCAAGACTCCTAAAACATTTAGTCAAAATCCAGAATTTTCTCTATGTTGATTTCACGTTTGCTATGATGAATATACACTTCAAAATCTGCACTAAAACAAACAAGAAACAACTGTCTCAAGACCAAATGAAACCAGAATTGGATGTTGTAAAACATTCATTTTACTATTTTTAAATGTATAATTCTATAGAATTAATAATATCCAAAGGTAATACTGTTTTTCAAACTTTAGATGTCTAAGTTTCAGTAAAAATCCATTTTAAGTTTTTCTCTATGCTTTCAGTATTGATAATTTCAATTACTTCAAATTTGACCTTTTAAATTAAGTTCTGATCATTTAATACTTAAGTTTTCCATTTTCATTTTTATTGTTATTGTGCTCTTTTTTCATGCTTTACCATCTTTGGTAATTTTGAAGTGTAACAGACAAAAAAATCAAGACATAGCATAGAAACATATAAAGCAGAAGGCTGCATGATCTTTTCTGTTACTGTAAAATACAAGTTCTATGTTTTGAGAATCATAAAACTCACTCTGGTGGTTTATAGGTGGGAGCTTTGGGAGGTGATGGGGATTAGACAGGATGGAGTCTGCAGGTAAAGGTGGCCATATCTGAGTAGAGTCCAGACAGAAGCATACTCCTTCTGTATTGCTGTAGGACACTGTTAGTAAGTAGACTTTCGCCAGATGTAATCCTTTAACCTCGGACAAGAGCTAGGAGGCAAAATAATCCCACTATTTTTAAATTTACTCAGTCTGTAGTATTGCATTAGTAACAGTGGAAACCAGAATAAGATAGTATACAGTAGCTGGGAATGGTAGCTCATGCCTTTAACCCCAGCACTCAGGAAGCAGAATCAGGTTGATCTCTGTGAGTTCGATGGCCAGCCTGGTCTACAAAAGTGAGTCCAGGCCAGCCTTATTTCACATAGAAACCCTATCTTGAAGAACAAAACAAATAATAGATAGTATAGAGTATCCATTTAAGTGATTTTAGAATTCAGTGGTAGTCATAGTATTCACAGTGTTGCCTAAAACAATCACCACTTTTTATATAAAAATATTTTCATTACCCGAAACAGAATAACTATTTCATATAGCATCTTGTTTTTATCTTTCTACAACATGGGAATCTCTAATGCACTTTGCCTCTCTGGTTTTTTCTTTCTCAGTTCATATAAATATTATCATATTGACCATTATTGCATGCACTCACTTCACTTTGTATTCTGTTTTCAAGTTTATCCAGCTTCATTCCTTTATGTGGCTGAATTTTCTATTGATGAACATCTGAGTTGGACACCTGAGTTGCTTTGTTTTGTTTGTGGTGTGTATTGGGGGAAAGGGGAGTGAAGGAGAGGGAGGAGAGAATGTATGGCCAGTGCCCTGGAGGCCAGAAGAGAGCATCAGACCCCCTACAGCTGGAGTTATAGGCAAACTCATGTCTTCTGCAAGAACAGTACATTTTTAGTGCTGAGCCACCTCTCAGCTCTTGTTCCTACTTTTTCACTGAACTAAATCTCACAACAAACAATGTTTTTGTTGTTGTCATGTTTTATTTTTTACTGGTTTTAGAAGCAATCATTATCATCGTAGGATATTTTCAAGCTACGAAGTACTGAGTTTACTAATTTTGTTAAAAATTACAAATCTTATGACCTGCATACTATTTTGCCTCAGTGCAAGTATACCTGGAGGTACCTGTAATATTGATGGAGTTTGCAAATTGTCCTTTATTATGATTATAGTATTGTTTTTACCAGCAGTGAAGAATAATGTTTATATCTTAAGGTCATCTCATCACTACTGTATATACTGTATATTATCAAATATGTTAGGAAAAATATAGGCCATTCTTTTTTTTAAATTAAAAATATATTTTTAAAAATGAAAATACAATACTACAAATGCCACAGAATAATAAGAAATCGGCATAGGTTGTTCTTTATACAGAAAATATATAATTTGTGCTTAAAATTTAAATGGATTACCGTGGGGTTGGTGAGTTTTTTTTTTATTAATTACACTTTATTCATTTTGTATCCCCTCATAAGCCCCTCCCTCCTCCCCTCCCGATCCCACCCTCCCTCCCCTTTCTGCATGCATGTCACTCCCCAAGTCCACTGATAGGGGAAGTTCTCCTCTTCTTTCTGATCTTAGTCTATCAGTTCTCATCAAAAGTGGCTGCATTGTCCTCTACTGTGGCCTGGTAAGGCTGCTTCCCCCTCAAGGGGAAGTGATCAACGAGCAGGCCAATCAGATTATGTCAGAGGCAGTCCCTCTTCCCATTACTATGTAAACCACTTGGACACTGAACTGCCATGGGCTACACCTGTGCAGGGGTTCCAGGTCATCTCCACGAATAGTTCTTGGTTGGAGTATGATTTTCTGGGAAGTTCCCTGTGTTCAAATTATCTTGTTCTGTTGCTCTCCTTGTGGAGTTCCTATCCCCTCCAGCTCTTACTATTTCCCACTTCTTACATAAAATTCCATTCACTCTGCCCATAAGTTGGCCATCAGGCTCAGCATCTGCTTTGACAGTCTATACTGCAGAAGCTTTCAGAGGCCCTCTGTGGCAGGTTCCAAGGTTGTTTCCTGTTTTCTTCTGGCTTTCAGAGGCCCTCTATAGCAGGTTCCGAGGTTGTTTCCTATTTTCTTTTTCTTCTGATGTCCATCCTCTTTGCCTTTCAGGATGGGGATTGAACATTTTAGTTAGGGTCTTCTCTTTTGCTTAGTTTGTTTACATGTACAGATTTTAGTGGGTTAATTTATATTGTATGTTTATATGAGTGAGTATATACCATGCATGTCTTTTTGCTTCTGGGACAACTCACTCAGGATGATCCTTTCCAGGTCCCACCATTTACCTGCAAATTTCATGATTTCCTTATTTTTCATTGCTGAGTAATACTCCATTGTATAGATGTACCACAGTTTCTGCATCCATTCTTCAGTTGAGGGGCATCTGGGTTGTTTCCAGCTTCTGGCTATTACAAATAAAGCTGCTACAAACATGGTTGAGCAAATGTCCTCTTTGTGTACTTGCGCCTCTTTTGGGTATATGCCTAGGAGTGGTATGGCTGGATCTTGAGGAAGCACTATTCCTAGTTGTCTGAGAAAGCGCCAGATTGATTTCCAGAGTGGTTGTACCAGTTTACATTCCCACCAGCAGTGGAGAAGGGTTCCCCTTTCTCCACAACCTCTCCAGCATGTGTTGTCCCTTGAGTTTTTCATCTTGGCCATTCTGATAGGTGTAAGGTGAAATCTCAGGGTTGTTTTGATTTGCATTTCCCTAATGGCTAATGAGGTTGAGCATTTCTTTAAGTGCTTCTCTGCCATTCGATATTCCTCTGCAGAGAATTCTCTATTTAGCTCTGTACCCCATTTTTTAAGTGGATGACTTGGTTTGTTGCTTTTCAGCATCTTTAGTTCTTTATATATATTGGATATGAGTCCTCTGTCAGATAAAGGGTTGGTGATGATTCTTTCCCAATCTGTAGGCATTCGCTTTGTTTTGATGATGGTGTCCTTTGCTTTACAGAAGCTTTTCAATTTCATGAGGTCCCATTTATTGATTGTTGCTCTTAGAGCCTGTGCTGTTGGTGTTCTGTTCAGGAAGTTTTCTCCTGTACCAATGAGTTCTAGGGTATTCCCCACATTTTTTTCTAGCCGATTTAATGTGTCTGGTTTTATGTTGAGGTCTTTGATCCACTTGGACTTCAGTTTTGTGCAGGGTGATAAGTATGGATCTATTTTCATTTTTCTACATGTAGACATCCAGTTGGACCAGCACCATTTGTTGAAGATGCTATCTTTTTTCCATTGTATGGTTTTGGCATCTTTGTCAAAAATCAGGTGTCCGTAAGTGTGTGGGTTTATTTCTGGGTCTTCTGTTCGATTCCATTGATCCACCATTCTGTTTCTATGCCAGTACCATGCAGTTTTTATAACTGTTGCGCTTGAGTACAGCTTGAGATCAGGGATGGAGATACCTCCAGAAGATCTTTTATTGTAGAGGATTGTTTTAGCAGTTCTCGGTTTCTTGTTATTCCATACGAAGTTGAGAATTTTTCTTTCCAGGTATGTAAAGAATTGTGTTGGCAATTTGATGGGAATTGCATTAAATCTGTAGATTGCTTTTGGTAAGATGGCCATTTTTACTATGTTAATCCTGCCAAGCCATGAGCACGGGAGATCTTTTCATCTTCTCATATTTTCCTCTAATTCTTTCTTCAGAGACTTGAAATTTTTTTCATACAAGTCTTTGACTTGTTTGGTTAGGGTTACACCAAGGTACTTTATGTCCTTTGTGGCTATTGTGAAGGGTGTTGTTTCTCTAATTTCTTTCTCAGCCCTTTTGTCTTTTGAATGCAGGAGTGCTACTGATTTTTTTGAGTTAATTTTGTTTCCGGCCACTTTGCTGAAGTTGTTGTTCAGCTGTAGGAGTTCCCTGGTAGAGTGTTTGGGGTCACTCATATATACTATCATATCATCTGCAAATAGTGATAATTTGACTTCTTCCTTTCCCATCTGTATCCCCTTGATCTCCTTCGACTGTCTTATTGCTCTAGCAAGGACTTCCAGCACTATGTTGAAGAGGTATGGATACAGTGGGCAGCCTTGTCTTGTCCCTGATTTCAGTGGGATTGCTTTAAGTTTCTCTCCGTTCAGTTTGATGTTGGCTATAGGCTTGCTGTATATCGCCTTTACTATGTTTAGGTATGTGCCTTGTATCCCTGATTTCTCCAGTACTTTAAACATGAATGGATGTTGGATTTTATGAAATGCTTTTTCAGCATCTAGGGAGATTATCATGTGGTTTTTTTCTTTCAGTTTGTTAATATGGTGGAGCACATTGATGGATTTCCGTATATTGAACCACCCCTGCATACCTGGGATGAAGCCTACTTGGTCATACTGGATAATATCTTTGATGTGTTCTTGGATCCGGTTTGCAAGTATTTTGTTAAGTATTTTTGCATCAATGTTCATAAGGGAGATTGGCCTGAAATTCTCTTCTTGTGAGGTTTAGGTACCAAGGTGATTGTGGCTTCATAGAATGAGTTTGGTAATGTTCCTTCTGTTTCTATTTTGTGGAATAGTTTGAAGAGAATAGGAGTTAGCTCTTCTTTGAAGGTCTGGTAGAATTCTGCGCTGAAGCCATCTGGTCCTGGGCTTTTTTTGGATGGGAGACTTTTGATGACTGCTTCTATTTCTTTGGGGCATATAGGACTATTTAATTGATTTACCTGGTCCTGATTCAGCTTTGGTGAGTCAAATCGATCAAGAAAATTGTCCATTTCATTTAGATTTTCAAATTTTGTGGCATATAGACTTTTGAAGTAAGTCCTAATGATTGTTTGGATTTCCTCAGTGTCTGTAGTTATGTCCCCCCTTTCATTTCTGATTTTGTTGATTTGGGTGGTGTCTCTCTGCCTTTTAGTTAGCTTGGCTAAGGGTTTGTCGATCTTGTTGATTTTCTCAAAGAACCAGCTCTTGGTTTCATTGATTCTTTGAATTGTTTTATTTGTTTCTAATTGATTGATTTCAGCCATGAGTTTGATTATTTCCAGCCGTCTACTCCTTTTTTGTGTGTCTGCTTCTTCTTTTTCTAGGGTTTTTAAGTGGGCCATTAAGTTGCTTGAATGAGCTGTTTCGAATTTCTTCTTGAAGGCACTTAGTGCTATGAACTTTCCTCTTAGCACTGCTTTCATTGTGTCCCACAAGTTAGGGTATGTTGTGTCTTCATTTTCATTGAGTTCTAGAAAGGCTTTAATTTCTTTCTTTATTTCTTCCCTGACCCAGCTGTCATTTAGTAACAAGTTGTTCAGTTTCCATGTGTGTGTAGGTTTTTGCTATTTCTGTTGTTGTTGAAGTCCAGCTTCATTCCATGGTGATCAGACAGGATACAAGGGATTATTTCAGTCTTCTTTTGTCTGTTGAGGCTTGCTTTGTGACCAACTATATGGTCTGTTTTGGAGAAGGTTCCATGAGGTGCTGAGAAGAAGGTAAATTCTTTTGTGTTTAGGTGTAAAGTTCTGTAGATGTCTGTGAGGTCCATTTGATTCATGACCTCTGTCAGAGATATTGTTTCTTTGTTTAATTTCTGTTTTGTTGACCTGTCCTTTGTTGAGAGTGGGGTGTTGAAGTCTCCCACTATTAATGTGTGGGGATCTATATGTGGTTTAAATTTTATCAATATTTCTTTTACAAATGTGGGTGCTCTTGTATTTGGGGCATAGATGTTCAGGATTGTGATGTCTTCCTGGTGGAATTTTCCCTTGATGAGTATGAAGTGTCCTTCCCATCTCTTTTTATTAATTTTGGTTGAAAGTCTATTTTATCAGATATTAGAATGGCTACTCCTGCTTGGTTCTTGGGTCCATTTGCTTGGAAAGTCGTCTTCCAACCTTTTACCTTCAGGTATCTTTGTGTCTTAGGTGTGTTTCTTGTATGCAACAGATTGCTGGGTTTTGTTTACATATCCATTCTGTTAATCTGTGTCTTTTTACTGGAGAGTTGAGTCCATATATGTTGACAGAAATTAATGACCAGTGGCTGTTAGATCCTTTGATTTTGATGTTCGATGTGTTTATAAGGTTGTGTGCTTGGTTGCTTTTTGTTTTGCTGTAGTAAGGTTAATTATTTCCTGTGTTTTCTTGACAGAAGCTAATTTTCTTGGGTTGTATTTTCCCTTCCAGTGTCTTCTGTAATGCTGGATTTGTGTGTAGGTATTGTTGAAATTTGGTTTTGTCATTGAATATCTTGTTTTCTCCATCTATGAGGACTGAGAGTTTTGCACGGTATAGTAGCCTGGGTTGACATCTGTGTTCTCTTAGGGTCTGCATGATATCTGTCCAGGCCCTTCTGGCTTTCATAGTTTCTGTTGAAAAGTCAGGTGTGATTCTAATGGGTTTGCCGTTATATGTTACTTGGCCTTTTTCCCTTGCAGCTTTTAGTATTTTTCCTTTGTTCTGTATACTTACTGTTTTGATTATTATGTGGCGGGAGGATTTTCTTTTCTGGTCAAATTTGTTGGGTGTTCTGTAGGCCTCGTGTATCCTTATTGGCTTCTCCTTTAACTTGGGGAAATTTTCTTCAATGATTTTGTTGAAAATATTTTCTGGGCCTTGGAGAAGGGAGTCTTCTTTTTCCTCTATTCCTATTATTCTTAGGTTTTGTCTTTTCATATTGTCTTGGATTTCTTGGACAGTCTGTGTCAGGAATTTTTTGGATTTAACATTTTCTTTGACAGATACATCGATTTCTTCCATTGTATCTTCTACACCTGAGATTCTTTCTTCCATTTCTTGTATTCTGTTGGTTATGCTTACCTCTGTAGTTCCCGTTTTCTTCCCTAAATTCTTCTTCTCCATTATTTCCTCCATTTGTGTTTTCTTTAATTTTTCTAGTTCTATCTTCAGGTCTTGAGTTGTTTTGTTTACTTCCTTCACCTGTCTGCTTGTATTTTCCTCTTTTTCTTTTAGTTCCTTCAACTCTGTCTCTTGATTTCTTTCAGTGATTTAATTACTTCTTCTCTGAAGGCCACAAGCTGTTTGGCTGCATCTTCCCATATTTCTTCACGGATGGCCCTAATCTGCTTGTCTTTATCTTCCTCCATTTCTTTACGGATAGCCATGATCTGTTTGGTTTTATCTTCCTCTAATTCTTTACGTATTTTATCTGTTTCCTCTATTATTCTCTTCATCAACGTAGATGTAAGGTCATCTTCTTGATTTTCTATTATGCTGCATTGTTCAGGGCTGTTCGCCCCTGGATGGCTGGGTTCTGGAGATGCCAAATTGCTCTGTCTTTTGTTGGTTGAGCCTTTACGCTGACCTCTACCCATTGGGCTGATTTAGGTGTTGGCTGTTAGTTTCTGTGCTTCCTGGAGTCCTGAGGTAGGGAGTATCCCGTTGGCCGGAAGATGATTTTTCCTGAAGGAGTCCTTCTCTGCTTTTTGGTTATGGTCACTGTATGGCCAGTGTTTCTCCGGAGTTACCACTGCTCACCTCAGGTTTATAGCCCTGGGTAGTAGCTGTGGTCTATGTTAGGCAGGGGGGGGATCTCCTCTTACCCATAAAATTTCTCAAGACAGCTGCCCCACTGCTGGGTTTCTTGTTATAAATTTAGTGTGCTGCTGCTCACTGAATTTCCATGTACAGTCCTCTTGAAGAAACTGCTGATTCCCTAGCTGTGGGGTTTTCTCCCAACAGAGAAACTCAGTCTGTTATTCTGGGGCGCACAGTTCTGTCTGAGAAAGTGGGAGGTGCACTCAGCAAGTCTCTAGGCCAAAGGCTGATTGCTCAGCTCTGGACCTGGAGAATGTGCACCTAGGTTGAGTTGGCGCCTGGGGGCGCTGCTCTGGTCTGGAGGCTGGGTGCCTCACTCTGGACCAGAAGCTGTGTGTCTCTGTCTGGGATGGCGGCTGCAGGCACCAATCTGGTCCAGACACTGTGGGTGCAGCCCCCCTGAAGGATCAGGGATTCCCACAGTTTTGGCAGTCTAGCCAGGGACAACTGGCCGTTCCCTGGCACAGTATCTGAGGGCTGCTGTAATGGCTCTTTGGCTCCTGCAGGTTCGAGGATGTAGCTGTGTGTCCCAGTGCCCCAGGGGAACTCAACAATGGCCACAGAGCACAGCGCTCCTGCCTGCACTAGAGTCTGCGTGTGTCCAGGAAGTGTTTTGGTGCTGGGTGTCCTAAGCGTTAGCGCTGCTGACCCCCTTTGCTGGGGGTTTCCTCCTGCCAGAGACACGCAGTCTGGTGCCCTGGTGCCCTGGTGCCCATAGTTCTATCTGAGGCGGCGAATCTCGCGCGCAGACTGGGCTCCGTGCAGGAGCCTGGGTTCCCGGCTCTGGGTCCAGGCTGGCTCTTGGGGCACCCGTGGAACCCGAGTCTTTTCCCGGGGATGTCTGGGTAACCTGGGGTCGGTCCCAATTGTTTCCTGCTCCGTGGGGTTATATCTCTACTGGGAAATCCAGTCTATGGTGTTGTGGGCCCACAGTTCAGTCGGGGACCGTGACCAGATCGCGCTGGCGTGTAGCCCCGGGCTGACGACCAATAGCCTGGCGGAACCGGGATCTCTTCTGAGGTTTAGCCAGGTGAGTTAAAGCTGATTGAATCCCCCACCGTGGGATATCCTCTCACCTGTGAAACACAACCACTTGTGTTTTATGGCCACGAGTTCTGATTGCTGGTCACTATGCCAATCCTGCTGTGCTGCTCCTCAGAATGAGAGTCCTCCCGGCGCCGCCATCTTGCCCCGCCTCCTAGGCCATTCTTAGTGTAATCTGTTTTGATTAGCATTGAGACGTTTAATGTTAAAATAATTTATATATTCTTTTTGCTAAACTATGTTTCACAAATATTGGCCATCTTTTAATTAATTTTTTATTAATATTAGTTACAGTTTATTAACTTTGTATCCCAGCTGTGGCCCGCTCCCTCATTCCCTCCCAATCCCACCTTCTCTCACTCATTTCCTCCCTGCCCCTTTCCAAGTCCACTGTTAGGGGAGGTCTTCCTTCTTTTTCATCTGATCCTAGCTTATCAGGTATCTTCAGGACTGGCTACAAAGTCCTCCTCTGGGGCCTAGCAGGGTTGCTCACCCTTGGGTGTCTGTGTGTGTGTGTGGGGGGGGGGGTCAAGAGCCAGCCATTGAGTTTATGGCAGAAACAGTGCCTGTTCCCCTTACTAGGGTACCCACTTGGATACCGAGCTACCATGGGCTACATCCAAGCAGGGGTTGTAGGTTATAGCCATATATAGTTCTTGTTTGGAGATACAGTCTCATAAAAGTCCCCTGTGCCCAGATGTATTTGGTCCTTGTAGAGCTCCTGTCCTCTCTAGGTTTTACTAACTCTCCCTCATATGATTCCCTACACTCTGCTGAAGGTTTGGTTTTAAGTCTCAGTATCTGCTTTGATACACTGCTAGGTAGAGACTTTCAGAGGCCCTCTGTGGTAGGCTTCTGTCCTGTTACTTGTTTTCTCCTACTTCTAATGTCTATCCCGTTTATCTTTCTTAGTGAAGATTGATCATCTTACCCCAGGTCCTCTTTTTTCTTTATCTTCTTTAGGTGTACAGATTTTAGTAGGTTTATCCTATCTTATAGGTCTAGTACCCACTTATAAGTGAGTATATACTGTGTGTGTGTTTCTCCTTTTGGGGACCTTACTCAGGATGATCTTTTCTAGATCCCACCATTTGCCTGCAAATTTCATGATTTCCTCATTTTTGATTGCTGAGTAGTATTCCATTGTGTAAATGTATCCCAATTTTTGTATCCATTCCTCAGTTTAGGGACATCTGGGTTGATTCCATATTCTGGTTATTACAATTAAAGCTACTACAAACATGTTTGAGCAAATGTTCTTGTTGTGTATTTGAGCATCTTTTGGATATATGCCTGGGAGTGGTATAGTTGGATCTTGAGGAAGCACTATTCCTAATTGTCTGAGAAAGCACCAGATTGATTTCCAAAATGTTTGTACAAATTTACATTTCCACCAGTAATGGAGGAGGGTTCCCCTTTCTCCACAACCTCTCCAGCATGTATTGTCACTTGAGTTTTTGATCTTAGCCATTTTGATGGGTATAAGGTGAAATCTCAGGGTTATTTTGATTTGCATCTCTCTGATGGCTAAGGATGTTGAGCATCTCTTTAAGTTGTCTCTGCCATTCTATATTCCTCCACGGAGAATTCTCTGTTTAGCTCCATACCCCATTTTTTAATTGGATTGCTTGATTTATTGCTTTTTAACTTCTTTAGTTCTTTATATATTCTGGATATCAGCCCTCTGTCAGATATAGGGTTGGTAAAGATCCTTTCCCAGTCTGTAGGCTGTTGTTTTGTTCTGACGACAGTGTCTTTTGCTTTACCGAAGCTTTTCAGTTTCATGAGATGGCCATTTTTACAATAAAAAGCAAAAATAGGGCTGGAGAGGTGGCTTAGAGATTAAGAATACTGGCTGCTCTTCCAAAGGTCGCGAGGTCAATTCCCAGCAACCACATGGTGACTCACAACCATCTGTAATGAAATCTGGTGCTCTCTTCTGGCACCATGTGTATATGCAGACAGAATAATGTATAAATAATAAATAAATAAATCTTAAATAAAAAAAGCAAAAATAACAAACAAATAAACAACAGCAGTCCTAGTTGCTGTGTAAGTTCTTAAGTGTGGTAGCCCAGCCATCCAGAAGACAGCAGTGTAGCTGGAGTTTGCTACTTTGTGGGCTCTTTCTCCACAGTTCTCTACCCTTTTCCCACCCTTTTAACCACGTAACACTAGATAAGAGAGAAAAAGGATAGTGAGGAAAGGAAAGAGATCTGTGAAAAAAGTCAGGGGTCTGAAAGGGGGCGACATTTTTGTTAAATTATTTGCTGCTGGTTAGGGCATAGAGGAGCTTGGGGCAAGTTTGAACTTTGATGTCAGGATATCTAATTTCTTCTTGTTGTTTCTTCTTTGTGCACAACTACTTAATAAAACGTGACAGGCAGCGACTAGCAACCAACTGAGAACCCACCCCGTGGGTCCCCGGTATTTATGTACCCCCTGAAAATTACTCAGAACTCCAGAAGTCACACAATTGCAGAAACTATCCATACTTGGCAAAATTATGCACCCACCTGAGCACAAGGCAAATCATAGCTTCTGGGAAGCAGCCCAATATCCTCACACCTGGGATTAAAATGAAAACATTCTTACAATACTTTTGTGTTTTTAAAGAAAGCAAAATTCCAGAATTTTCACTACAGAGCATGTTTCTAATTTTCCAACTCTTACATTCTTTCTACCTTCTTTCTACCACCTTTCTATTGTGTTTATTTCTTGAGCCTTGGTGTGGAAAGGTTTGATATTGATGTCCTATTTAGGTTTGACCACCCACTTTCTCATTCTCAGCACTTTGACAAAATACTTTGTAAAACTTCTTCCTACAGCAAAAACAGACTTCTCTGAACAAGCTTAAGAGTAGCCCAAAGGATGATCTTTTCTATTTCCCACCATTTGTCTGCAAAATCCATCATTTCCTTGTTGTTAATTGCTGAGTAGCATTCCATTGTGTAAATGTACCACAGTTTCTGTATCCATTCCTCTGTTGAGGAACATCTAGGTTGTTTCTAGATTCTGGTTATTACGAATAAAGCTGCTACAAACATGGTTGAGCAAATGTTCTTGTATGCTTGAGCATATTTTGGATATATGCCTAGGAGTGGTATAGCTGGATCTTGAGGTAGCACTATTCTAATTGTCTGAGAAAGTGCCAGATTGATTTTCAAAGTGGTTGTGCAAATTTACATTCTAGAAAAGATCATCCTGAGTGAGGTATCCCAGAAGCATAAAGAAACAACTGGTATATATTCACTTATAAGTAGATATTAGAAATATAATATAGGACAAACATATTAAAATTTATATACCTAAAGAAACTAAGCAAGAAGGTGGACCCTGGGTAAGACGATCAGTCCTCATTTAGAAAGGCAAATAGGATGGATGTTGGAAGCAGGAACAAACAGGAAACAGGACAGGAGCCTGCCATAAAGGGCCTCTGAAAGACTCTACCCAGTAGGATATCGAAGAAGATGCTGGGATTCATAGCCAAACTTGGGCAGAGTGCAGGGAATCTTTTTTTAAAATTTTTTTATTTTACTTTTATTAATTGCAGTTTATTCATTTTGCATCCCAGCTCTAACCCCCTTCCCCATCCCCTCCCAATCCCACCCTCCTTCCCTTTTCTTCTCCTATGCCCCTCTTCCAGTCCAATGATAGGGGAGATGGTCCCCTCCTTCCATCTGACCCTGTTCTATCAGATCTCATCAGGACTGGCTTCTTTGTTTTTTTCTGTGGACTGGTAAGACGAGTGCAGGGAATCTTATAAAAGAATGGAGAGATGAAAGACCTGGAGGGGACAGGAGCTACACCAGAAGAGCAACAGAACCAAAAAATCTGGGCATACGGATCTTTTCTGAGACTGATACTCCAGCCAAGAACGCCAAGAACCATGCATGGAGATAACTTAGAACCCCTGCAGAGATGGAGCCCATGGCAGCTCAGTGTACAAGTGGGTTCCCTAGTAAGGGAACAGGGACTGTCTCTGACATAAACTCAATGTCTGGCTCTTTGATCACCTCCCTCTGAGGGGGGGAGCAGCCTTACCAGGTGACAGAGGAAGACAATGTAGCCAATCTTGATGAGACCTGATAGGCTAGGGTCAGATGGAAGGAGAGGAGGACCTCCCTTTTCAGGGGACTGCGGGAGGGATATTGGAAGAGAAGCAGGAGGAACGGTGGGATTGGGAAGGCACGAGGGACAGGGCTACAGCTAGTATACAAAATGAATAAATTATAATTAATAAAAATTTTAATTTAAAAAAAGAACGACAACAAAAGAGTAGCCCAAAATGTGGGTATAAACATTAATATTCAGAAGATAATTTGATAGCATAGCAATTTAGCAAGTTAATAGCAGCTTCCACTCTACTGCCTACGTCATACATTTCTAAGCAATCTCACTATTTCATTCCATTTCTTCACACCCTTCCCATGCAACTGATTAATTTTCTAAGCTTGGTTGCCAAATACAGTTTCTTTTACTCAAGATGTTATATAATGAAGTTCAACATCCTAGTCCATAATTTGACCTTTACATTTATTTTCTACATTGTTTATATGACTCCTCAGCTTTAATATTACACAAATAAAAGCACCCGCCAGTCTTGTCTTCATTTTCTAGCTTCTCCTCCTCTGTTTCTATGAAATATTTTGTCTCTACATCTCAGAGTGTCAGAGTTCTCCAAATGCAGTGCAGGTATAGCTTCTTACTCTTCTCTCTTTTTTCCCTTTTAGTCTTTTAAAATAATTTTCTTCATTTGACTTTATGAGACAGGACCCTGCTATTTGACCCTAGCTGTCCTAGATATCATGCTCGATAGATCAGACTGACCTCAAACTTAGAGCAGTGTTATTCCCTGCCCTTTCAGAAGTTTGAATTATAACTACTGTGCTGCTTAGTTTAATGTCAGCTTAAGATAAGATAGAGTCATTATGAGAGGGAACTTCAATCAAGAAAATTCTTTACCAGATTGCCTTGTAAACAAGTCTTAATTAATGACTGATATGGGAACACCCAGATCACTGTGAGCTGTGCCACCTCTGGGTAGGTGATTCCATGTGCTGGAAGAAACAGCACTCCTCCATGGCCTCTGCTTCAGTTTTCATCTTGAGTTTCCACCCTGACTTCCCTGGATGACAGATTGTAAGCTATAAGATGAAATAAACTCTTTCCTCCCCAAACTGCTTTTAGTGATATTTTATCACAGAGATAGAAACCCAAAATAAGACATGTGCCACCATTCCTGATTTTCTCCTCTCTAGTGATAATTTCTTCATTCTCTGATGAAAGGTCATTTATAATATGGTGCATTGGTTGGATATTCCCCAAAATTTCTGCTCTATCTTTATCCTTGAATATCTTGTAGGCAGGGAAATTTTGGGTTAAAGTTTTACGAGTGGCTTGGTAGTCCCCTTTTTCTATTAGGAGTCTTATATGGTTTGAGGGTGTTATCTTCAGTCTCCATGTACCCCACCTGTAGGGGACTCTCTGCTAGAGTCACCCCCATATTCTCCTAGGAGCCCACACTGTTCTAGATCTCCATTGTGTCTCAGAGATGCACCAGGCCATGGTTTCTCTTCTCTCTGCAAACTCTCTATGTTCCTGCAGGCCTCTGTCTCCCCACAACAGATCCCCTCCATCAATTCCCACAGAATTCCATCTCCTGTCCTGTTCCTTTTCTTTGAGAACTTCATCTGTCTACTATATTTTCCCTTCTTAGTAAGATTCATGCATCCTCCTTTGGACCATCCTTGTTGCTTAGCTTCTTTGGGTCTGTGAATTGTAGTGTGGTTACCCTTACTATATGGCTAAAATCCACTCATAAGCGAATATATAACGTGTGTGTCTTTCTGGGTGTGGGGTATCTCACTCATGTTGATCTTTTCTAGTTCCCACCATTTGCCTGCAAATGTCATGATAGCCTTGTTTTTAATAGCTGAGTAGTATTCCATTGTGGAAATGTACCACAGGTGGCTTTTTTTGTTTGTTTGTTTTTTGGTTTTGCATTCTTCGTTTGAGGGAGATCTGTGGTTTTTCCAGTTTCTGGCTATTACAGATAAAGCTGCTCTGAACACAGCTGAATATGTCGTTGTTGTATAATAGAGCAACTTTTGTATATATGCCCAGGAGTGGTAGAGCTGGGTTTTGAGGTAGAACTCTTCCCAATTTTATAAGAAACCTCCAGGTGGATTTTCAAAGTAGTTGTACAAGTTTGTATTCCCACCAGCAATGGAGGAGGGTTGCCCTTTCTCCACATCCTTGCCAGCATGTGCTCTCACTTGAGGTTTTGATCTTACCCATTCTGATGAGTATAAGATGGAATCTCAGAGTCGTTTTTATTTGCATTTCTCTGAACACTATGGATATTGAGTAGTTAAGATCACTGATTCCTCTTCCAGAGGACATGAGTTCAATCCCCAGTACCCCCATGGTAGCTCACAACTATCTATAATTGGGTCTGATGACCTTTTCTGGCATACAAGCATACATGTAGAGAGAACACTCACATATTAAATATATAAATAGGTAATTTAAAAATAAGGAAGAGCTGGAGAGATAGCTCAGAGATTAAGAATACTGGTTGCTTTTCCAAAGGTTCGGAGTTCAATTCCCAGCAACCATGTGCCGGCTTATAACTGTCTATGATGAGATCTGGTGCCCTCTTCTGGGATGCAGGCATACATGCAGACAGAACACTGTATATATAGTAAGTAAATAATAAAAAAAAAAAACAGAGCTGAGATCTTTTAATGAGACAGAACCTGTGATGTTTCTGTTTCTGAGTTTTTCCACTCAATATGACATTGTCTACTCCCTTTCTAGAGCTATTAATGCGTTGTCTTTTGTGCCAGACAAAGATCTTTATGATGCTAATCTCTAAAAGCAACTATTACTAATAAGATTTTCTTGAAAAATTGAACATGGGAAGCAATTTATAAGTTTGTTTTGTAAAAGTGGGTCCAAACTGAAGTGGAAATTAGATCTCCAACAGTTTTGTAAATGGACTATTCCAAGCTAGCATATGGTGTAATTATATCATGCTCAAAAACTGATGGTTATGAAATAAGAAAGATTATTTCTTTATTATATTCAACAGAACGGAGCCATGATTCTAGACATACTTTTTTATTTAAAACAAGATGGATCTTGACAGTATGACACTTACCATGAAAAATAAATTCTCTTTGGAGGAGAAAAAGTAATGATGCAATGAGTCTTTGAAGTTCCTCAAGGAATGCTGAATCCAATTTGATGTGCAAGAGATGGCAATCTGAAGTGTACACTGAGAATACTGCTGTTCTAGCCTTGTTTCCAGTTAACGCTAACTCATGTATAGGGTATTGACAAGCTCATCAATGTGCTAAGCAGGAATGTACATACTTTTTAATTTTATGTGCTGAGCTAATCATATTTCTCTTCTCAACATTACTCCCCCTTTAATCTTTCTGTATTTTTTAAAAGTTAATTCCTCATCTCTACTAAGATTTCTCTCTACCAGTACTCAGAGACTTTGAGTTAAGTATTTCTTTGAAAACTACATAGAATTACTTTATGTATATATTGCAAAATTATATATATATATATATATATATATATATATATATATATATATATAAAAATCATGTTTACCTATCATTCTTAATGAGTTTCTGGTTAAATAGCTTTATGATTTATTAGTTTTGCTTTATATAGACTTAATTTTATTCTTTTGACTCTTGAATAATTTTCTATGTACTGCATTTATCACTTCACCTCATCTCCTGTGATTGACACACAGCATTGTCAGAGGTTTTGTAGGCCACATGCAGTTTTAATTGACTACTTTTGCATATATTACAGGATTGTTGAATTCATTTTCTAGCAGTCTCATAGCGTAATTTTACCAATATTTTCTCCAACCTCAGCTTTATATAACTTTCTGATTTTCAGTTTGAAAAATTAGTAATTTCAAATTCTTGTTTCATTAATAATGAGTGAGCCTTGATTTCACATATGTATGCAGCTTTTGTTAAATAATTCTGTAGTTTCTTGTCTTTTATTGCTACACTAATGCCAGTGTTGTCAGTATAGCATATCAATAGATTGTGCTACAAGATGGAAGACACGTTTCCTACGGGAATCACCTTCCTGGAAGTCCCTAGCAAGAACCCTAACATGGCCATCTAAGCCAAAAGACGTATTCTAAGTTCCACGCTTACTTGGTTGCAGGATTAAATTGATGAGCTTTTTTGCTGTTTCTCTATGATTCTTGGAACAGTACAATTAACTATCCAAGGAAACACAATGCTAATAGATTATTAAAGGTTTAGCAAATAAGAGTAGAAGGAAAATAAAATTTTAGGAGAGGTAATAAATCAGATTCAGCATCAGGAATTGCTTGTGGAAAAACCAAACGTAGGTAGTAAAAGGACAAGAGTTTTAGGGCTTTCTAAAGAAAATGTTTAATCAGGATCTGTTAGGATAAATGCTCTGAATATTCCCATTGCAGTAAAACCACTACAAAACCATTACCTAACAGGTGTTTATGATGAGGCAAAAAGAAGATAGGCAAACAAAGAAGGTCAGAGAGTTTTGTATTATACTGTAAGTTTTACAGACAGGCTAGCTCAAGCATCTTATCTCTAAGAAAAGATTGTAAATCCTTAGCAAGACAAATAGGAGGAATTCCGCAGAATGCTTAACTCCAGGGGGATTGTAAATCTTTAGCCAACTTGGACTTGGTTCGGAGGGCAATGGCAGCCCCTGGCCTTCCACTCACTAATTAGTAGCAGTAAACTGCATAAACACCACTAGTTTAAGGTTTTGTGTTTGCTCTGCTTAAGAGGCTGTTAGGCCAAGATTTTTGTAGACACTGCTTCTACCAGGTTATTCTTTCAGTTAAAATGTAAACTTTGTATTGTCACTGTGTATACTTCATGCAGTACTAGGCCTCATTAGCCTAGTAAATGAAATAAAAGAATAAACACACATACATAAAAGCACATACTCAGATATTCATTGAATATGTTATGTGCCTTTTTCTGGCATTACTTATTCCTTTTTTGGGGTAACCAGGTTACTTTTTTAAATTTAATTTTATTTTTATTATTAGTTACACTTTATTAACTGTATCGCAGCTGTATCCCTCTCCCTTATTCCCTCCCAATCTCACCCTCCCTCCCTCATCTCCTCCCTTCCCCTTTCCAAGTCAACTGATTGGGGAGGACCTGCTCCCCTTTCATCTGACCCTGGTTTATCAGGTATCTTCAGGACTGGCTGCAAAGTCCCCTCTGTGGCCTAGCAGGACTGCTCCTCCTTTGGGGTGTGGGGAGGTCAAAGAGCCTGCCATTGAGTTCCTGTCAGAAATGTTCCCTGTTCCCCTTACTATGGGAAAAAAAAAAATTGGATACTGAGCTATCACGGGCTACATCTGAGCAGAGGTTTTAGGTTATATCCATACATGGCCCTTGGTGGAGTGTCAGTCTCATAAAAGACCCCTGTGCCCAGATATATTTGGTCCTTGTGGAGCTCCTATCCTTCCCAAGTCATACTAACTCCGCTTCTTTCATATGATTCCCTGCACTCTGCCTAAGGTTTGGTTATGAGTCTTAGTATCTGCTTTAAAACACTGCTAGGCAGAGTCTTTCAGATGCCTTATGTGGTAGACTCCTGTCATATGTCCAATGCACATCCCATTTGTCTTTCTAAGTGAGGATTGATCATCTTACCCTGTGTCCGCTTCCTTGTTTAACTTCTTTAGGTGTATAAATTTCATTATGTTTATCATATCTTGTAGGTCTATATATGCGAGTATACCATGTTTGTCTTTCTCCTTCTGGGATACTTCACTCAGAATGATCTTTTCTAGATCCCACCATTTACCTGCAAATTTCATGATTTCCTCATTTTTGATTGCTGAGTAGTATTCCATTGTGTAAAAATACCACAATTTCTGTATCCATTCCTCCATTGATGGATATCTGGGTTATTTTCAGGTTCTAGCTATTACAAATAAAGTTGCTATGAACATAGTTCAACAAATGTCTTTGTTGAATGATGGGGAATCTTTTGGGCATATGCTCAGGAGTGGATCTTGAGGTAGTGCTATTCGATTTTTTTGAGAAGCTCCAGATGGATTTCCAAAGTGGTTGTACAAGTTTTCATTCACACCAGCAATGGAGGAGGGTTCCCCTTTCTCCACAACCTCTCTAGCATGTGTTGTCACTTGAGTTTTTGATCTTGGCCATTCTGATAGGTGTAAGGTGATATCTCAGGGTCGTTTTGATTTGCATTTCCCTGATGGCTAATGAGGTTGAGCATTTCTTTAAGTGTTTCTTTTCCATTTGATATTCCTCTACAGAGAATTCTCTGTTTATCTCTGTTCCCCATTTTTTAATTGGATTACTTGGTTTGCTCCTTTTGAGCTTCTTTAGTTCTTTATATATACTGGATATTATCCCTCTGTCAGATAAAGGATTGGTGAAGATTCTTTCCCACTCTGTAGGCAGTCGTTTTCTTTTGATGACAGTGTCCTTTGCTTTACAGAAGCTTTTCAGTTTCATGAGGTCCCATTTATTTTTTGTTGCTCTTAGAGTCTGTGCTCTTGGTGTTTTGTTCAGGAAGTTGTCTCCTGTGCCAATGAGTTCTAGGCTCTTCCCCACTTTTTCTTCTAACAGATTTAGAGTATCTGGTTCTATGTTGAGGTCTTTGATCCACTTGGAATTTAGCTTTGTGCAGGGTGATAAATATAGATCTATTTTCATTTTTCTTCATGTAGACATTCATGAATGGACCAGCACCATTTGTTGAAGATGCTGTCTTTTTTCCATTGAATGGTTTTGGTTTCTTTGTCAAAAATCGAGTATTCATAGGTGTGTGGGTTTATTTCTGGGTCTTCTATTCAGTTCCATTGATCCTCTTTTCTCTTTCTATGCCAATACCAAGCAGTTTTTATTACTATTGCTCTGTAGTACAGCTTGAGATCCAGGATGGAGATACCTCTAGATGATCTGTTGTTGTACAGGATTATTTTGGAGATTCTGGTTTTTTTATTTCTCCATATGAAGCTGAGAATCCTTTTTTCAAGGTCTGTAAAGAATTGAGTTGGTATTTTGATGGGAATTGCATTGAATCTGTAGATTGCTTTTGGCAGGATGGCCATTTTCACAATGTTAATCCTACCAATTCATGAGCACAGGAGATCTTTCCATCTTCTGATATCTTCTTCAATTTCTTTCTTCAGAGACTTAAAAGTTTTTCTCAAACAGGTCTTTCACTTGCTTGGTTTGTGTCATCCCAGTGGACTTTATGTTATTAGTGGCTATTGTGAAGGGTATTGTTACCCTGATTTCTTTCTCAGCCCCTTTGTCTTTGGTATACAGGAAGGCTTCTGATTTTTTGAGTTAATTTTGTGTCCTGCCACTTTGCTGAAGGTGTTTTTGAGGTGAAGGAGTTGATTTTTGGGGTCGCTCATGTATACCATCATATCATCTGCAAATAGTGACATTTTGACCTCTTCCTTTCTGATTTGTATCCCCTTGATCTCCTTTAGTTGTCTTATTGCTCTAGCTAGGACTTCAAGTACTATGTTGAGGAGATATGGAGAGACTGGGAAGCTTTGTCTTGTCCCTGATTTCAGTGGGATTTATTTAAGTTTTTCTCCGTTGAGTTTGATATTGGCTATAGGCCTGCTGTATATTGCCGTTACTATGTTTAGGTATGTGCCTTGTATCCCTGATCTCTTCAAGACTTTAAACATGAATGGGTGTTGGACTTTGTCAAATGCTTTTTAGGGATCTAAGGAGATGATCATGTGATTATTCTCCTTCATTTTTTTTTAATGTGGTAGATTACATTGATGGATTTCCGTATGTTGAACCATCCTTGCATGCCTTGGATGAAGCCTACTTGGTCATGGTGGATGATATCTTTTATGTGTTCTCGGATTCGGTTTGCAAGGATTTTATTGAGTATTTTTGCATCAATGTTCATAAGAGAGATAGGTTTGAAGTTCTCTTTTTTTGTTGGGTCTTTGTGTGGTTTAGGTATCAAGGTGACTGTGGCTTCATAGAATGAGTTTGGTAATGTTCCTTCTGTTTCTATTTTGTGGAATAGTTTGGAGAGAATTTGAGTTAGCACTTCTTTGAAGGTCTGGTAGAATTCTGCACCGAATCCATCTGGACCAGGGCTTTTTTTGTAAGGGAGACTGTTGATAACTGTGGTAACCGGGTTACTATTTGTTGTCATTTCTGTGTAGTTTCAAGTCCTCCTTTTAGCATTCCTTTTAGTATAGATGAACTACAAATAAGTCATTTTGTAAAGCAAACCATAACGTGTATGTGCTGTGTGTGAATGTGGAGGAAGCGCCTACTTCTTTGTGCCCTTGTGGAGTCAGGAGTTGTATTTATAGTGTTTTTCCTATGCATCTATCCTATATTTGTTCCTTTTGCTGAAACTTGAGTTCCAACTATATTGGTTGGTTAGTGAATCCTGTGCCTCAGGTTGTCTCTCTGCCCCTTTAGCATTAGAACTATAGATAGACACATACTCCTGCCACTTTTTTTTTTTTTGTAATCGTGGATTCTAGGGATGAAGTTAGGTCCCCACGATCATTCAGTAAGTACTTTATCCACTGAATTTTCTCCCCAGTGCCACCAACTTTACCTCTAAAGGAGTTATTTCACCTCACGTAATATTTTTGCCTGAAAATTACTTTCTCCTGTACTTTGGACCTGCCAATCCAATGTCATCTAGCCTCTGATCATTCTTTTTTATTTATAGTTAGGATTTCCATGTTTGTACTGAAACATCCATCTGATCTTACATTAATTTTATTATAGCTATTAACACACCATAATTATTTTGTCTTATTTGATAATCTCAACATCTATATCATATCTAAATTTGGTTCTGATTTAGTGTTCCTTCTTTGTCTTGTGCATGTTATGAATTTGTTATTGTTGACAAGCTTAAATTTTTGGTTTTTATTCTGGATGATTAGCACACTTTTGTTATTTTAGACTTGTGATATAAAACTTATGTTAATATAATCAAGAATTGTGCTATAGTCTAGGGTAACTTTATTTTTTTTTTTTTAGCCTTATGATTATGGTCCAGAGAACTGGTGAATTTTCTGAAATTTTGTTAAACTTTCCTTAGACCAACACCATAAACTTAGTTCTTCCATATTGTTGGCCTTTGTAAGGTTTTTTTGATACTTCATTTAGAGATATTCCAGGCAGTATCACATGTTCTTGCCTCACTTGATGCTAGTAATCTTGAGTCATGCAGGACAATCGAGAGACACTGGAGGGTGCAATGAAGCCTTGAAAAAGCAGAGGAATCAGCCTCAAGAAACTGAACCCCAGGCATCCTTTCAGAAGCATATTTATTCACTGTTATACAAAAGATGTTTTTACAGTGAACCAAGTTCCTCAAAATAGAATGCCAGGTCTAATCTAGGTGATTCTTGGAGGACGCATCATTTCTGCAGTCTTAGCCCTTACTGTATTGTGACTAAAGTCATGGTCATGCAAAAGCTATAAAGTTCCTTCAGAAAAACAACTCTATAAATGAGAAATTTTCTGGCCTCATCAGGGATTTTTAGTTTGCATGTAGTTAAAGCCTATGAAAGTGTAGCTTCCACCTGTGTCTATTTGTCGACCCTCAGAGACATCACACTTCCACACTTGTCAATAGCCTTTAGGAATTTTTAAAATATTTCTGGTAGTGTCCTGTTTTAGCTTATATGGCATTTGGTGTCTTATGTATATTAGATAAAGACAATTTATTCTGGTTTCTCTCTTTTTTATTTTTTCATTGAAAAAAACATTTATTTTTTTTTCCTTATTGATGAGTATATATTTATTTATTCATTTTTAATTTTTATTTTTTTAATATTCATCACAGGTTATTTACTTTGTGTCCCACCCAGAGCCTCCCTCCCTCACTCCCACCCAATCCCACCCTTCTTCCTCATCTCTTCCCTGTCCCTTTCCAAGTCCACTGCTAGGGGAGGTCCTCCTCCCCTTTCATCTGACCCTAGCTCATCAGGTATCTTCAGTACTGTCTGCAGTGTTCTTCTCTGTGGCCTAGCAAGGCTGTTCCTCCCTTGGGGGTGGGGGAAGGTAAAGGAGCCAGTCCTTGAGTTCATGTCAGAAATAGTTCCTGTTCCCCTTCTAGGGAAACTCACTTGGATACTGAGCTATCATGGGCTGGTTTCTCCCTTAATTCCTCCCTTTCTCTCCACATTTAGACTTCTGTCTGTATCCAGACCTTAGTTCTCTAATAGCTTTTAATAAATTGTTAATTTCCTTTTTAACTGTATGAGTTTTTGTTTATGTTATGTACCTAAGGTAGGTATTAAACTTATTCAACATACAACTCAGTATTGCCTGAAAATATTTGTAGAACCTTAGGTATATAAAGAAACAAATCAAATATTTATTGATAGTAAATGTTACTTTATTCTTGCTATGACAAAAATACCTGATAGAAAAGGCAACTTAAGAAAGAAGGGATATGTTTTAGCTCATGGTTTGAGAATATTGTCTACGTTGGTTGGGACCTCATGTGGCAGGAGCATGAGGCAACAGGTCACTTTGTATTATTTGAAGGACTTTGAAGCAGACAGAGATGAATGCTGGTGCTATCCCATCTTTTGAATGAGTCTGCAAACTCAGTTCTTAGAGCAGTGTTACCCACATTCCAGATGGGCCTTCCTCCCTCAGTTAAACCTCCTTCAGAACATCATTACAGATGTGGATGTCTCCTGTGTGAGTTTAAATCCAGTCAAGTTCACAGTGAAGATTCATAAAGAAATTTATTTTCAAACATTTTTTTGCATACATACTTTCAGTTTTCTAATGATAAAACAAATGTGTAATAAGGTATTTTGCCTTTTTATTTTCAAAGAAAGAAAAGAATCTTGGGTTGATAGTCTACTCACTAGGTACAAAGTTGGATGGGTAATCAGGGGGATCTGAGTTCAGAATTCCAGCACTCAGGCAAACACCCTCACATAAAATTTGGCACACATAGAAGTGTATCTTTGCTTAATATTTCATACACAGGATGTAGACCATCTTCAAGTTTTTTCCAGAGTTGATTACTTTTTATTTTATAGTTGTCAGTGTTTTGGAATATCATCTCATTAATACCAATTGTAAAATGGAGGTCATTTTTGGAATGGTTGAAAGTTCATTTTTAATTACCAGGTGAAATTCATTGAACATTTTTTTTATGAAAATCAAGCCTTCAACTCCAACAGCAGTTTTTAAAATCAAACATCCCATAGTCCAATCCAAAGATGCTTCTATTTTTTTATGGATTTATGTCTTTTTAATATTTTATTATTAAATAATTTTATACATTCACTTGTATCCAGCTGTAGCCCTTTCCTTCTTTCCCTCCCAATACTCCCCTCCCGCCCTCATCTCCCTGCCCCTTTCTGAATCCACTGAGAGGGGGTGTCCTCCTCTCCTTCCTTCTGGCCCTAGCTTATCAGGTATCTTCAGGATGGTTGCAGTGTCCTTATATGAAGCCTTGCAAGGCTACTCCTCCCTCAGGGGGAAGAGGAAGCTCATGAGTTCATGTCAGAAACAATTCCTGTCCCTCTTATTAGGGAACCCACTTAGATACTGAGCTGCCATGGGCTATGTCTGAGCAGGGGTTGTAGGTTATATCCATGCATAGTCCTTTGTTGGATAAACAGTCTCATAGAAGACCCCTGTGCTCAGATATATTTGGACCTTGTGGGGCTCCCTGTGCCCTCTAGGATATAGTGATTCCTCTTTCCTTCAGATGATTCCCTACATTCTGCTGAAGGCTTGGTTATGGGTCTCAGCATCTGCTTTGATACACTGCTAGGTAGTCTTTCAGGTGCCTTCTGTGGTAGGCTATTGTCCTGTTACTTGTTTTCTCCTACTTCCAATGTCTATCCCCTTTGTCTTTCTAGATGAGGATTGATCATCTTACCCCTGGACCTCTTTCTTGTTTATCTCTTTAGGTGTACATATTTTAGTATGGTTATCCTATCTTATAGGTCTATATAAGTGAGGATATACCATGTGTGTCTTTGTGCTTTTGGGATACCTTACTCAGAATGATCATTTCTAGATACCACCATTTGCCTGCAAAATTCATGATTTCCTTGTTTTTAATTGCTGCATAGTATTCCATTGTGTAAAAATACCACAATTTCTGTATCCATTCATCTGTTGATGGACATCTGGGTTGTTTCCAGGTTCTGGCTATTACAAATAAAGCTGCTACAAACATGGTTGAGCAAATGTCCTTATTGTGTACTTGAACATCTTTTGGATATATGTCTAGGAGTGGTATAGCTGGATCTTGGGGTAGCACTATTCCTAATTGTCTGAGAAAGCACCAGATTTTTTCCATAGTGGTTGTACCAGTTGACATTCCCACCAGCAATGGAAGAGGGTTCCCCTTTCTCCACAGCCTCTCCAGCATGCGTTGTCTCTTGAGTTTTTGATCTTAGCCATTGTGATGGGTGTAAGGTAAAATCTCAGGGTTATTTTGATTTGAATCTCTCTGATAGCTGAGGATGTTGAATATCTCTTTAAGTGTGTCTCTGCCATTCTGTATTCTTCTACAGAGAATTCTCTGTTTAGCTCCATACCCCACTTTTTAATTGGGTTACTTGAATTATTGTCTTTTAAATTCTTTAGTTCTTTATATATTCCAGGTATCATCCCTCTGTCAGATGTTGGGTTGGTTATGATCCTTTCTCAATTTGTAGGTGGTCGTTTTGTTCTATCGACAGTGTCTTTTGCTTTACAGAAGCTTTTCAGTTTCATGAGGTCCCATTTATTGATTATTGCTCTTAGGGCCTGTGCTGTTGGTGTTCTGTTCAGGAAGTTGTTTCCTGTGCCAACGAGTTCTAGGCTCTTCCCCTCTTTTTCTTCTAACCGATTTAGTGTATCTGGGTTTATGTTGATATCTTTGATCCACTTGGACTTTAGCTTTGTTCAGGGTGATAAATATCGATCTATTTTCATTTTTCTACATGTAGACATGCAGTTTGACTAGCACCATTTGTTGAAGATGTTGTCTTTTTTTCCATTGAATGGTTTTGGCTTCTTTGTCAAAATCAAGTATTCATAGGTGTGTGGGTTTTATTTCTGGGTCTTCTATTTGGTTCCGTTGATCCACCTTTCTGTTTCTATGCCTATACCAAGCAGTTTTTATTATTATTGCTCTGTAGTACAACTTGAGTTTGGGGATGGAGATACCTCCAGAGGATCTGTTGTCGTACAGGGTTGTTTTAGAAATTCTGGGTTTTTTGTTTCTCCATATGAAGTTGAGAATTTTTCATTCAAGGTCTGTAAAGAGTTGAGTTGGTATTTTGATGGGAATTGCATTGAATCTGTAGATTGCTTTTCATCTACCAAAATTAAGTCAAGACCAGGTAGAAAGATTGAACTGCCCTATCTCTACCTCAAAGAAATTGAAGCAGCCATCAACAGCCTCCCTTCCAAAAAAAGCCCAGGGCCGGATGGTTTCAGTGCAGAATTCTACCAGACCTTCAAAGAAGTGCTAACTCCAATTCTCTCCCAAGTATTCCACAAAATAGAAACAGAAGGAACATTACCAAACTCATCCATGAATCCACAGTCACCTTAATACCTAAACCACACAAAGATCCGACAAAAAAGAGAACTTCAGACAGATCTCTCTCATGAACATTGACACAAAAATACTCAATAAAATCCTTGCAAACCGAATCCAAGAACACATCAAAGATCCACCACAACCAAGTAGGCTTCATCCCAGGCATGGAAGGGTGGTTCAATATGCGGAAATCCATCAATGTAATCCATCATATAAACATAGTAATCTCCCTAGATGCTGAAAAAGCATTTGACTAAATTCATGTTTAAAGTCTTGGAGAGATCAGGGATACAAGGCACATACCTAAACATAGTAAAGGCAATATACAGCAGGCCTATAGCCAATATCAAACTCAACGCAGAGAAACTTAAATCAATCCCACTGAAATCAGGGATGAGACAAGGCTGCCCAGTCTCTCCATATCTCTTTAACATAGTACTTGAAGTCCTAGCTAGAGCAATAAGACAACTAAAGGAGATCAAGGGGATACAAATCGGAAAGGAAGAATTCAAAGTTTCATTATGCACAGATGATATGGTAGTATACCTGAGTGATCCCAAAAACTCAACCAGAGAACTCCTTCAGCTGATAAACAACTTCAGCAAAGTGGCTGGATACAAAATTAACTCAAAAAAATCAGAAGCCCTCCTGTACACCCAAGACGAAAGGGCCGAGAAAGAACTCAAGGTAACAACACCCTTCACAATAGCCACTAATAACATAAAGTACCTTGGTGTGACTCTAACCAAGCAGGTGAAAGACCTGTTTGAAAAAAAAAAAAACCTTCAAGTCTCTGAAGAAAGAAATTGAAGAAGATATCAGAAGATGGAAAGATCTCCCATGCTCATGGATCAGTAGGATTAACATAGTGAAAATGGCCATCCTGCCAAAAGCAATCTACTTCTATTTTTTAAATGTGTACATTTTCTTTTATGAACATGTATTTCCTTAGCATTGCCAGAAACCCTTCAGACTCATCATGTTTTTTACTTGAACTAACTTTTGCTCACTGAGTGTCTGGAAAAACTTTAGTTTTGCCACATGTTCAAAGACCTCTGTATTCATTTAGGTGGAGAATAGAAGTAATGGCTCCTTCTTGGCCTTTCTGTCTCTGAGCCATATTGTTGGGGGTTGGATTTGTATGCTGTGTATTAGATGCTGAGATCTGATTGTTGACACCAGCATTGTCACATTTAATGATCGATTTGGTATGAACTTTGCTCTCCAAATATCTCTGATTTGTTCAAAAAGAAGCTGAACAACCAATTATTGGTTGGAGAGGAAATAAGAAGGCTGGGCCTCCAATCCAGTGAAGGGTGGTCTCAAGTAGGGACTACGAAGAGAGAAAAAAAGAAGAGGAAATAGAGAAAGGTCGTGGCTGACCTGTTGGAGGAGAAGCAGCCCAGGCAGGACCAAAATCAAAATAACTAGGGGTGTGTGGCTAGGAAATAGCAAGACCAGCTACATGGGTTAGACTAGATCATATCTAACCAGTTATTGAACCTAAAGCTTATAAATAAATCTAGTAAGTCTTCGTGTCATTTATTTGGGAGCTAGGATGGCTGATTAGAGAAGGCCTCACAAGTTATAACATTGTTTCATCATATATATTTTACATATTGGTATATTTAGTTATATAGTAATGTATGTCTGTATTCATGAACAGCTTCCTTATTTTCTTTTAAAGTTGGGGTTACAGAACCTCCAAATAAATAGTGTGCTATCAGTTTTTTTTCCTTAAGAATTAATATGATTAGTTTTTTTAGGTGTACAGATTTTAGTAAGTTTATCCTATATTACATGTCTAATATCCACTTATGAGTGAGTATATACCCTGTGTGTCTTTCTGCTTCTGGGATACCTCATTCAGAATGATCTTTTCCAGTTCCCACCATTTACCTGCAAAATTCATGATTTCCTTCTTTTTTTTTTATTGCTGAGTAATATTCCATTGTATAGATGTAGCATATTTTCTGTATCCATTCCTCATTTGAGGGGTATCTGGGTTGTTTCCAGGTTCTGCCTATTACAAATAAAGCTGCTACAAACATGGTTGAGCAAATGTTCTTGTTGTGTACTTGAGTATCTTTTGGATATATGCCTAGGAGTGCTATAGCTGGATCTTGAGGAAACACTATTCCTAATTGTCTGAGAAAGCACCAGATTGCTTTCCAGAGTAGTTGTACCAGCAGTGGAGGAGAGTTCACCTTTCTCCACAAACTCTCCAGCATGTGTACACCTAAAGAAACTAATCAAGAAGGAGGACTCTGGCTAAAATGCTCAACCCCCATTCAAAAAGGTTAAGAGGGTGGACATCAGAGGAAGGGGAAAATGGGGAACCAGACAGGAGCCTGCCACAGAGGACTTCTGAAAGGCTCTACCCTGTAGGGAATCAAAGCAGATGCTGAGACTTATGGCCAACCTTTGGCAGAATGCAGGGAATCTTATGAAAGAAGTGGGAAATAGTAAGACCAGAATAGGACAGGAGCTCCACAAGGAGAGCAATGGAGCCAAAAAATCTGGGCACAGGGGTCTTTTCTGAGACTGATACTCCAACCAAGGGCCACTGCTGGACATAGCACATGCACAGATATAGCCCGTGACAGTTCAGTGTCCAAGTGATTTCCATAGTAATGAGAACAGGGACTGATTCTCACATGAATTGATTGGCCTGCTCTTTGATCAACTGCCCCTGAATGGGGAGCAGCCTTATCAGGCCACAGAGGAAGACAATGCAGCCAGTCCTGATGAGACCTGACAGACTAGGAATAGAAGGAAACAGAGGAAGACCTCCCCTATCAGTGGACTTGGAAAGGGACATAAGTAGAGAAGGAGGAAGGAGGGTGGGATTGGGAGGGGAGAAGGGAGGGGTTCACGGGGGGAGGATACAAAGTGAATAAAGTGTAATTATTAAAAATAAAAAAAGAATTAATATGAGATAAATGCCTGTTTTTACAAATTTGTCAGACTTGTGAAAAATGGTCATGTTTTAAACACTTTCATACAAGAGGAGATTTTTAAAATAAAATTTTAATTAGGGAGCCACTTTCAAAGCTAGTTCTTCTGTTTCTCTGTTACTTTGACATGCTACTGTTATTTTTGTGTCAGTGAGGGACAAATGTTCATGAGGTATATAGGAAGGAGAAAACTAAAAACAAACTTCTCTTCTGCTGTATGTTCCATTGATTCTCCCAATATAACTCTGTATTATCTCTTTAATCCCTGAGATTTTCCTGTGGTTTTATGCCACATTATAGATTCTCTCCATTGTGTTCTCTCAATTTGAGTTATCTAGAATACAGTTAAACTCTTGGCAGCTGTTTTGGAAATTTGAGATGTGTTTGACAGCTTGGCTTCCTAGAATTTTTTTCACAATATAGTTAATAGTTCATTATAATATTTAGTCCTTGACATTCACAATGTGTGTGACAATTATTTTTTAATTTATTTTTTTATTAATTTCAATTTTTCCACTTTGTATCCCAGCTACAGCCCCTTCCCCTGTCCTCTAGCATTCCTACCTTTCCTTTCTCTTCTCTTTCCTTGCCCCTCCCAAGTCCACAGATAGGGGAGGTACTCCTCCCCTTCCATCTGATCCTAGCCTATCAGGTCTCATCAGGACTGGCTACATTGTCTTCCTTTGTGTCCTGGTAAGGCTATTCCCCCATCAGGAGGTGATCAAAGAGCCAGCCAATGAGTTCTTGTCAGAGACAGCCCCTGTTCCCTTTACTAGGAACCCATTTGTACACTAAGCTGCCATGGGCTCCATCTGTGCAGGGGTTCTAGGTTAGATCCATGCATGGTGCTTGGTTGGAGTATCAGTGCCCCTGTGCCCAGATTTTTTGGTTCTACTGCTCATCTTGTGGAGCTCCTGTCCCCTCCAGGTCTTTCATCTCCCCCTTTTTTCATAGGATTCCCTGCACTCTGCTCAAAGTTTGGCAGTGTGTCTCATATTACTTGGCTTGTGAATTTGAGTAACACTTCAAAATTATTTTGTTGACACTTTTATTTGAGTTTCTTTCCTACAAATCACAGTATTTAATAGTAGAAAACTTGATTCCTATAGAAATAAGATGATTTATTTAACATAAAAGAGCTATTGAGGTTATTCTAACATATTGTAAACTTTGTTCTTATAGCACTAAAGACATTGCTGTGTAAACTATTGTTTACTCAATTGTGCACTAATGACCTTATTTTAAGACAAAATTGTAAACACTCAGAATATTTAATGCTTTTTGGGATTCATGGAAAACTTCAGCGACTAACCTCCAAAATTTAGTTCCAGGTGCTCTTATGAAATAGTGAATTCAATCTAAAGGAATTATCTGTGGTGTCCAGATAATTTTTGTGTGTGTGAGAATGATTGAGTGTTTTGTTTTTTTTTTGTTTGTTTGTTTGTTTGTTTGTTTTGGTCTATCATTCAAGTATTCCTCAGTTTGTCCTTGATTTCCTATTGAATTTATGGCTCCTTACTGAAAAGAAGGGACACCTAAAGAATTATCAAATCAAAGAACATGCTGTCTCCCACACAGTATGCCTGAATTGGTTAGTTATGTGTTGGGAACCAAAGGCTGATGTGTTGTTGTCTGTTGGACATTTCATGTGGATAATTAATTACATGTATGCCATAGCAGAGGACACTGATAAAGAATGAACACATTTCTATGTATATAATTGTTATTCTATTACATTGAAAGATACCTGAGGTTTAGGGGAAGACAGCTGTCATGCTGTTGTGTTCTTCACAGAGGTCACAGCAAAACTCTCACTAGTGGCCCTCTATAAAAGACCTTTGTAGACTGACCCATTGTGTCTTCTACTAAATGTATAAAAGGTAATAGGTAAGACAGAGATTAGATAAAGGTCAATGAATGCATATAGAAAAATTGAATAATCAAAAATTGGCATGTAGTGTTTCTGTCTGCTTGTGTGATTTGTCCAGCTGTTTTGAGCCCCTGTAGTGTGGTGAAGTACAGTAGCCTGACCTTTGTCATCTGTATCCTGGAACTCATTGGAGGCCTCAGCATAGTATTTTGAGAAGACATCTCTTGCAAGCTTGCATATTTCTGAATTTAAATTGCTAATTAAATCAGTTTCTCTTCTGCATTATTCAGAAAAAAAAAGCCAAGGTCCAAAAATATATTCAAGCATCACATATTTAAATCAATTTCTATAGCTAGAAGACACCTAACACTTGAAAAGGATCTCAGTAGCCCTAACTGGTCTCAATTTCAGACTGTGTTCTACAGAAAAGATTCAAGAATCTGTCTGCTTTCAGCATGTCCAATTTGAGTTTTAAAACCTGTCTCAGGGCTTTCCTGAAATTTCTTTTAGCAGAGTAATCTTCATTGACTTGTATTTGTCTTATTTTATCATATTTCTTCAAGAGGGTAAATTTTTATTTTATAAAAAGTAGGTTTTTTTTCTTACATATTACATCCTAATTAGTGTCTCCCTTCTTTCTGCACCCCTCCCAGGTCCTCCACTTCCTCTTCCATCTGGGTGCACTATCTTTCTGTCTCATTGGGGAGCATTAGGCTTCTATGGGATAATGATAAAATTAAATATAGTTGGATAAAACAAAAACTATCACTTCAAAATTGGACAATATAAACAAACAGAATGAAAAGAGCTCCCACTTGTTTGGATACTAAGGAGTCCTGTAAAACCTGAATGCCATAATCTGTAAGCAGAAGATATTCTTTTTTTCCTCCTTTTCTGAATGGTTCCAAGAAGGTAAATTTTTGACAGTCTTTTTGGAGCCTGTAGTTAGATAATTAAACTTTACTAAATAAAAAAAAAATTCAGAAAGCAGGTAGAAAGGGGGCAGGCTAAACAAAAGGAATATTAAATGCGTATTTGAGTTTTCTTGCAATGTCCCAGTCAGGAGGCCATGACTTGGAGAACTGGTGGACTGACGTCTATACCCTGACATGGCCATTGTAACCGCACACAGATGCTCAAATATCAGAGTCCTCATAAACAGTTGTGTAACAAATGTCTCTACTTATGTTGCAAATTATTGTCAAAACAGAATTAAATTATTTATGCCAGTCCATACTCAAGATGAGTACAGACTGTTGGTGATTATTTAGTGAGTGTAACTTCCTTTGTAATTCTCATTTTTCATTCATGACAAGTCAAATGATAGCACCTGTCATGAACAGCAATAACATGTCATCAACAAGGGACTTAATTTGCATAATTGAGGTGTGAATTTTACTTTCTTCTCTCATTTGAATCTCTGTTTTCTTTCTTTTTCTATTTCTTCCTTGTAACTTTCACACTCTTCAGCAGCCTCATCAGAGTATTGGGGTAGGCCTCAATGTTATTTTCTTTTCATGTGTTAAATCTAAAGTGTATGTTGGGGGCAATATTATATATCTGTGCTTCAAAAAAAAGGTATTAGATGTACATCCACAAGTAATTTTCTAGGCTGAAATGTAGAATTTCAATTAATCATCATGACATTGCAGAACCTCATTGTCTCTAATTATATAAGACTAGTTCTAGCCCAAGTACAGCCCAAGTTACAATGAAAGCAAAACAGTAACGTACGTATTATTATCATGTGATAGCAGGGAGAGATGATCACATGTCCTTTCACCCCAGAATGGGGTAACTAAAGTAAAACTTGATGAAATCATGGGGTTTACTTACTGAAGCATGGGTGACAAGTTGAACAAAAGCAGAGGTTATTCAGAGGTTATCTGCAGAAGAGATAAGCTTACCCCAGTCAGTAAGATGCTGCCTCCTTGGAGCACTGCATGACTTGCAAGTGGAAAGTGTCTTCTCTGCAGCAATTCTTTACTGCTTCTATAACTTGGGGTGGTGGTGGGGAACATGTAAATTTGTGGTTTTCAGCTCATCAGGTCTTATGAGTTTGATGCTTGAGTCTTGGGGACCCCTTTCCTCCCTCTAGGAGGCAATGTTTTAATATATAGGAAATTGCTACTCAACAAATATTCTATCTGCATCAAATAAATTCTGCAAGATTTTACAACCCTATATAATGTACAGCAGATGGCCTTTTCTGCCTGTGGAAAATCATCTAAAGGCAGAATAGAACACTGTTTTGAAATTCAGTAATTTCAAGTTGAATATTTTCAGCACTTAAAATTGAGTTTCTACTATTAACAGGATTTTGCAAGGAAACCAACAAAACTTTCAGGCAGAGTCTGGAGAGATGGGTCAGTTATTAAGAGAACAGATTATTACAGAGGATGTGAGTTTGATTTTCTTTACAGTATTCACTTCAGTTGTCTCAATTAACTATAACTTCCAGTTTTAGGGTATTCAGCTCTTCTCGCTTCCACAGGTATCTGCAGTCATGTGTGCATATCTATACTCAAGACATATACATCTCACTAAAAATAAATTTGAAAGGTTTCAGAAGAAAAAGAATGATTTCAAAATGAGTACAGACGAGTATATAGTAACAAAACTATTGAGATTATAATACAGAATATATTTTTAAAAGAATATTCCTGAGGCTTAAGAAAAAAAATTATCTGAACATATCCTGGGAGTTCAGAGAACACCAATATTGTTTCAATTTACATTTAAGATTTAAAACAAGGTAGCATTTCAGTGATAATTCTAGGGCAAAAGACCCTAGAAGAGACATTAGAAAAGAAAAGGCATTTTAAGTAGGGAGATAAGCCTAATAAGATAACTAGAGGAGAATATATGAAGCATATACTTAATGGTGAAATTTAGTATACTTGAAATTTAAAGAAAGAATATGAGTTGAGATTCTACTGTATTATTATAGGCATTGGACACCATGGTGTCTTAGTTAAGGTTTTATTGTTGTGAAGAGATACCATGACCCAGACAACTCCTACAAAGGCATTTAATTAGGGATGGCTTACAGTTTCAGAGCTTTAGTCCATTATCCTCATGGCAGGAAGCATGGCAGCGTGCAGGCAGACATGATGCTCAAGGAGCTAAGAGTTCTACATCTTGATTGGAAGGCAGCCAGGAGGAGACTGTGTCACACAGGGTGGAGCTTGAACATAGGAGACTTCAAAGCCCTCCCCAACAGTGACATATTTCCTGCTACAATGTCACACCTACTCCAAGTCCATCCCTTCTAGTAGTCCCACTACCTATGGGCCAAGCACTTAAACACATGAATCTATGGGGGTCAAATATATTTAAACCACCACACATGATATATTTTGTTTTATTCATGTTTATTCAGGATTTATAACAAAAATTAAGACTATCATACCATATATATAAATATTACACCTTGTGCATATATTTGTTTGTTTATTTCATTTTGTGGTAGTTTGGGTGAAGATGCCAGGGTGGAGGACATAGGCAGAACTACTTCACCCATTGAATCAAGTTGGTTTCAAAGTCTCAACAGCAACACATTCTTACTATCTGTGAATAAAAAAGAAAAACTTAAACCTGGGACCCAGAGTGAACTGAGACAGAGAAAGGGAAAAGAAGGATCAGTGTTGGGAACTGGAATTAATGGGCTCTACAAAGAATGCCAGTGTGTGTGTATCTTTCAGTAAGGAGTAACTAATGAGGTGTATATAACATTGTTCATTCTCTCTGGAAACAGTTTCCCTGGACCAAATCCAAAAGAACAGGTAGTTGTAACACATCTGTAGTTAGCTAGAATGCTCTGTATACTTTATATTAAAAATATTCTGCATATTACAGTACAATGAAATTCATAATGTGTCCCACCTTATTTAATAATGGTACAATTGAAAATATTAAAATCTTAGTTAACCACTGTAGAAAGTTTTCTCCATGAAAGTAAAGCTGTTTGAAAATTTTTTTACTGGTTTTTAAAAAAACAAACATATTTGATTGCTTGGAAAATAATAGTCTTGTGGTTGGATAAATTTTTATAAGCATTTATTTTATAACTACCCAAAATAGAAGTAGGAATATATATATATATATATATATATATATATATATATATATATATGAAGTGTTTTTACTAGGAAAACAATGTGTTAGCCTCTAAAACAGTTACTCTATTGAAGACTCTTTAGGCATTAAGAAGCTGTTGTTCACAGAGCATTGTAGTATTCTCTGCAACCCTGATAAGAACCCTCTGCTCAAACAATGCAGTCAAGGATTCTCTTAATAAGAGAGAATAAGAAGGATTATCCATTTCCTCAATCCTGAACAAGAAAGTAAAACTAATAATATTTTATCAATTCTTGAGTTGCCACTTGAGTGAAATTGAATCTTTATTTCTGCACCTTTATGACACAAGAATATTCTTTCATATAGTTTGTTCAGAGTTTTTTTTTTTTTTATGAGCAGTTAGTTTAAACTGAAAATTTATTGACCAAAATAGTGAAGATTATGGTGAAGCTAAACATGAGATACACAAAATGTAAAATATGGAGATGAGGTTAGGGGAAAGGTGCTAGAGAGATAACTGTATCATTAATAGCACAGGTTGTTCCTATAGAGGACCTGTGTTTGATTCCTGTGTCCACATGGTGTCTCCCAATCACCTATAAGTCAAGTACCAGAGGATCCTTCACCATCTTCTTCCCTCAGTGGGCACCAAAGATTGCAAGTGATTCCTAGACATTCATGCAGGCAAAACACTCATACATTTATATAAAATACAACAAAAAGTAAAAAGGCAATAATGTAAAAAATATTTACACATAGGATTGTTATATTGCAGGCCATAATTAACAAATATGACTATGAAATGAGTTCTGAGTGTAGTTGATTCAATGTGAATGTATTTTTTTATTGAAGATAATTACATTAAAGATGCACTTAAATGGGTACATTATGGAGCACTTTTTATTATTTTCAGATTATTGTGAATTAAATTCAGATAAGAAAGCAAGCTATCATATTGTCTTTTCCAAAGAAATTATTCCAGTGCATAGGGAAACCAAAATGGAAGTCTGGATCTGAAATGTGTGCTGAAGTTCAATATCAGTGACATCCCAAGAACTTAGAAAAATAAAACTTTACAAAAGGCTTTATTACATTGACTTCAATATTAAGATACAGCTAATAAGGTTATGTAGACTACCAGTTCCTTACTAAACAATTTTATTTTATGTTTTTCCTGGGTACACATTTGCTGGTTATTGTTATGAACAGGAGTGATTTTTTTAAAGTTTTTTTTAACTTTTATTAATTTCATTTTATTCATTTTGTATCCCCCCATAAGTCCCTCCCTCCTCCCCTCCCGATCCCACCCTCCCTCCCTTGTCTACATGCATGCCACTCCCCAAGTCCACTGATAGGGGAGATTCTCCTCTCCTTTCTGATCTTAGTCTATCAGTTCTCATCAAAAGTGGCTGCATTGTCCTCTACTGTGGCCTGATAAGGCTGCTCCCCCCTCAGGGGGAGGTGATCAAAAAGCAGGCCAGTCAGATTATGTCAGAGGCAGTCTCTCTTCCCATTACTGTGTAAACCACTTGGACACTGAACTGCCATGGGCTACATCTGTGCAGGGGTTCTAGGTTATCTCCATGAATAGTCCTTGGTTGGAGTATGAGTCTCTGGGAAGTTCCCTGTGTTCAAATTATCTTGTTCTGTTGCTCTCCTTGTGGAGTTCCCATCCCCTCCAGCTCTTACTATTTCCCACTTCTTACATAAAATTCCATTCACTCTGCCCAACAGTTGGCCATCAGGCTCAGCATCTGCTTTGACAGTCTATAGAACAGGAGTGATTTTTAAATAGCAAATCTGGAGGAAGACCTCCCCTATCATTGGACTGGGAGAGGGGCATAGGAGAAGAAGGAGGGAAGGTGGGATTGCGAGGGGGCTACAGCTGGGATACAAAGTGAATAAACTATAATTAATAAAATTAAATTAAAAATAAAATAAACAGCTGATCCAATGTGCACAAAAGTGATTCATGTCAAGCATATTCTTCAACACACATACACACACACACACAAAAAAAAAAAAAAACCCCTGCATCAATTGGCTCCATATTCACCACTCTTTCCAGAAGCCTAGAATTAGGGGCCATTTTTGGGGTTGTGAGGTCTGTCAATATATTGAGAGACCAAAGATTTAAAAATTAGATTTTTGAGGTATTTGTTTAAAGCATAAGCCTGAACAAAGGCCCCCAGGTGTAGACATGTCCAGCCACCCGGGGAAAGGAACTGGTTTTACTGGATTATTTTCCTGCCCACTAAAGATACATTTGATAGGAAACTGGCCCAGATGCCCAAGCCAGAACCACTTATGGTCTTGGCGCCTAAAGTAAAGCAATCATTTCAAAAGTCAGTTTTCCTTACCCAGTTATGTAACACCAAAGCATATAAGTCCCTGCTTGTTTTTTTTTTTTCCTTTAAAAATCCTGTTCCCCTAGACTGCAGTGCTGCATTCCTCTCCTGCTTCCACAGGAAGTTTGCTACCCATGTTTGAGCACATATACAATAAACCCTCATGTATTTGCAGCAGAGTCGATTCCTGGTGGTCTTTGGGAGACTCACAAACTGGGCATAACACTATCATTTTGGTATGTTGGATCCATAATATTATATATCTCAGATTATATTTACTGTATGGTTTTAAGGCAACCTTAAATAAATGTTTGTTATGCAAATACAAATAATTTTATTGTCTAGATTTAGGTTCTTATTCGTTTTTTTAAAGTGAGATGTCAGCAGAACAGAACCTTCAGCCTTTTGATTTTTCAAGACAGGGTTTTGCTGTGTAGACATGGCTGTACTGGACTATCTTTGTAGACTAGGTTGTCCTCAAAAGCACACAGATCTGCCTGTCCCTGCCTTCCAGAGTGCTGGGATTAAAGGTGTGTGCCACAACATTCAGCTAATTTTCTACTTTCTTATGCACAAAACAAAAAATAATCAAAAGCATTTCAAGTAAAATCATCAAAAGGGCAAAATGCAACAGAAATGTAGAGAGATCTTGATCTCTAAATAAGAAGCAGGATTTATAAACAAAGATGCTTAGACTCCAGATGATTGTGTTAGAAAGGCATTCAAAAGGATTTGTAGCAGATAGTTTATGTTTTCCCATCTCTTTAAATATTTAGACTTTATTTGAAAATATATAACCAGATTTCTTTTATGTTGTTGTGTTTTCAAAGCACCATCTTATAGAAATAGAAAGTTGTATTACTAAATCAGGGGTCATAGACTTCAAAGTTGGTAAAATCAATGAATTGTTGTGACCAAGGGGCCATTATGTGAAGCCAAATGTAGAACCGGACACTATAAAGAAGAGGAAAATGAAAATTACACCAAAATATCAGCTAACATTCTTTTTTAATTAAATTTTTATTTTTTAAATATTAGTTACAATTTATTAACTTTGTATCTCGCTTCCTCATTCCCTCTTGATCCCACCCTCCTTCCCTCATCGGTATGGCTTTCGTATTTGCAGGGTTTTTGTTTTTGTTTTTGTGTTTGTTTTTTTAATATCTTTGCTTGTTCACCAGTGTTGTCCTTTCTACAAAAGTAAGAATTGTAGATGTAGACCTAGTGGGGTTGCCATGCAGACAAAGAATAGATGTGAGAAATGACTGCAGTTTATATCATATTCTTAGATATGTCATATTCAGAGGTATTCTTATGTATTTACACATGTATTCACTTAATATATAGATACTAATTCTTATTAAGGTGATTGGTCATGTTTTATTAGCCCAAAGCACATAAATAGTACAAAAGGAAGATTCAACCATCATAATAGTGCTGGAAAGCCTTATTCTGTTTTTTTAAAATATGAGATTGAGGAGTAAGACTTACTATATCCTTAACTTTCTGTATGAACAACTTTATCTGCTACAAGTTATGAAAAACAAGAAAAGAAATCAGGAGTAATTGTGGCCAGGAAGCAATATATGTATGTATGTATGTATGTGTATATATATATATGAAAGTGCAAGGAGAATGACCAGACAGCATATATGTGCTAAACCTTGATAAATGTTAAACAGTTTTAGAGAGAAAACAAGAACATGTATAAGGATATGATTGTACTGTCTGAAATATTTCAGAGAACATAGACTCAAAACTGAGGAGAGTCTATGTAAAAGAACTGACCAATAAACTGAGCTATTTGATGAGAAAGTATGTACCATGGCAACTGTAGCATAGTAACTGGGCTAACAGAAGAAAGGCAGAATTTTAATATTAATGAATACAATTTTTGCTGTAAGTATAACTATTTTTACTGGCAACCTTGCTCTAGAATGTAACATGATTTCATTTTCCATGTTTTCTGAGGTGTAATTATGTTTTCCCCCTTTTACTGGTAAGGGATAAAGAATGAAGAAATTACCAGGAAGGCTTCAAATTATTGAGATCTTAGTTTATGAGCTTTGCCAAGATTGTAAGAATATCAGAATCCATTGAATCACTGGTTTCTATATGACTATTGGAAAATTCCCTTAAGGGTAAGATGAGGTTTTATCTTCTCTAAAGCAAGACAAAATTGTTTGCCATGGATACTGGTTGTTAAGGAACTTTGTGGATTATTTTATAGCTCATCTACATTTATGTCATCCTATGCCTGTGAGACTAGAAGGTGGGGCTTAGTCGGGTACCTTTGAACTTAAATAGCCCAAGATTTTTTCAGGACTCCCTGCAGTACAATCTCACAGCTTTACAAACCCAAGCTCTTCACCTCATCCATCAACTCTGGGGAACTGTGGGAATCATTTAAGTAAGTCCCACTTCCCTCCAGTGTCCTTTCCTCAGACTTCTCTTACTAAATAATCCAAGTGCCAAATACTTGTAAAGATGTGTGAGCCTGGTTTCATGCTACTACTCTAGTCAGAAACTTTGAAAAATTGACTCAAAACAGGAATTTCTTTAGTAGACTTTAGTGATGTACCTGCCACTTTTTCTTTTCAAATGAATAACATGCAGATCTAACTTAAAATTAGAAACCCTTTTCCAGATTCTGGCTATTACAAATAAAGTTGCTATGAACATAGTTGAGCAAATGTCCTTGTTGAATGATGGGGAATCTTTTGGGTATATGCTCAGGAGTGGATCTTGAGGTAGCACAATTCGATTTTTTTTGAGAAGCCCCAGATTGATTTCCAAAGTGGTTGTACAAGTTTGCATTCCTACCAGCAATGGAGGAGGGTTCCCCTTTCTCCACAACCTCTCCAGAATGTGTTGTCATTTGAGATTTTGATCTTAGCAATTCTGATTAGTGTAAGATGGAATCTTGAGTTGTTTTGATTTGATTTGCATTCCCCTGATAACTAAAGATGTTGAGCATCTCTTTAAGTGTTTCTCTGCCATTCTATATTCCTCTGTTAAGAATTCTGTGCTTAGCACTGTACCCCATTTTTTAATTGGATTATTTGATTTGTTGGTGTCTAATTTCTTGAGTTTTTTTTTAATATCTATATTCTAGATATTATCCCTTTATCAGATGTAGGGTTGGTGAGGATCTTTTCCGTGTATGTAGATTGTTGTTTTGTTCTGTTGACAGTTTTCTTTGCTTTACAGAAGCTTTTCAATTTCAGGAGGTCCTATTAATTGATTGTTGATTTTAGTGCCTGTGCTATTGGTGTTCTATTCAGGAAGTTGTCTCCTGTGTCAGTGAGTTTAAGGCTCTTCCCCACTTTTTTTTCTAATAGGTTTAGTGTGTCTGATTTTATTTTGAGGACCCTAGAGAAGAGGCTTAATCCTCATTCAGAAGGGCAGAGAGGATAGCCATTTGAAGTAGGAGAAGACCAGGAGCCTTCCACAGGGATCCTCTGAAAGACTACCCATGAGGGTATCAAAGCTGATGCTGAGACTCATAGTTAAATTTTGAGCAGAGTGCAGGGAATATTATGGAAAAAGGTGGAGATAAAAACACCTGGAGGGAGGGGCCAAGATGGCGGCACCAGGAGAACACTGTGTCTGAGAAGCGGGACAACACACTCCCTGCAGCTACCACTAACGCGGGCTTTGGGTCTCCGGGCTGGTGCCGCAAGCATGCGTGTCCTGATCACTTTCCCAGGCTGATTGGTGGGCACAAGGGTGCCTGAGGCTGGGAGTCCCAGTCTCAAAAAAACCCCAAGGGGAAGGAAAGTTGCCAGACTGGTCACGGGTCACCCAGTCTTTCCCTGGAAGGTCTCTCCAACCACGGGTACCTGCCACCATCACAATTGAGCTCCCGCCACGCACGGATTGCAGCTGTGCGCCCAGCTCAAAATCCTTACTCCCTCTTTGGAGGAGTCAGGAGGCGTCCAGCAGAATCTGCCACACACCACATTGTCTGTACCCCAACACGAGATCGGGGCTGAGAAAACCCAATCCTTTAGGGCACTCCCCCAAATGCTGCCATAACCCTGCCGCAGCAGAGCAGAAGGATAAAGAGGCACACAGCGGCTTCACAGTGCAGGAACTCCAGTGCTGCTGGCTGCTCCTAGCAAACAAACTACAGCTCGGGATCTGGGACTGTGGTCATTCTACACGTCCTGAGATTCTCCTGGGTCCAGCGTAATAAGGTCTACCAGCAAGTTCTATCACCGGTGCCCTCCCTCTCCCCGGCAGAGAAACGCTGCCGGCTCAGGACTCAGGATCTGACTGAGAAGCCCCAGCCCCTGCTGGCACTCCCCTGAGAGCACCTCCATAAGCTTGCTCTAGCAGAGGAGAAGGTCAGAGGGCAGAGGGGAAGGACAGAGAGGCAGCCTGCCAAGGACACAGCACCCTCTCTCCAGCTCACCCAGCGGCCCCTAGCAGAGAAACCCAAGCTCTGGATCTGAGGACACTCAACCCTACCCGGTACTCTCTTGGGATCAGCAAACATAGATTCTACTGCTAGGCTGCTTCTGGCAGAGAGATCTGGGCCCGGGATCTGGGATTGAGTACACTCATCCTAACTCTTTCCTGCGCCACCCAGGGACCAGTCAACATAACCCCTCCTGGCAGAGGGAAAGGACAAAGAGGCAAAACAAAGGAAAGGTGGACACTGAGTCACAGAGCTGACTGTTAGCCTACCTGTGCACTTGCGCAGTAGGACCAAAACAGAGAGTAGTGAGCAAGAGGAACCCCTGTGCATTCCAACTGGTCCTACAAAAAAGTGAGTGAGCCTTCAAGGGAGAGATTGCCCCAGACCCAGGGCCTCTCCACAGAAGCAACCAGACGAGATCCCTGCTACCCACACCCCTAGTGTGGGCATCATAGGGATTCTTGGGATAGCGAGTGACCCCAACATTGAAGCCTCTGCCTTGCGGGTCCACCAGGGTAATCCAGGCAAACAATCCCTGGATCTCAGTCAGAACTGAGTAATAGTGGCTTGCAGGCCACTGCAATAGTCAGAGAATCCGCGCATGCACACTGCGCCCACTAAAAGCGCACGCGAATAGCGCCAACATCACATTCCTTACTTAGGCAAAACTGAAAACACAGTGCACACTACCAAAGCAGTGAACCTCTCTCATCTTCCTGAAAAAATAGTCCAGAAAACAGAAAGAGAGGCTCATAGCCCGAACTACAATCTCGAGGAACAACCAGTGAGGATTATAAATAACCAGATGGCTAGAGGCAGACGTAAGAACACTCCCAACAAAAATCAGGACATAATGACCTCACCAGCAACCCCACAAAACAATGGACACTTCAATTCACTAGATATACAGGAAAACGACCTCAAAACTGTTTCTCCAGCTATTAGAGGCCCATAAAGATGAAATGAACAAAGCCCTCAGAGAAATAACCAAAGAAATCGAGACTAACCAAGAGGAAACAAATCGTGCTCTCAGAGAAATGACCACGAAAATTGAGGCAAACAGAGAAGAAATGCACAAAGCTCTCAAAGAAATGTCCACACAAATGAAGGCAAATAAAGAAGAAATAAACAAAGCTCTCATAGAAATACAGGCAATTATACCCATAGAAGTAGAGGCACAATTAGTGATGCATAGAGAGGAAACGGACAAAAAAAATAGAAGCTATCATTGAAAAGCAGGAGTCCACATTCAAACAGATGAAGGAAATGGTGCAAGACATGAAAACAGAATTAGAATCAATAATGAAAACACAAATAGAGAAAAACCAGGAGCTGGAGAACATAGAGAAAAAATCAGGAACTATAAAGGTAAGCATCACCAATAGAATACAAGAGATGGAAGAGAGAATCTCAGGAGCCGAAGATACACTTGCGGAAATTGACAAGTCTCTCAAAGAAAAAATAAAATCAGAAAAGTTCCAAACACAAAACATCCAAGAAATCAAGGCCACCATGAAAAGACAAATAGGAGTAGAATAATAGAATAAGAATAAGAATAATAGGAGTAGAAGAAAAAGAAGACATCAGGCTCAAAGGTCCGGAAAATATTTTCAAGAAAATTATAGAAGAAAACTTTCCCAACTTAAAGAAGGAGATGGCCATAAACATACAAGAGGCCTACAGAACACCAAGTAGACTAGACCAGAAAAGAAATTCTTCACGTCACATCATAGTCAAAACACTGAACCTACAAAACAAAGAAAAAATTCACAGAAAACAACTACATCTAAGGAAACAGAGGAAATAGATAACTACACAACAAAAAACTAAAAGAGTACAAGAAATGAAACTCAGTGATACCACCAACCCCACATCTAAAGTAAGTAACAATCATTGGTCACTAGTTTCTATCAACATCAACGGACTCAACTCCCCAATTAAGACAGATGGGACGTTCTTTGAATGTATGACAGGAGTCTACTGAGCGCATTTGAAAGACTCTAACTAGCAGTGCTTTCAAAGCAAAGACTCATGACCAAACCTTTGGCAGAGTACAGGGAATCATAAGAAAGAAGGGGAGTTAGTCTGATGAGGAAAGGATAGGAGCTCCACAAGGACCAAATATATCTGGGCACAGGGTCTTTTCTGAGACTGACATGCAACCAAGGTCCATGTATGAATATAACCTAGAACCTCTGCTCAGATGTAGTCTGTGGTAGCTCAGTAACCAATTGGTTTCCCATAGTGAGGGGAACAAAGACTATTTCTAACAGGAACTCAATGACTGGCTCTTTGGCCTCCCCACCCCCCAAAGGAGGAGCAGTCCTGTTAGGCCACAGAGGAGAGCTTTGCAGCCAGTCCTGAAGACACCTGATAAAACAGGATCAGATGAATTGGGAGGAGGTCCCCCCCTATCAGTGGACTTGGCAAGGGGCACGGTGGAGATGAGGGAGGGCGGGAGGGACTGGGAGGGAATGAGGGATCAGGAAATGGCTGGGAAACAGAGTTAATAAAATGTAACTGATAAGAAAAAATAAAATTAAAAAAAAAAAAAAAACACCTGGAGGGAGGGAGGAGCAGCCCTGCTAGGCCACAGAGGAGGACTTTGCAGCCAGTCCTGAAGACACCTGATAAACCAGTATCAGATGAAAGGGGAGGAGGTTCTCCCCTATCAGTGGACTTAGAAAGGGGCAGGGAAGAGATAAGGGTGGGAGGGTGGGATTGGGAGGGAGAGAGGGAGCCAGATACAGCAGGGATACAAAGTTAATAAAGTGTAACTAATATTAAAAAAGTAAAAATTAAAAGAAAAAAAATGACCTGGAGCGGGCTAGTGCACCACAAGGAGACCAACAGAGCCTAAACATCTGGGCTCAGGAGGTCCTGCAGAGACTGATGAATCAAGTAATGACCATGCATGGAGAGGAACTAGACCCCATGCTCAGATGTAGCTCATGGGTAACTCAGTCTCCATGTGGTTTCCCTAGTAAGGAGAGCAGGGGCTGTCTCTGGAATGGGCTCAGTGGCTGGCTCTTTGATCACCTCAGCCTGGCAAGGTGTCCTAACAAGGCCTCAGAGAAATAGAAATAGGATAAGACCTGATAGATTAGGGTCTGAAAGTAGGGTAGGAGGATCTCCTCTAGCAGTGAACTAGGGAAGGAACATAGTGGGGAGGGGGGAGGTAGGACCAAGAAGAGGTGAGAGAGGGGTCTACAGCCAGGATACAAAGTGAATAAATTATAATAAATAATAAAAATTATTATAAAAATAAAAAAGTCTCCCATCCAAAAAGAGCCCAGTGTCAGATGGTTTCAGAGCAGAATTCTACCTGACCTTCAAAGACCTAATACCAATATTCTTTAAATTCTTATACGAAATAGAAACAGAAGGAACAATACCAACCTCATTCTATGAGGCCACATCACCTTTATACCTAAACTGCACAAAGACCAACAAAGAAAGCTTCAGGCCAATATCGCTTATGAATATTGATTCAAAAATACTCAATAACATACTTGCAAACTGAATCGAAGAACATATCAAGGATGCTTTCCACCACAACAAGTAACTTTCATCCCAGGCATGCTGGGGTGGTTTAGTATACGAAAGTCCATCAGTGTAATCCACCATATAAACAAACTGAAAGAAATAAAAACAAACAAACAACAACAAAAAATGTGATCATCTCCTTAGGTACCCAAAAAAGCCTTTGATAAAATCCAACACCCATTCATGTTTAAAGTCTACAGATTTAGTGCAATTCCCATCAAAACGCCAACACAATTCTTTATAGACTTTGAAAGAAAAATTCTCAATTTCATATGAACATTTCTTTAAGTGCTTCTTAACCATTAGAGATTCCTCAGTTGAGAATTCCATTTTTAGTACCACATATTTTTAAATTTTATTCATTTATTTATTACAGTTTATTCACTTTGTATCCCAGCTGTAGAGCCCTCCCTCATCCCCTCCCAATCTCACCCTCCATCCCTCATCTCCTCTTATGCCCCTCCCCAAGTCTACTCATAGAGGAGGTCCTCCTTCCCTTTCCTCTGGCCCTTGTCTATCAAGTCTCATCAGGACTGGCTGTATTGTCTTCCTTTGTGGCCTGGTAAGGCTGCTCCCCCCTCAGGGGGAGGTGATCAAAGAGCCAGCCACTGATTTCATGTCAAAGACAATCCCTGTTCCCATTACTAGGGAACTCACTTGGACACTGAGCTGCCTATGGCTTCCATCTGTGCAGCGGTTCTAGGTTATCTCTATGTATGGACTTTGTTTGAAGTATGAGTCTCAGAAAAGGCCTCTGTATCCAAATTTTTTGGATCTGTTGCTCTCCTTGTGGATCTCCTTTCCCTTCCAGGTCTTTCTATCTCCTCCTTCTTTTATAAGATTCCCTGCACTCTGCCCAAAATTTGGCTATGAGTCTCAGCATCTTCTTTGATACTCTGCAGGGTAGAGTCTTTCAGAGGCCCTCTGTGGTAGGCTCCTGTCCTGTTCCCTGTTTTTTCCCTCTTTTGATGTACCACATATTTTAATTTTGGTATTTGTTTTGTTGATGTATAGTTTCTTGAGTTCTTCATATATTTTGAATAGTAGCCCTCTGATGAAAATGAAGTTGGTGAAGATCTTTTCCTCTTCTCTAAGCTGCCCATTTGTCCTTTCGATGGTTACCTTTGTCTTACAGAAGATTTTCAGATTTATGATGTCCTATTTACTAATTGCTGATTTTAGTACATGAGCTGTTGGTGTTCTGTTCAGGAAGTTGTCTTCTGTGCCAATTTGTTTAAATTGCTATTCCCCTTATCTTTTCTATAAGATTTAATATATCAGGTTTTATGTTGAGGACTGTGACACACATGGCCTTCCTTGAGTTTTATGCAAGGTCATAGATACTTGGATTCCTGTATATGCAGACATCCAGTTAGACCAGCACCATTTGTTAATGATGTTTTCTCTTTTTCATTGTATAGTTTTGGCATCTTTATCAATAAGCAAGTGTCCATAGATATGTGGGTTTACTTCTGGGTCTTCAATATGATGCCATAGATCAATCTGCCTGTTTTTATGCCAATACCATGAGTTTTTATAACTATTGCTCTGAAATTAGGAATGGTGATACCTCCAGGAGTTCTTTTATTGTACATGATTGTTTTAGCTATCCTGTATTTTTTTCTTTTTGTATTAAATTTTTATTTTTTAAATTAATTATGGTTTATTTACTTTGTATCCCAGATGTAGCCCCCTTCCTCATTCCTTCCCAATTCCACCTTCCCTCCCTCATCTCCTCCCTGCCTCTCTCTAAGTCAACTGATAAGGGACTTATCTCACCTGGAGGATTTAAAATCAGGTTTCCCTTGTTATCCAGCAATTACTTTTCTGGCCATCTATTCAAGGGACTCCAAATCACCACCTTTCTAAAAATGTCTTCCCCTCTCCCATTCATTACAACATTGTTTGCCAATATCCAAGATAATGAAATAGATAATCTAAGTGCCTAAATGAAGGGCTAAAGAAATTATGGTGTCATGAATTTCTGAAAGCTTCCTTGTTGTATTGGAATAGTGTTTACCACATAGAAGGCTGTTTTCTGACAAGAGCCCTCCACTGAATTCCTAGGTGAAGATTTTGCCTCATTGGTTATTCTATTAGCTGCAATAATAGATGCTAAAAATACTTGCAGATACTTTAATGCTGATAGCGCTAATTCATATATCAAATTATTCAGTGGATCATCAGCTTATGTGATTAAATATTCAAAGCATAGCTATATTTAAAAATGTCTACTGCTTCTGCATGCTTAATCTCATGTATTAACATTAAATGTTTATTTTTTAAGTTGAGAGTAACATGGAGAAACTAAGTAGGTCACTCATAATTGAATTTCATATACAGTCTTTATTTTTCTTGATCTATGAACATCTTAGTTGGGTGGTTGTAAAAATAATGAAACTGAAAATCTGCATAAATTTATGTATAATAGCATTGCTGGGAGAAAATACTTACAATGTAAAAAATTAGAAAGAAAAACTGGTCTTTAAAATACATATTATTACTGTATTTTGATAAAGGCAAATTGTTAACTATAGTGAAATATTTGTATAGTATTTCTCCTTTTGGGAGAAATGTGAATAGAAATGTTGAAATTAAATGTTATTGTTTTAATCATATAACCTTTAAAAATAATGCTGACATTTTGAAGTAACTATTATAAAGTTTAATTTTAAAATTGTACATTCTGTATCCCCACCCCCAATCCTAGTTACAGAGCAATCCCCTGTATTAAAATTGTATTAAAATTGACTAGTGATGGCAGTTAAATAGCACAGTTATTGAATTATTTGTTTCAAATTTTATTATTTTTATGTTATGTGAAGGTGGTGTGTATTTTGCCTGCCTGTGTGTCTATTGTTACACTTGTGTGTCTGCTTCCTGCAGACAGAAGGCATTGGATTCCCCTGGAATTAGAGTTACAGATGATTGTGTAACTATGTAGACGCTGGGAATTAAATCTGGAACCTCTGGAAGAGCATCTAGAGCTCTTCACTTCTGAGCTGTCTTTCTAGCTCTACATGTGCTGAATCCTTACTACATGTCAGTACAGAAAAAAGAAAAAAATGGATACTTCTGTAGAACTCAGATTTGGGGGCAAAATTAGATACATCATTTAATATTTCCTTTTCAAACTTATAAAATTCCGTGCCATGACCATCTGTTGGCATTGGGAAATTTCATATTTACCTAAAGTCACATGGCTATTTATGCTTTGTAATGTGTAGCTCTAATATGGTACTCTGCTTTTCGGTTGTAAAATCACATACATTTCTTAGAAAAGCTGATCTTCTCTGAGACTAGAGCATCTTGGTTACCAAGGTTTCCTTTCTTTCTGAGAAGTCACTGTCCTTAAACTGATAATTTTCTGTTTTTTGTTTTTGTTTTTGTTTTTTTCTTCCTACTGCATAGTTCCAAATTCAATTAGCATACACATTGTATAGTTTCTCTTTGCTGACTGATTCATATTTCTTTTCATTCATTCTCTTCATTTCCCATCCTCTTTCCTTCTTCCCCTTATCTTTTCCCTTCCCCCTCCCTCCTTTACTTCCCTTCCTTCCTATCATTCCTTTTTTGAAACTGTTCAAACTTTGTACTCCTTTATTTGAATGAAATATCCAGGTGCAAAGGCTTGTGTATTACTATTACTAAGCCCAGAATGTATTTTTCATGCAGCTTAGCTAATCCTTGACGTTTGACACTCTTTTTTTTTTTAATTTAAAATTTTATTTTTCTTTTTAGTTACAATTTGTTAACTCTGTGTCCCAGCTGTATCCCCCCTCCCTCATTCCCTCCCCCTCCCCACCTCCCTCCCTGGTCTCCTCCCTGCCCCTTTCCAAGTCCACTGATAGGGGAGGACCTCCTCCCCTTTCATTTGACCCTGTTTTATCAGGTATCTTCAAGGCTGGCTGCAAAGTCCTCCTCTGTGGCCTAACAGGACTGCTCCTCCCTTGGTGGCGGGGGTGGGGGTGGGGGTGGGGGTGTGGGTATCAAAGAGCCAAGGACAGGCTCTTTGATGTTTGACACTCTTATCTTTTCCTTGAAATTCTTTCTTTGTCTCCCAGCTGATTATTCCTGTGGTTCACCATTAGCCTCTTTCGATACTTCTGGCAGGTTCTCATTTACTCATCATTCTAGTAATTGAATCAAAAAAATTTTTTTTCTGTAATGATTTATATGATGATCCCTTTATCCCTTGAACAATGTTGCAAACTCTTTTCTTGTAGTGTGCCTAGCATTCCCAGTAGGAGAAATGCACTTTCCTTCTCTGTTCTTTGGTTTGAGCATATAGTTACTAGACTTGGCTAATATAATGTCAAGCACAAGTGTCTTTATTCCACTTCCTTCTGCTTTCACATTTATCTTTTCTGCACGGAACAGGCAGTGTGGAATGTAGATTTTATTTGTCTGCTAGTCCTCCAGTCATTACTTTCCAGTGATTTCTGATTGTCATAGTGTGTTTCAGCAGTTGTAACAAAACGTCCTTTTTAAAAGAAAGCTCTTTTTGCTCTATCTTTATATAGGAGGACAAAGGTTCTTTAGGATTTCACCTGTAAGAGTACAGTCTCATTTGTGTGGTCCCTCTTGATATTTTCTCTTCCCAGAAGTATATTGGATGCTAAGGTTTCAAGGTAGCTTTTGAGAGGAGGGGCATACTCACTCAGTCTTTTTGCAGCACTTCGAACACCTTCTCTACATTCTGCCTGCATGCTTTGTTCATGTTCTTTCTACCACACTGGACTCTGTTGTTTATGGGATATACAGAGCCTGCTCTGCTTTAAGCATTTTTTAGTTGGTTGTTGTCTCTGGCTGAACCCTCTTTTCCAGACAGCATGTGGCTGACTTTGTTGTGCCCTGTTCATTTCTGCTCATGTTTCCAGTGAGGCTTTTCTTAAATAATGTATTCCAAACTATGTAGATATCTTAGTATCCACATGCCCTTCTCCTTTGGCTTTCTTCATAGTTTTTACTACTTTGGTTATGTTATAGGAGTTATCTTGGCAATTAAAGATAAAGATAAAGATAATTAAAAACTTCGCTCAGGAATCTAAACAGAGTTCTCAATAGAAGATGTAAAAATTGTGAAGAAATACCTCAGTAATTCTTAGTAATTAGGGAAATGCAAATTAAAACAACTTTGAGATTTCATTTCACTCTGCTCAGAATGGCAAAGAATGATAATACAACAGATAACAAATGATGTTGAGGTTGTGAATGTTGCTGTTGTTGAGAATGGAAATTGGTACAGCTGCTCTAGAAATCAGTATTGCAGAATCCTCAAAAATCTAAAAATTAATCCAGTATATGACCCAGCTATATCACTCTTTGCCATATGCACAAAGACTTGTCATCCTAATCCATAAATACTTTCTCAGTAATGTTCATAGGTAACATAGTTACAAAATGGAAACAACCTAAATGTTCTTCAGCAGGTGAATGCATAATGAAAATGTAGCACACATATACATATTCAGATATAAAGGAAAGTGTAATCAGATAAATGAATGAATCTAGAAAAGATTATATTGAAGGAGCCAACCCAGACATAGAGCTTTTTCTTTTCAAATATAATTAATGTGTGTATGTGTGCCCACACAGCATGCACATGTGCATACATATGTGTGCGTGTATACCTAATGGAGTGTATGTATGTTCATGTGTCTGTATAGGTCTATCTTTGTGTGTGTGTATTATGTAATCCAAGACCACATTTTATATTTAAAAAGTTTTTTTTAACTGACCTCTCATAAATATATGAATCTAGTACAATTACTCTACCATGAAATGTAAGTTTAAAAGGTATGAATTTCCTTCCATGAACTCTTTGCCATTGTAAATAGCACATGAAAATTCCATTAATGGTAGATTTTTGTAGAGAGGGAGTTTGCTGACTTCCTGGTCCCATAAACCTCTATTTGCTATTAAGCCACTTTCCCCTCATACTTTCTACAACCAATGATACAGATAGTTCAGCTTGTCTGTAATGTTGTCTGTTGGCTTTCTGCAGTGGTGCATAAGTTCCTTGAAATAAGGAAGTTGGTCATGTTCCCTGTTTTATCTGCAAGTTACCAGAAAGATTCTACTACACTATAAATCTAGATGAATGATCAGTTAACTGTTCTGTTATGTTTTCAGGAAGTTGTAAGTGTTGGCTTCTCACCTTTTGACAGGGTCTTAATATTTGTATTTGTTTTCTGGTATTAGGCTTCCTTAAAGATCTCAGGTCACAGAAATGCCATTAGCTCCCAGAGAAGGCTGTTTCCTTATAGCATACTTCTAATCCTTATAATCTTTTCTTTTAGGGCACACATAAAGACTTAAATAAATTACTAAAAGATGGGGAAAATGATCAGATCTTGAACTTGGGCATGATTGGACCTCATTTAGTATCCTTTAAGAAACCACAAATAATGAAAGAATCTGACCATATCCTGCTACTGTGACGTATTTTAATTTTACTTAAGAAGCAAAGAAAAACAAATTATTCAGAAGTTTCATATTATACATCTCTACATCATACTGGTGTTGGTGCATTGCAGCATGGCCTCTTAGATACAATCATTTAAATGGCATATTTATCACCAGATTGTAAAAGATTATGCTAATTAAAGTAATACAAAGTATTCTTCTGGGAGATGTAAAGTAATAAAAACCATGCATGCAGAAAGGGGAGGGAGGGTGGGATCGGGAAGGGAGGAGGGAGGGGCTTATGGGGGGATACAAAATGAATAAAGTGTAATTAACAAAAAATTAAAAAAATAAATAAATAAATTTTAAAAAATTAACAAGAGGAAAGCTCCAATAAATAATTTATATGTTTATGAGTCAAAAAAAAAAAACAAAAAAAAACCAGGCATGCTGTTTTCCACCGAGAAAGACATGGAGTCATCCTGAGGCATAATGGCGCTCTGCATTTTCATTGGAAACTCGAATTGCAGAGACGATTCTGCTTGCAGTGTGTGACTGTTTTCTTCAAATACATGGTTTTTATAATGTACTAGAGGATTACATTTTACTTTTCTAGCTGAAATAATATTAAAGATTGTGGGTATAAAACCATCCTCACTTGCTATTTCTGTAAACATGTCCTCCTGTAGTTGGACCTACAGTGTCTGCATCTGAGGTAGTTAGGTAATTTTAATTATTCCCTGACATTTACAGCAACAACAACAGATCTCATTTAAATTGCTATTGGAACACTTTCTCCTACTTGGGCAGCCTTCTCTGGCCTCAGTGGAGAAGGATGTGCTGAGTACTGATGGAACATGAAGTGGCAGTGCTGATGGCACTTGGGGTTGTGTGTAGCTCCCTTCTCTGAGAAAAATGGATGGGGTGGGGGGAGAAGACGGTAGGAGAGTGGAACTGCAATTGGAAAAGCAATAAATAAACTTAAAAAATTTAACTCAATCTCCAGTCTATAATTTGGTGTAAAGGTGTCTTCTTACAGATGTACTTTTAGATGTACTCTTAATATCAAGCTAAGGAGGCAATAGCAGTGATTATTTTGCTGCTCAACACTGAATTTAGAGAAGATGGTTTGATCATGTTGAGCTTACTCAGCCCTGAGGAGTCCTCGCATTGTTATGATCAGTACCGCATCCAGGTTTTTATCATTCTTACCTTTACTGAAATATAAGTAACATATATAAACTATTTGTACTTCAAATCTGTGTCTCAGTTTGGGGTTTTATTGCTGTGAAAAGGCACCATGACCACAGCAACTCTTATGAAGGAAAACATTTTATTGGTGCTGGCTTATAGTTTGAGAGATTTAGTCCATTACTGTCATGACAGAAAGCATGGCAGAGTGCAGGCAGACATGGTCCTGGAGAAGGAGCTGAGAGTGCTACATCTTCATCCTCAGGCAACAGAGACTGAGTGTCACATTAGGCTTAGCTTGAGCATAGGAGACCTCAAAGCCCTTCCCCACAGTGGCACACTTTTTCTGAAAAGCCACACCTCCTCCAACAAGGCCATTCCCTATAGGCCAAACATTCAAACAAACACATGAATCTGTGGGGACCAAAACTATCCAAACCACCAGAGTATATAACATGTATATAAACGTTTCGTTTTGTTGGTGGTGATGGTAGTAGTGGTGGTAGTAGCGTGTGTATATACTCTGTATTTCTTATACCTTATGTATTTATTTCACAACAGATAAGTACTCAGGAGACATTGTAAAACAGTGTTACAGTTGGACTATACTGAATTCCATCTTGAAGATATTTACATTTTTATTTCATTTTGAAGAAAGAATGCAATTGCTGTTATTTTTTTATATGGTACTTCTGTTTTTAAAGATTTCAGAACCTCTCATGTTTTCTACACAAATGTATGTTTCTACCAATAGAATGCAAATGTGTCCTTTTCCTCTTGTCCTTTTGATAATAGTCATCCTATTGGGAATGTGACTATATCTCGCTGAGATTTTGAATTGCATTTCTCCTGATGATTATTGCTTTTGAGCATTTTCAAAATATACTTCTTGGATATTTTTTTGTGTGGATCTAAAGAATATATAAAGGATGTGCCTTATATGCTAGGCTGTCAGTCTGTGGTACTGTTGGGAGGAGTTGGGATATTTCTAAGGACATGTGTTCTGACAAAGAGGGTGAGTTTTTTATGACATGAGTTAAAGGGGAGTTAAGGGACTCAAGGCCTTCCTCTTACTTTGTATTGTTTCCTGCACCTTTTTTTTTTTGAATTTTATTTTTTTCTTATCAGTTACATTTTATTAACTCTGTATCTCAGCCGTCTCCTGATCCCTCATTCCCTTGCAGTCCCTCCCTCCCTCCCTCATCTCTACCATGCCCCTTTCCAAGTCCACTGATGGGGTCGGGGGACTCCTCCCAATTTATCTGATCCTGTTTTATCAGGTATCTTCAGGACTGGCTGCAAAGCTCTCCTCTGTGGCCTAACAGGACTGCTCCTCCCTTGGGGGGTGGGGAGGACAAAGAGCCAATCATTGAGTTCCTGTTAGAAATAGTCCTTGTTCCCCTCACTATGGGAAACCAATTGGTTACTGAGCTACCACAGGCTACAACTGAGCAGAGGTTCTAGGTTATATTCATACATGGACCTTGGTTGCATGTCAGTCTCAGAAAAGACCTGTGCCCAGATATATTTGGTCCTTGTGGAGCTCCTATCCTTTCCTCATCAGACTAACTCCCCTTCTTTCTTATGATTCCCTGTACTCTGCCAAAGGTTTGGTCATGAGTCTTTGCTTTGAAAACACTGCTAGTTAGAGTCTTTCAAATGCGCTCAGTAGACTCCTATCATACGTTCAATGCACATCCCATCTGTCTTTCTAAACGAGGATTGATCATCTTACCCCATGTCCGCTCTCTTGATTATCTTTTTTTAGGTGTACAGATTTGATTATGTTTATCACATCTTATAGGTCTATATAAGTGAGTATATACCATGTTTGTCTTTCTCCTTCTGGGATATTTCATTCAGGATGATCTTTTCTAGATCCCACCATTTGCCTGCAAATTTCATGATTTCCTCCTTTTTGATTGCTGAGTAGTATTGCATTGTGTAAAAATACCACAATTTCTGTACCCATTCCTCCATTGATGGACATCTGGGTTGTTTCCAGGTTCTGGCTATTACAAATAAAGCTGCTATAAACACGGTTGAGCAAATATCTTTTTTGTGTACTTGAGCAAACTTTGGGTATATACCTAGGAGTGGTATAGCTGGGTCTTGAGGAAGCACTATTCCTAATTGTCTTAGAAAGCACCAGATTGATTTCCAGAGTGGTTGTACCAGTTTACATTCCCACCAGCAGTGGAGGAGGGTTCCCCTTTCTCCACAATCTCTCCAGCATGTGTTGTCCCTTGAATTTTTCATCTTGGCCATTCTGATGGGTGTAAGGTGATATCTCAGGGTCGTTTTGATTTGCATTTCCCTGATGGCTAATGAGGATGAGCATTTCTTTAAGTGTTTCTCTGCCATTCGATATTCCTCTGTCGAGAATTCTCTGTTTAGCTCTGTTCCCCATTTTTTTAATTGGATTACTTGGTTTGCTGCTTTTCAGCTTCTTTAGTGCTTTGTATATACTCGATATTAGTCCTCTGTCAAATAAAGGGTTAGTGAAGATTCTTTCCCAATCTGTAGGCAGTCGTTTTGTTCTGATGACAGTGTCCTTTGCTTTACAGAAGCTTTTCAGTTTCATGAGGTCCCATTTATTGATTGTTGCTCTTAGAGCCTGTGCTGTTGTTGATTGGTTCAGGAAGTTGTCTCCTGTGCCAATGAGTTCTAGGCTGTTCCCCGCCTAGAACTCTAGAACTTTTCTTCTAACAGATTTAGAGTATCTGGTTTTATGTTGGTCTTTGATCCACTTGGACTTTCGTTTTGTGCAGGGCGATAAATATACTATTTTCATTTTTCTGCATGTGGACATCCAGTTGGACCATCACCATTTGTTGAAGATGCTGTCTTTTTTCCATTGAATTTTTTTGGCTTCTTTGTCAAAAATCGAGTATTCATAGGTGTGTGGGTTTATTTCTGGGTCTTCTATGCGGTTCCATTGATCCTTCTTTCTGTTTTTATGCCAATACCATGCAGTTTTTATTACTATTGTTCTGTAGTACAACTTGAGATCGGGGATGGATATACCTCCAGATGATCTGTTGTTGTACAGGATTGTTTTGGAGATTCTGGGTTTTTTATTTCTCCATATGAAGCTGAGAATCTTTTTTTCAAGGTCTGTAAAGAATTGAGTTGGTATTTTGATGGGAATTGCATTGAATCTGCAGATTGCTTTTGGCAGGATGGCCATTTTCACAATGTTAATCTTAACAATCCATGAGCACGGGAGATCTTTCCATCTTCTGATATCTTCTTCGATTTCTTTCTTCAGAGACTTGAAGTTTTTCTCAAACAGGTCTTTCACTTGCTTGGTTAGAGTCACCCCAAGGTACTTTATGTTATTAGTGGATATTGTAAAGGGTGTTGTTTCCCTAATTTCTTTCTCAGCCCTTTTGTCTTTGGTATACAGGAGGGCTTCTGACTTTTTTGAGTTGATTTTGTATCCTGCCACTTTGCTGAAGGTGTTTATCAGCTGGAAGAGTCCTCTGGTTGAATTTTTGGGGTCGCTCATATATACTATCATATCATCTGTGAATAGTGACACTTTGACCTCTTCCTTTCCGATTTGTATCCCCTTGATCTCCTTTAGTTGTCTTATTGCTCTGGCTAGGACTTCAAGTACTATGTTGAAGAGGTATGGAGAGAGTGGGCAGCCTTGTCTTGTCCCTGATTTCAGTGGGATTGATTTAAGTTTCTCTCCATTGAGTTTGATGTTGGCTGTAGGCTTGCTGTATGTTGCCTTTACTATGTTTAGATATGTGCCTTGTATTCCTGATCTCTCCAAGACTTTGAAAATGAATGGGTGTTGGACTTTGTGGAATGCTTTTTCAGCATCTAAGGAGATGATCATGTGGTTTTTCTCCTTCAGTTTGTTTCTGTGGTGGATTACATTGATGGATTTCTGTATGTTGAACCACCCTTGCATGCCTGGGATGAAGCCTACTTGTTCGTGGTGGATGATATCTTTGATGTGTTCTTGGATTCGGTTTGCAAGGATTTTATTGAGTATTTTTGTGTCAATGTTAATAAGAGAGAGTGTTTCCTGCACCTTTAGTGAACTGCTTTACTGCTCCACAGACTCCCCTTCATTAAGTTCCATCTCACTGTAGGCCTCAAACAAATGGAGCCAGTTGACCATCTGAAATAGTTTACTTAATACCAATAAGCCTTTCTGCCTTTGTAAAGTTGATATTCTCAAGTGTTTTGTCACTAAGATGGAAAACTATTTAATAGAGCTCTTTATTTGGTTTCTTTTTAGAAGAACTTTTGTTCAAGTGCCACCCCGCACTTCTTTGTTTTTCAAGACAGACTCTTTGACCTCCCCACCCCCCAAGAGAGTGGCAGTCCGGCTAGGCCACAGAGGAGGACTTTACAGCCATTCCTGAAGACACCTCATAAAACAGGGTCCGATGAAAGGGGAGGAGGTCCTCCCCAATCATTGGACTTGGAAAGGGGCAGGGAGGAGATGAGGAAAAGAGGGAGGGTTTGGGAGGGAATGAGAGAGTGGGATACAACTGGGATACAGAGTTAATAATATGTAACTAATAATAAAAAAATCAGAAAAAAAGAAACATGCAAAAAAATTAAAAGCAAACTTCATGGCTGACTACATAAAATAATTTTACATAAAATAATTAAAAATGCTGACTTAATACTAAATATATATGGTTTCTGTAACAGCCATGGTGTCCTGGAACTCTGGAACTCTTTTTATAAATTAGTATGGCTTCAAATGCACAGAGATCTGTCTGCCTTTGCCTCTTTAGTGTCATGCCTGTGGCAGGTACTTATATACACATTGTGTACTTCTGTTTTCATTTAGTTTTTGTTTGTGCATTTGAGGTATAACCAAAATATCACTGTCCAGGCTAAATCTAAATGTTTTATCTTACTAGTCCTATCCTTCTAGAACCTCTATAGTTTAAAGTTTCACATTTAAATCTTTGATACATTTTAAGTTGGCTTTGTATATCAATTAAGGAAAAGCTCAAATTTCATTTTTGTGTGTAAGATAACAAATTTTTTTGCAATGATTTATTGTAGATAATTTCTTGTTTTTCCACATTTTGTGCTTTGGGCATTTTATTTAAGACAAAATATATCTGTGTAACCCTGGTTTTCTAGAAAAGTAAGTATGTCCTCAAACTCAGAAAGATCTTCCTGCCTCAAACTGAGTGTAAGGACTGAAGGTGCACACCAACATCCCTGCTTGTTGTTCTTTCTTTCTTGTCTTGTTTTTGTTAAAAGTATGTATTGTCAATTGCTAGGTTTATTTATGTGTCCTATTTTTTGCTCTAATAGTCTGTAAGTGTTTTATGTCAGTACCTTGTTGTTTCAATTCTCTTTTTTTAATTTTTTTATTTTATTAATTACAGTTTATTCAGTTTGTATCTCCCCTGTAGCTCCATCCCTCCTCCCCTCCCAACCCTGCCTTCCCTCCCTCTTCTCCTCCTATGGCCCTCCCTTAGTCCACTGATAGGGAGGTCCTCTTCCCCTTCTATCTGACCCTATCTTATCAGGTCTCATAAGGACTGGCTGCATTGTCTTCTTCTGTTAATTGGTAAGGCTGCTCCCCCCTGAGGTGGAGGTGATCAAAGAGCAGGCCAATCAGTTCATGTTTCAATTCTTAAATTTTTATGGTATACTTAGCATCAGGTGGAGTAGTGACTTCAAATTCATTTTTATTCAACATTTATGAGAAAGGAACTTCTTGAGTTTTATGTAAATCACGTTACTACTTTCTGTTGCCATGAGACACAATTTGAATCTTTGCATTGGATCTATTTTTTGCTTTAATTATACAAAATGTATTTTAACAATTTTTCAGAGCCTCCATGTAAACACAGATGTTTTCATACATGCCTGTGTTCATAGTTACTTTTCATTGATACTGCATAGATTATATTATACGGATCTTTTGCCTATTTGTTTAAGCGTATTCCTAAGTGTTTTTAAAACTTTGATATTATTATAAGTGATGGTTTTTTAAAATAGTTTTTCTTGGAAGTTCATTGTTACTATGGGTAAAAACAACTGATATTTCTTTATAGGTTGATTTTTGTATCTTGTAGCTTTGCTGAATTTATTATTATTTATTATTATATTTTGGGATAGAGTATTGAATAAAAGCATGTTATCCTAAATCAAAATATTTATTGCTTCTTTCTGATGAGCATGTGTTTAATTTCCCTGTTGTGCCTAATTGTACAGGCTATAGCATTCATTACTAATTTCAGTATGTGATTGGAATTGGTAGTACGCTTTTCTTCATCATGATCTTTGGGAAACCATCACTGAGTAGTTCTCAATCGAGTTCCTCTTATGTGAACTTTATTTTGTTGATCAACAACATTTCTCCTATGCCTGTCTTCATCCAAAAGTTTATTGCAACAGGATGTTGATTTTGTCAAATGTTCTTTCTGCATTTAGATTATCATAGGAATCTAATCTGTTAGTGTGATGTAATACATCTGTGATATTTATATCTGATATATATCAATTTGTGTATGTTCAGTCATATTTGCATTTAAGTGACAGGATCCCTTGATCATGGTGTGTATATCTTTGAGCATGCTGATGAACCTAGTTGATAGCCTTTTGATGAAGATATTTCCATCTGTGCTCCTCGGGAATATTAGACTATATTTTTTAATTAATTTTGTTCTCTGACAACATTCTACATTTACATAATGCATTCTAACTTCTGCTGTTCCGTTCCAAATCTTGCTGGCCTCCCTTCTTCCTTAAAGATCTCTTTTTTATATTCATGACTTTTGTTTTGTGTTAAGCTTACTAGAGTTTAATTAGGGCTTTCTATGTGACTTTGGATTTGAAACTGTCCATTAGCTTCATTCATTTTATCATATCTAGTTCAGACTCACTGGCATAGTCTTCATAGTCTTCATATAATACTAAATAATTTTCACCAAGTTACAGTCCAGCTGGCCTTGACTGTGTTTTACTAACTGTATTATTTATTCTCTAAGCAAAATTTTGTATTGAATTCAAGAATTCCAATATGAGAGAAAGTCTTTATTCTTATTAAATTCTTCATTTAAAAGAAAAATAGGATAGATTTATTAATTAAACTCTAGTTTATGATGTGAAATAGCTAGGAACCCCTCTCATCTAGTTTTTCATGAGTCATTTGTTTCAGATTAAAATAAATAATACTTTATTATATGCATATGAAGAAAATAATTCAAGAAATATTTTTATGCTGTAATCATTGATATGACACAACTTTGACTAGAACTTCCTAGGTCTTGCACTCAGGATTGTACCATCTGTATGATCATTGCTGTCTCACTACATCATTAAAATTAAAAGTAGGTTACAAAGAGGGGATTGTGATAGAAATTAGTGAGTTACTTTAATAAGCACTGGAACTTCCATATCTTTTATAATTCAGTCTACTCAACAACATCTGACCTGTTGTTGGAATTTCTGATTTCTCCTGGGCTCTCTTGATTTTAATCTGCAGTGCTTTCAAAGGTCTGAGAAGGGCATAGCAGAAAGCAATTCATCATGTTGGCCAGCTGAGATCTGTATTTCCCTAGAGCAAAGCAGTGAACCTTTGAGTTTCAGACAGCTTGGGGTATTGAGTCCAAACATTCACATTTCAGGCAAAAAATAGTAAAAGGAAGTAATAACCTGGAAAATGCGTTTTCAGCCTTAAGTCTACTTCCTCATCAAGAGAGACTACCATAACATATACAGCATCAGTTCATACTGTCCAGTTGCCCTGGGACCAGCAGAACACAGTAGGAGTGATTGATCAATTAAAGCAATATATTCTGTATGAGGAAGCAAGAAGAGATTGTATTTAGTAAGGCCATTTCTAATGTACCCCAGGAAGCTGTGCCAGATCTCTAATGGATACTTTGGCTCCAAGAAAACAGCAGGGAACTATCTTGCACAGGAGATGCTACATTTCTGTGGACCTCTGCTAATGGTTTTGCTGACAAACAGGTAGTACAGAGAGAAAAAGGATTCTTTTTGAAGGAAGCCTGGCATAAGAATATTTTAAAGGGTTTTTCTACTTAAAAAATGCTCTGATCCAGGAAGAGCTGAGGCACTGTAAGAAAGAACATTTACTTTATTGTGGACATAATTCATGTGCCTTCCAAGCTTTCTTGGATTTCATTTGCAGAAAGCACAAGCCACTAAGCAGTTAAAATGCAATGTGTTTTTTAAATGAGAGAGAAAAGAGAGAGTGAGAGTGTGAATCCTCCCTGGAAACCCCTTTGGAAGTCATAATTTCACTGAACCTTGCCTTTGTAAAGTCACTAATATGTCTGAGTTCTCCTTAGGCATCTGTACACATAGATGGTCCTTTAAATATTTTTGCTTCTTTGGGGAATTCTAATTTCCTTAAATTTACTTTCTTATTCATTATTCTTTCATTGGCTGCAACCATTTGACCATTAAACTATCCTTTGTTCTTTTTTGGTTTAATTGCAGTTTTTGAAATTGTTATTTTTTATTTTTAAAGAATCTTTAAAATTGTTCAAAAGAGACCATGTCTACCTTGGACTACCAGCTTTCTCTTCTGTAACTCTCATTAGAACATCAGAAAACAGTTGTCTGAAATAGATTTATTTAATTGCCATGGATAAATGGTCAATGAAAATCCTGGTTAAATAAATATGACCCCACTTTCAACACAGCAGTGTTACTGGAAATGTTTATAAACTAAATGATTTTAATAAAGCCTTTTTTTTACGAGTGAAATAGAAATACCGTTTGAGGTCTGAAAGTTTTTGCACTACTGGCTTCTGCTGAAATTTCCTGACTTACTTGGTATCAGCTCCTCTCCATCTCATGGTCGTCTAATCATACTGACCTGTTCCTTAAGTGTCTACCTTAGAACCATTAAGGTTGAGTCTTTTGCTTAGCACTTGTACAATTGTATTACAGTTGACGCTATGGCTGTGCTTACCTTTCTAGTCTCTGTGAACATCTTTGAGTTCTGCTTAGTTGATCTAATGGGCTGTGTTCCCCTTGTCCCCTCTGGCTTCTATAGTTCCCTCAGCTCCAAGGGGGAGGACCCAGTGGAGGTCTACAGTTTGGGCTCTCTCTCTCTCTCTGCCTAATGTTTGGCTGTGGGTCTTTGCACTACACCCATTAGCTGCTGGAAGAAGCCTCTCAAGTGATAGTTGGGCTAAGCATTTGATAACTAGATTTATTCACCAGTGTGGCAAACTACATGAAAATGTATGTACTATCAAGCATAGTGTAACTGGGAGTTGCCTGTGTTATAGTACAATTTTACTTTTGCTTTCTGAAGATAAATGTACTGCCTGTAGTTGAAGAGAACAGAGGGTAGAGACTGGTAGGATGAGTAAGGAGAGTAAATGGCGGTAATTTGGTCTGTCATAGCAACAGATACAGGCATTTGAACAGATATGAGTTTTTGTAAAGATGAAGAATTAAAATAATCTAATGGTATGGTTGATAATGTGAAAGAATTAAGATGTCAAGAATAATTTTGAACTTAAATTAAATGGATATTAGTACAATATTAGTGCAATAAGGAAACATCTATGAAGATCAGTTTTAGAACAGCATTACTGTATAGGTCTGTTGATTTGCTGATACGTTTGAGTTTTGTTAGGATGATTTCCTTCCTTCCTTCCTTCCTTCCTTCCTTCCTTCCTTCCTTCCTTCCTTCCTTCTTTTCTTTTTTCTCTTCTCTTCTCTCTTCTTTTTTTCCTTTCCTTTTTCTTTTCCCTTTTTTTCTTTCCTTTTCCTTTCTCCTTTTTTTCCTTTTCCCTTTTCCTTTCCTTTCCTTTTTTTCTTTCCTTTCCTTTTTTTTTTCCTTTCCTTTTCTTTTTCCTTTCCTTTCTTCCTTGAAAGATATGCTTGGAAACAACCTAGATGTCTGTCGACTGAAGAATAGATATAGAAATTGTGGTACATTTATACAATGGAATACTACCCAGCTATAATCCAGAGAGCGGACCCTAACTAAAACAGCTCAATCCCCATCCCGAAAGGCAAAGAGGATAGACATCAGAAGAAGAAGAAAACAGGAAACAACCTCAGAATCTGCCACAGAGGGCCTCTGAAAGGCTCTGCCCTACAGACTATCAAAGCAGACACTGAGACTTAAGACCAACTGATGGGCAAAGTGCATGGAATCTTAAGTAAGAAGTGGGAAATAGTAAGATCTGAAGAGGAAACCCCACAAGGAGAGCAACAGAACCAGAAAATTTGAACACAGGGGTCTCCCCAGGGACTCATATTCCAACCAAGGAACATGCATGGAGATAACCTAGCGAGAAGGGGGAGGGAAGTTGGGGCTGGGAGGGGAGGAGGGAGGGGCTCATGGAGGGATACAAAGTGAATAAACTGTAATTAATAAAAAATTAAAAAATAAACAAGGAAACCATGAATTTTGCAGGCAAATGGATGGAACCAGTAAAGATCATTCTGAGTGAGGTAACCCAGAAGGAGAAAGATACTCATGCTATACACTCACTTATAAGCAGATATTAGCCATATAATATAGGATAAAGTTACTAAAATCTACAGACCTAAAGAAGCTGAACAACAAAGAGGACTGTAGGGAAGATGGCAAACAGGATAGACACCGGAAACAGTAGAAGAGAGGGAACAGGACTGAAACCTACCACAGATGTCCTCTAAAAGACTCCAGCCAGCAGGGGATCAAAGCAGATGCTGAGATTCATGGCCAAACATTGGGCAGAGTGCTGGGTGTCTCATGGAATAGTTTGTGGAATAGAAGAAGATAGAGGGGACACTAGGTCCTTCTCTTCCTCTCTCAGTCCCTCCCTCCCTCCCTCCATCTACTGCTCTTAAGTAACCTCTCTTTCTCTGTTCTTGTGAGAGTTGGGGGTATCCTATCTCTGACTCATTCTGGCAGAGTTTGTCACTTTTTCTGATCCTCAATTATTAGTTACTTTCAAACATGGCTGCTTCTTTCTAAAAACTAGCTTTACCTTCATTGTTTGGGATTAAATGTGTATACTAAGGGCATGTCTGTACTTCAGTGGGGTCATATAGACTTAGAAGGTCTTTGGATGTGAATCCTCTCCAGAGCAGCCATGCTGCTGAATTAACATTTCTCTACAGAGAATCATGACTTTGAAGCTATATTAGGCTATATAGTGAGGCCATATCTAAAAACAAAAATAAACAGAACAAACCAGGAAAGGAATATATTTCTATAATATCCAAGCTCCTTTGTGTACTTTGTTTCTCAATTACTATGTATTTCATCAAGCTGTGATTAGTCAAGGACTCCCCTTCCCCTCAAAATAAAACAAAGAGCAATTTAAAGTAATCTCTATATTTTTCAAATCTGATAAAGTTAATGACCTGTATGTACCAAAATAGATTTTGTACCTAAGAAGCCAAATATTCTGTCAGGGCCAAGTAGCTTAAGTTGCATAACCTTTGTTTATGCAAAAATTTATGACCTATTTACATAGAAACCTTGCTTGTTTTAATAAAAATGTAATGATAATATATAATACACTTTGATCTCTTGAATATATGAGAAACTTAAACCTAGTAATCTTTCTCAAACTAGAATTTTCATATGAACTTTTATTATTTTAAAATAAGTCTGTTCTGTATTTTTGTTGTATTTTTGTTCTGTATTTTGTTGCATAGGTAGAGTCTTTAGAGCTTTCTTTATAATTTAGTATCCTCCCTTCAGGAACTTGAAATACAAAGTTGGACAAAATATCATTTCACAAAGTGAGCATCCTGCCACAAGATTGCATTCTGTTGTACTGTTTCTTCTGAAGAATCCTCAGGGTATATCAGTTAACCAAAGTTGAACCCTCTGGCCACTGTTTTTCATTTTCTAATACTGAATCCAAATTGGAAGAGGAAGAAGGTTAAATGCTTACATCTATTAAGAGTCTCAAGAAGTTCTCAAAATGTTATGAAAGTAAAAAAGGAGGGAGCATAGAGAAAAGAACACTGATCTGGTACACTGCAGAGCAGCCATCACTGCTTTAGGCTTGGGAAGTGAAATTTTTGTTAGATGTAGATTTTCTTTGCAAATGCTCCCACTGTTGTTCAGGTAATGTCAGTAACAAAAGTCTTACACAGACAGATTTAAGTTATAGGTAAATTTTGGAGAACAGAGATACATTGTAAGCTAATTAAAAATCAGGAGATTTTTTAGGAAATGGTAAATATCATAGTCTAAATTTGGCATTTCATTCAAATTGATTTCAAGACTGTACCCTTAATGACTTGAGTTCTAGTAAGCAATTTAAAATAGTTACAATTCAAAATGCAAATTAGTAGGTGCTTTTTTAAAAATTAAAATACCTTTGTTATGGAAAAGTTAAATGTCTCAATGCTCACTTTTCTATAAGTGTATCACTGACATTATAGAGAAATGACATCCACAATTTCATTTCAATGAGGTTATTAATATATAACATTTCTGGCCTCTGAAGAGTCATGATTTTGGTCTATGCATATGATATTTAATGGACCAAGTGGGTACGGCGACAAGAAAAACATCTGTACAGCTATTGAAACTTCAAGAATATCAATCATATAATGACCACACATATTGTCTTCTTTGGATGTAAAGATATTCTGGATTTATCAAACGACCTATATTTGGTTTAACGAATGCCTTCTAGAACCATTAAGTCATTGGAAAGTACACAGATGCGTAAGATTGGAACACAGAGCCCTCTTTTGGTGTTCCCCTAAGCTATGCTAGAAAACCTTAATGTAGGTATGTTCCAGGCACAAAAGGCATGGCATCCTCTGCTAAGTTTAGAAAGTGCCACATGCTGTCTTTGTTAAGGAATTATTGCAGAACATTAAATACCATAGAAATTTTTCAAACTATCTGCTGCCTTTATATTTCCCCAAATGTGTAGATAACCCTGTAGTCTTATTTTCAATTGGTGCTTACCCTTACCTAACAGAACTAGAGAATGGGTATATGGTTGGAAAATAATGAAATGAGGATGCATTCTGATTGCAATTAGTATCAAATTAGTAAACTGAGAGTTAGCTTAGGCATTCCAGCCACTACTATATAGTCCAGTCACTGTGGTTATCTCTGCATTCCATCCAGTTACTTAAGTTCTGAGAGTTTCCTCATCATGAAACGCATCCTAGGATGATTGTCATTTCCAGGTGTGTGCACAAAAGAATTCTGTCCTTCATATATAAAACTGAGGACTGGAGGAAAAGCGCAGTGGCTGCACCACAGGAGTAGCACATTTGAGCCCTGCATTGACACACTGTATATTCATGTTCTTGCTATTTCTTACTGGAATTTTTTTTTCTTACTGGAAATTTTATGCTCAGTGAATGGCTTCTGTTACAACAGCATCACCCATTTAGAATCTTTTAAATGTATTGTCAAAAACAAACAAGAATACCCCTTTGAGGAAGTACTGGACCTGATTGACATTCATTATCAAAAAGAGACCTGGAGCAGAAAACTTTCAAGAGTGTGCATTTTTTAAATCCCTCACCATCAGGCAACATTTTGCCTTAGAGAACAAGTCAAAAGTTCCTTGTGCAGTCTGTTGTCCCTTCCTCCTGGCAGATCAAGTCAGCGATAATCTGCCTTTCTCCCTGTTCAGGTAGCATTCATTTATGTAACAGTTTAGACTTAATAGCCTTAGGCAAATGCATCAATTCAGTGATTGATGCATTTGAAAGACGCCATTACTTATAAAATACAGCCATTGTTCAATATTTGCTCCAGTACTTTTTCTCTTTGCAGGGTTCCCACATTTCTTGTGACAAGCATGAAAGCTTGAGTAGTAATGATGGGAGACACTTTGCACAATCTGTGCTTAATCCCTCCTTGAGTCCTCTGACACACACATAAATGAGCTAAAGTCACTGCAGGTTATGTGCATTTCATTTCAAGAAGATTGTCTTTTTATTGTTCTTAGTTTGCATTGATATTCTGAAGCTGTAAAAAGAAAGACTAGAAATAAAAATCAGGTAGAAATGAAGGTGCTACAGTTGAATAATGTCCAAGAGCTAGCTTTGAAAATAAGTAATTTATTATACAGTAGAGCACCACCCTTAATGCCCTTAAATGCTTCCAGCTCTTTCTGTTGGTTAACTTAATCTCAGGTGTCTGTACAGCTCTTGCATAGCTCAGGAGCTGCTTTCTAATCCACCATGGTGTTGAACCCACTACAGCTCTCCTCTTTAAAGTATGCTCTCCTTGGGAAGGCCAAGAGCGCCTAGAGCCGGATTCCACCCCACAAATGGTCTTATGTGTAGTCCATATGCATGTATAATGGTACAACTTGCTAAAGAACTTACTTCAGAAATACAGATTCTTAGGCAGTTCCCCAGATACTCTCATATTTGATGTGGGACAAGTATCTATTTTTATAACAAAGACACTCATAGAATCTGAAAGGGTTGGGACAAAATTAAATAAATTCAATATTTATTACTTTATCAGCATTTTGTTGAAAGGAAACAGAACTTGGATGGATTTAAGTGAGTGGTTGATGTTTTACTGCATAGTATGGGATCAGTTCCTAATAAGTTTGCAACCCATGATGGGATATAGAAAAATGCATTTTCTTCATACTTAAGTTGCCATTTGCACTAAGTGAAATGATAGAATTCTTGGTGGAAGCAATGAAAGGCAGGGCTGGAAATGTAAATGTACCACAGTGGTTGGGTGTTTGCTTAATATGAGCAGAGCCCTGGGCTCAATCCCTAACACTAACGAAGCAAAACAAAAGTTAAAAGAATCCATTTTCTTCCATATTCAACAGCAGAGAACAGAGAAAATTTTGTACTAAGACACCATTGCTGGAAGATGATACAGCTGATATATAGTGGCTAAAAGCAGGGATAGTACAACAAATATTAAAATGTATAAGCTAATGCCAAACCAGGCAGTTATCACTTGACATTATGTGTCAATTGAATTTTATTGGGAAGACCTGGTATAATTTTTTAATTTAATTATTATGTTAATTACAGTTTATTCATTTTGTATCCCAGCTGTAGTCACTCTCTTATTTCCTCCCAATATTACCATCCTTCCCTCATGTCCTCCCACATTCCTCTCCAAGTCCACTATGAGAGGAGGACTCCTCTCCTTATATCTGACCCTAGCTTATCAGGTCTCATCAGGACTGGCTCCATTGTCTTCCTCTGTGGCCTGGCAAGGCTGCTCTGCCCTCAGGGGGAGGTGGTCAAAGAGCCAGCCACTGAGTTCATGTCAGAGACAGTTCCTGTTCCCCTTACTAGGGAACCCACTTGGATACTGAGCTGCCATGGGCTACATATGAGCAGAGGTTCTAGGTTATATCCATAAATGGTCCTTAGTTGGAGTATCAGTCTCAGAAAACACCCCTGTGCTCAGATTTTTTGCTCTGTTGCTCTCCTTGTGGAGCTCCTGTCCTCTCCAGGTCTTACTATCTCCCCCTTCTTTCCTTAGATTCCCTACACTCTGCCCAAAGTTTGGCTATGATTCTCGTCACCTGCTTTGATACACTGCTGAGCAATGTCTTTCAGAGGCCTTCTGTGGTAGGCTCCTGTCCTGTTTCCTGTTTTCTCCTTCTTCCAATGTCCATCCCGTTTGTCTTTCTGAGTGAGGATTGCTCATCCTACCAAGGGTCCTTCTTCTTTAGACCTACTGGCAAAGGACCTACTATAATTTAATCACATCACATGAATCATCTCTGATGACTGAGAGTGATAACTGTGACACTGAAGAATCAGGATCCTGTTTCCTATCCTTAAAATTAAAGAGAACCATTAAATCAAATAAGGCAGATATTTGTTGGTCAGTATTGGGAAAGCCAGATAATACATTTCCCTTGGGATTCGTTCAAGATTCTGTTCCTTTGTAATCAAGTATCTATCCCCACATAATCATAGAGCACCTCAGTTATTATTTTTTCTCTATTCTGCACCCAGACTCTGATTCCACAATTTCAACTATAAGCTAGTATATCTAGTGATTTTTTTTATTAATTACACTTTATTCATTTTGTATCCCCCCATAAACCCCTCCTCCTCTCCTACCGATCCCACCCTCCCTCCCCTTTCTACATGCATGCCACTCCCCAAGTCCACTGATAGGGGAGGTTCTCCTCTCCTTTCTTATCTTAGTCTATCAGTTCTCATCAAAAGTGGCTGCATTGTCCTCTACTGTGGCCTGATAAGGCTGCTCCCCCCTTAGGGGGAGGTGATCAACGAGCAGGCCAATCAGATTATGTCAGAGGCAGTCCCTTTCATTACTGTGTAACCCACTTGGACACTGAACTGCCATGGGCTACATCTGTGCAGGGGTTCTAGGTTATCTCCATGAATAGTCCTTGGTTGGAGTATGAGTCTCTGGGAAGTTCCCTGTGTTCAAATTTTCTTGTTCTGTTGCTCTCCTTGTGGAGACCCTGTCCTCTCCAGCTCTTACTATTTCCCACTTCTTACATAAAATTCCATTCACTCTGCCCATCAGTTGGCCATCGGGCTCAGCATCTGCTTTGATAATCTGCAGGGCAGAGGCTTTCAGAGGCCCTCTGTGGTAGGTTCCAAGGTTGTTTCCTGTTTTCTTCTTCTTCTGATGTCCATCCTCTTTGCCTTTCAGGATGGGGATTGACCGTTTTAGTTAGGGTACTCTCTCTTGCTTAGTTTCTTTAGATGCACAGATTTTACTGGTTTTGTCCTATGTTGTATGTCTGTATGAGTGAGTATATACCGTGTGTGTCTTTTTGCTTCTGGGACAACTCACTCAGGATGATCCTTTCCAGGTCTCACCATTTACCTGCAAATTTCATGATTTCCTTATTTTTCATTGCTGAGTAATATTCCATTGTATAGATGTACCACAATTTCTGCATCCATTCTTCAGTTGAGGGGCATCTGGGCTGTTTCTGGCTATAACAAATAAAGCTGCTACAAACATGGTTGAGCAAATGTACTTCTTATGTACTTGAGCCTCTTTTAGATATATGCCTAGGAGCGGTATGGCTGGATCTTGAGGAAGCGCTATTCCTAGTTGTCTGAGAAAGCGTCAGATTGCTTTCCAGAGTGGTTGTACAAGTTTACATTCCCACCAGCAGTGGAGAAGGGTTCCCCTTTCTCCACAACCTCTCCAGCATGTGTTGTCACTTGAGTTTTTCATCTTGGCCATTCTGATGGGTGTAAGATGAAATCTCAGGGTTGTTTTGATTTACATTTCCCTAATGGCTAATGAGGTTGAGCATTTCTTTAAGTGCTTCTCTGCCATTCAATATTCCTCTACAGAGAAATCTCTGTTTAGCTCTGTTCCCCATATTTTAAGTGGATTACTTGGTTTGCTGCTTTTCAGCTTGTTTAGTTCTTTGTATATACTGGATGTGAGTCCTCTGTCAGATAAAGGGTTGGTGAAGATTCTTTCCCAATTTGTTTAATTTCTGTTTAGTTGACCTGTCCTTTGTTGAGAGTGGGGTGTTGAAGTCTCCCACTATTAGTGTGTGGGGATCTATGTGTGGTTTAAGTTTTATCAATGTTTCTTTCACAAATATGGGTGCCCTTGCATTTGGGGCATAGATGTTCAGGATTGAGATGTCTTCTTTGTGGAATTTTCCCTTGATGAGTATGAAGTGTCCTTTCCCATCTCTTTTGATTAATTTTGGTTGTAAGTCTATTTTATCAGATATTAGAATGACTACTCCTGCTTGCTTCTTGTGTCCATTTGCTTGGAAAGCCGTCTTCCATCCCTTTACCCTCAGGTAATGTCTATTTTTGTGACTTAGGTGTGTTTCTTGTATACAACAGATTGCTGGGTTTTGTTTACGCATCCATTCTCTTAGTCTGTGTCTTTTTATTGGAGAATTAAGTCCATTAATATTGAGAGAGATTAATGACCAGTGGCTGTTAGATCCTTTGAATTTGATGTTGGCTGTGGTCATATGGTTGTGTGCTTGGTTGCTTTTTGTTTTACTGTAGTAGGGTTATTTTTTTTTTCTGTGTTTTCTTGAATGTAGCTAGTTTTCTTGGGTTGTATTTTCCCTTCTAGTGTTTTCTGTAATGCTGGATTTGTTTGTAGGTATTGTTGAAATTTGTTTTTGTTATTGAATATCTTGTTTTCTCCGTCTATGAGGACTGAGAGTTTTGCAGGGTATAGTAGCCTGGGTTGACATCTGTGTTCTCTTAGGGTCTGCATGATATCCGTCCAGGCCCTTCTGGCTTTCATAGTCTCTGTTGAAAAGTCAGGTGTCATTCTAATGGGTTTGCCATTATATGTTACTTGGCCTTTTTCCCTTGCAGCTTTTAGTATTTTTTCTTTGTTCTGTATACTTACGGTTTTGATTATTATGTGGCGGGAGGATTTTCTTTTCTGGTCTAATTTATTGGGTGTTCTATAGGCCTCTTGTGTTCTTATTGGCCTCTCCTTTAACTTGGGGAAATTTTCTTCAATGATTTTGTTGAAAATATTTTCTGGGCCTTGGTGCAGGGAATCTTCTTTTTCCTCTATTCCTATTATTCTTAGGTTTTGTCTTTTTATGTTGTCTTGAATTTCTTGGATGGTCTGTGTCAGGAATATTTTAGATTTAACATTTTCTCTGACAGATACATCTATTTCTTCCATTGTATCTTCCACACCTGAGATTCTTTCTTCCATTTCTTGTAGCCTATTGGTCATGCTAACCTCTGTAGTTCCTGCTTTCTTAGCTAAGTTCTTTCTCTCCACAATTTCTGCCATTTGTGTGTTTTTTTTTTTAATTTTTCCAATTCTATCGTCAGGTTTTGAGCTATTTTTTTTAGCCATTGTGATTTTAGGCCTTAGCAATTGTGACTATGTGCCTCAGAGACCAGGTCATCTTGCCCCTCTAACTCTTACTAATCCTGTATCGTCAAGACATGCCCCCACTACTTTTTGTCATGGAAAATGTACCCCTCTGCTTGCTGTCATGGAAACCCCATGTTCACAGACCTTCCCTTTAAAAATCCTGCTCACTCAGAGCTCGAGGTTCCACTTCTCTACTGCTGCATCAGTGAGTCTTTGGTCCCGAGTTCAATCGCTCTCATAATAAAGCTCTCTTGCTATTGCATCGAGTTGTCTCCTGGTGGTCTCCGAGGGTCCCGTGAACCTGGCATTACATAACTCCGTTCTTATTTTTTTATTTTGCTTTTATGTGAATATATCATAAATGTAAAATACACATACACTCTTTTAAAGGTTTATTTTTATTTTATGTGTATGGTTGAACACCCTGCATACATGTATGCCTGTGTATCGCATTTATGCAGTGCCTGCTGAAGCTAGAGGAGGTCGACAAACGCCATGAAACTAGAGTTAACAGATAATTATCAGGCACAATGTGGGTACTAGGAACCAAAATTGGTTCTGCTAGAAAGAGCAACAAGTGCTCGTAACTTCTACACCATCTCTTCAGCCTCTGAATATATTTTAAAACCAACTCAGACAAATAATTTTAGATACTAGTACAAGTAAAATATACAGAAGCAACATTATCCAGATCTTATATTATTTATTTTATTTTATTTTATTTTATTTTATATTATATTATCACAAAAGTTAAGGTGCAGAATGAAAAATCCTCAGTAGCAAGGACTGAATCTAAAAAATTCTTTCTCAGCAATAGGAACTAGAATGTCAGGTCCAAATTTCATAAGAGACATGAGAAATATTCACTGTGCTTTCCAGTGTTTCATCTACTGGGCTAAATGGCTAAGGTGCTACAGAAGTCACCTCATTCTCTCTGTTATTCTAGACCTCTGAGCATATACTATGTTGCTTCAACTATGTGTTTCTCCCAGGTTTTTGTTTGGTCTGCTTCCATTTCTTACTAGCCTCTAAAGACTGATTATGGGTGTCATGTCATCTGGAACCATTCAGAGACTCCCAGATTGCTCTCTTGTCTACAGTAACAGCACCCTGTCCTCCTTGCTCATTTACCCAAGTGCATCCTTAGACATGGCTGTGCCTGCCCTTTGTGTGCAAAAACCTTATTGAGCAGGTGTAGTGCTTCTTGCTTTGAGTGTAGGGAAGGCCTCACAAGTCACTACGTGAAATGAAAATACAGAAAATTTTAGGGAACCATGTTCAATTAAACGGTTATCTCTGTTAACCACAGGGGTTTGGTTAGTAGGTTTCATTTATTTGGTTAGCTTTTCAATATTTAGTGTTGACTATCTGTAAGAAGACAAAGTACACTCCAAAAACCCCTTGGATTTAAAAACAAAGAACTTGTGTTAATATCATATCCTGTTAACTTGTTTTTATTTAAAATGGACCACCTTTTCTCCCTGTCCAGCTAAATAAAGGCTATTTTTTTCTCATTCAATATTCTAGACATTTGTTTATTCTTGTAAAGTTATTCTTTTTTTTTCAGATATATTGAACTACAATTGTTACTAATTGTTACTAGTTATCAAGAGAAGAATGATAAAACCAGGAGAAGTGCATCTGGATGAGCAATTCATGAAGAACCATTGAAAGATTTTTATTTTTATTGTGAATGACAAATTGCTATTTGGAAAGTAGAGAAGAGAGGAATGACATGATCAAAATTATATTTTAGAAATATCAGTCAGGCCACTGAGCAGAGCACTGATTTCTTTTTATTATTATTATTATTAATTACATTTTATTAACTCTGTGTCCCAGCTGTATCCCGCTCCCTCATTTGCTCCCAATCCCAACTTCTCTCCCTCATCTCCTCCCTGCCCCTTTCCAAGTCCACTGATTTGGGAGGACCTCCTTCCTTTTCATCTGACCTTCTTTTATCAGGTATCTTCAGGACTGGCTGCAAAGTCTTTCTCGGTAGCCTAGCAGGACTGCTCCTCCCTTGGGGGGTGGGGAGGTCAAAGAGCCTGCCATTGAGTTCCCATCAGAAATAGCCCCTGTTCCCCTTACTAGGGAAAACCATTTGGTTACTGAACTACCATGGGCTACATCTGAGCAGAGGTTCTAGGTTATATCCATACATGGTCCTTGGTGAAGTATCAGTCTCAGAGAAGACCCTTGTGCCCAGATATATTTGTTCCTTGTGGAGAAATGGACCACCCTTTCTCTCTGTCTTGCTAAATAAAGGCTAATTTTCTTTCTTTCTTTTTATTACATTTTATTTTCTTTGTATCCCAACTGTATCCCCTTCCTTTTGCCCCTCCCAATCTCACCTCACTTTCTCATCTCCTCCCATGCTACTCTCTAAGTCCACTGATAATGGAGGTCCTCGTCCCCTTCCATCTGACCCTAGCTTATCAGGTCTCATTAGGATTTTCTGCAATGTCCTCCTCTGTGGCCAGGCAAGTCTGCTCTTCCCTCAGGGAGGGGGGGTGGTCAAGGAGCCAGCCACTGAGTTCATGTCAGAGACAGTCCCTGTTTCCTTTCTAGGGAACCCTCTTGGATACTGAGCTGCCATGGACTGCATCTGAGCAGGGGTTCTAGGTTATATCCATAAATGAATCTTTGTTGGAGTATCAATCTCAGAAAAGAACCCTGTGCCCAGATATTTTGGTTCTCTTCCCACGTTGTGGAGCTCCTGTCCTCTCCAGCTCTTACTATCTCCCCCTTGTTTCATAATATTTCCTACATTCTGCCCAAAGTTTGGTTATGAGTCTCATCTGCTTTGATACACTGCTAGGCAGAATCTTTCAGAGGCTCTCTGTGGTATGCTCCTGTCCTGTTTCTTGTTTTATCCTTCTTCCAATGTCCATCCCATTTATCTTTCTAAGTGAGGATTGATCATCTCACCCCGTGTCCTCCCTGTTTAGCTTCTTTAGGTGTACAGATTTTAGTATGTTTTTCCTATATTATAGGTCTAGTACCACTTATAAGTGCGTATATACCGTGTGTATCTTTCTGCTTCTGGTCTGCCTCTCTCAGGATAATCTTTTCTAGAACTCACCATTTGCCTGCAAATTTCATGATTTCCTTGTGTTTAATTGCTGAGTAGTATTCCATTGTGTAAATGTATCACAATTTCTCTATCCATTCCTCCATTGATGGACATCTGGGTTGATTCCAGGTTCTTGCTATTATGAATAAAACTACTACAAACATGGTTGAACAAATGTCATTGTTGGGTACTTCAGTCCATTTTGGATATATGCCTAGGAGAGGTATAGCTGAATCTCTAGGAAGCACTGTTCCTAATTGTCTGAGAAAGTAAGTGCCAGATTGATTTCCAAAGTGGTTGTACAAGTTTATCTTCCTACCAGCAATGGAGGGGTTCTCCTTTCTCCACAACCTCTCCAGCATGTAATGTCACTTGAGTTTTTGATCTTAGCCATTCTCATGTGTGTAAGGTGAAATCTCAGGGTCGTCTTGATTTGCATCTCCTTGATGACTAAGGACGTTGGACATTTCTTTAAGTGTTTCTCTGCCATTCGATATTCATCTACAGAGAATTCTCTTTTTAGCTCAATACCCCATTTTTTAACTGGATAACTGAATTTGGTGCTTTTTAATTTCTTGAGTTCTTCATATGTTCTGGATATTAGCCCTCTGTCAGATATAGGGTTGGTGAAGATCCTTTTCTAGTCAGTAGGCTGTCGTTTTCTGATGACAATGTCCTTTACTTTGCAGAAGCTTTTTAGTTTCATGAGGTGCCATTTATTGATTGTTGATCTTAGAGCCTGTGCTGTGGTATTGTGTTCAGGAAGTTGTCTCCTGTGACAATGAGTTCTAGGCCCTTCCCTACTTTTTGTTGTAACCTATTTAGTGTGTCTGGTTTCATGTTAGGTCTTTGATCCACTTGGATTTAGTTTTGTGCAGGGTGACTAATATGGATCTATTTTCATTTTTCTCATGTAGACATCCAGTTGGACCAACACTATTTCTTGAGAATGTTGTCTTATTTTTCCATTGAATGACTTTGGATTCTTTGTAAAAAATCAGGTTTCCGTAAGTGTATGGGTTTATTTCTGGGTCTTCTATTTGGTTCCAGTGATCCACCATTTTGTTTTTATGCCAATACCATGCTGTTTTTATTACTGTTGCTCTGTAGTACAGCTTGATATCAGGGATGGAGATATTTCCAGACAATTTGTTGTTGTACAGGATCCTTTTGGAAATTCTGGGTTTTTTTTAAGTTAATTTTGTTGCCAGCCCATTTGCTGAAGGTGTTTATCAGCTGTAGGAGTTCCCTGGTAGTATTTTTGGGTTTGCTCATATATACTATCATATCATCTGGGAATAGTGATACTTTGACTTCTTCCTTTTTGATTTGTAGCCTCTTGATTTCCTTTAGTTGTCTTATTGCTCTTGAAAGATACAGAGAAAGTGGGCAGCCTTGCTCTGGCCCTGATTTCAGTGGGTTTGATTTAATTTTCTCTCAATTTAGTTTAATGTTGGCTATGGGCTTGCTGTATGTTATCTTTACTCTGTTTAGGTATGTGCTTTGTATTCCTGATCTCTCCAAGACTTTAAACATGAATGGGTGCTGAATTTTGTCATATGCTTTTTCAGCATCTAAGGTGATCATGTGGTTTTCTCTTTCAGTTTGTTTATGTGGTAGATAACATTGATGGATTTCCCTATGTTGAACCACCCTTGCATGCCTGGGATGAAGCCTACTTGGTAGTGGTGGATGATATCTTTGATGTGTTCTTGGATTCGGTTTGCAAGGATTTTATTGAGTATTTTTGCAGCAATGTTCATAAGAGAGATAGGTCTGAAGTTCTCTTTTTTTGTTGGGTCTTTGTGTGGTTTAGGTATCAAGGTGACTGTGGCTTCGTAGAATGAGTTTGGTAATGTTCCTTCTGTTTCTATTTTGTGGAATAATTTGAAGAGAATTGGAGTTAGCTCTTCTCTGAAAGTCTGGTAGAATTCTGCACTGAAACTATCTGGCCCTACGGGTTTATTGTTTGTTTGGTTGGTTTTTTTTTTTTTAATTTTTTTTTTAATTTTTATTTTTCTTTTTAGTTACAATTTGTTAACTCTGTGTCCCAGCTGTATCCCGCTCCCTCATTCCCTCCCCCTCCCCAACTCCCTCCCTGGTCTCCTCCCTGCCCCTTTCCAAGTCCACTGATAGGGGAGGACCTCCTCCCCTTTCATTTGACCCTGTTATATCAGGTATCTTCAAGGCTGGCTGCAAAGTCCTCCTCTGTGGGCTAACAGGAATGCTCCTCCCCTGGGGGTGAGGAGGTCAAAGAGCCTGCCCTTGAGATCCTGTTAGAAATAGTCCTTGTTCCCCTTACTTCAGATAGGTCTGAAGTTCTCTTTTTTTGTTGGGTCTTTGTGTGGTTTAGGTATCAAGGTGACTGTGGCTTCATAGAATGAGTTTGATAGTGTTCCTTCTGTTTCTATTTTTTCTGTGGAATAGTTTGAGGAGAATTGGTGTGAGCACTTCTTTGAAGGTCTTGTAAAATTCTGCGCTGAAGCCATCTGGTCCAGGGCTTTTTTTTGAGGGGAGACTGTTAATGACTGCTTCAATTCCCTTGGGAGATATAGGGCTATTCAGTCTTTCTACCTGATCTTGGCTTAATTTTGGTAAATGGAATCTGTCAAGAAAATTATCCATTTCATTTAGATTTTCAAATTTTGTTCCAAAATTGGTTTTTGTAGTATGACCTAATAATTGTTTGGATTTCCACAGTATCTGTAGTTATGTCCCCATTTTCTTTTCTGATTTTGCTGATTTGGATAGTTTCTCTCTGCTTTTTAGTTATTTGGCTAAGGGTTTGTCTATCTTGTTGATTTTCTCAAAGAACCAGCTTTTTGTTTCATTGATTATTTGGATAGTTTTATTTGTTTCTAATTGATTGATTTCAGCCCTGAGTTTGATTATTTCCAGCCTTCTGCTCCTCTTGGGTGTATCTGCTTCTTTTTTTTCTAGGGTTTTCAGTTGGGCCATTAAGTTGTTTGTATGTGATGTTACCAATTTCTTCTTGCAGGCACTTAGTGTTATAAATTTTCCTCTGAGCACTGCTTTCAATGTGTCCCATAAATTTGGGTATGTTGTGCCTTCATTTTAATTGAATTCTAGGAAGTCTTTAATTTCTTTCTTTATTTCTTCCTTGACCCAGCTGTCATTGAGTAGTAAGTTGTTCAGTTTCCATGTGCGTGTCGGCTTTTTGTTGTTTCTGTTGTTGTTGATGTCCAGCTTTAGTCCATGGTGGTCAGATAGTATACAAGGGATTATTTCAATCCTTTTGTATCTGTTGAAGCTTGCTTTGTGACCCACTATATGGTCTATTTTGGAGAAGGTTCCATGTGGTGCTGAAAAGAATGTGTACTCTTTTGAGTTTGGGTGAAAAGATCTGTAGACGTCTATTAGGTCCATTTTATTTAGGGATTCTGTGAGTGCTTTTATTTCCCTATTTGTTGTCTGTCTAGTTGATCTTTCCTTGATGAGAGTGGGGTGTTGAAGTCTCCCGCTATTAAGGTATTAGGATCAATGTATGATTTATGCTTTAATAATGTTTCATTTACAAATGTAGGTGCTCTTGTATTTGGGGCATAGATATTCAAGATTGTGATTTCCTCTTGGTGGATTTTTTTTTTGATGAAAATATAGTGGCCCTCCTTATCTTTTTTGATTAACTTTGGATGAAAGTCTATTTTATTAGATATTAGGATGGCTACTCCGGCTTGTTTTCTGGAACCATTTGCTTGAAAAACATTTTTCCAGCCCTTTACTCTGAGGTGGTGTTTATCTTTGTTGCATAGGTGTGTTTCTTGGATGCAACAGAATGTTGGATCCTGTTTCCACAATCATTCTGTTAGCCTGTGTCTTTTTATTGGTGAGTTGAGTCCATTGATATTGATAGATAGTAGTGACCAATGAATGTTAGTTCCTTTTGTAATGGAGTCGGTGTTTGTACCCTGTTTCATTGCTTGTTTTCCTTTCATTTTTGTTGGGATATTATCTGTATGCCCTGTTTTCTTGGGTGAAGTTGTTTTCGTTGGATTGGAGTTTTTCTTCTAGTATCTTCTGTAGGGTTGGTTTGCTGTGTAGATATTACGTAAATTTAGTTTTGTCATGGAATATATGGTTCTCTCCATCTATGTTGATTGAAAGCTTTGCAGGGTATAATAGTCTGGGTTGACATTTGTGATCTCTTAGAGTCTCCATGATACTTGCCCAGGCCCTTTTGGCTTTCATAGTTTCTGATGAGAAGTGTGGTGTGATTCTGATAGGTCTACCTTCAAATGTTACTTGGCCTTTTTCCCTGGCTGCTTTTAATATCTTTTCTTTGTTCTGTAGATTTAGTGTTTTGACTATGATGTGACGTGATGTGTTTCTTTTCTGGTCTAGTCTATTTGGAGTTTTGTAGGCCTCTTGTATATTTATGGACATCTCTTTCTTTAAGTTGGAAAAATTTTCTTCTATGATTTTCTTGAAAATATTTTCTGGACCTTGGAGCCTGGAGTCTTCTTTTTCATCAATTCTTATTATTCTTAGATTTTGTCTTTTCATAGCGTCCTTGATTTCTTGGATATTTTGTGATTGGAACTTTTCTGATTTTACTTTTTCTTTGAGAGAAGTATCAATTTCTGCAAGTGTGTATTCAGCTCCAGAGGTTCTCTCTTCCATCTCTTGTATTCTGTTGGTGATGCTTACTTTTGTGGTTCCTGATCTTTTCTCCAAGTTCTCCAGCTCAAGGGTTTTCTCATTTTGTGTTTTCTTTATTGATTCTAATTCTGTTTTCATGCCTTGCACCATTTCTTTCATCTGTTTGAATTTGGATTCCTGTCTCTCTATGATGGTCTCTATTTCCTTGTTCATTTCCTTTTTATGACACTAATTTTATCTCTACTTGTGCCTCTATTTGTTAGGCTATGTTTGCCTGTGTTTCTTTAAGGATTTTGTCTATTTCTTCTTTCTTTACCTCCAAATGACTGGTTTTATGAGGTGCTGGGAAGAAGGTAAATTCTTTTGTGTTTGGGTGTAAGGTTGTGTAAATGTCAGTTAGGTCCCTTTGATTTATGACTTCTGTTAGAGATATTGTTTCTTTGTTGAATTTCTGTTTAGTTGACATGTCCTTTGTTGAGAGTGGGGTGTTGAAGTCTCCCACTATTAGTGTGTGGGGATCTATGTGTGGTTTAAGTTTTATCAATGTTTCTTTAACAAATGTGGGTGCTCTTGTATTTGGGGCATAGATGTTCAGGATTGTGATGTCTTCCTGGTGGAATTTTCTCTTGATGAGTATGAAGTGTCCTTCCCCATCTCTTTTGATTAATTTTGGTTGAAAGTCTATTTTTTCAGATATTAGAATGACCACTCCTGCTTGCTTCTTATGTCCATTTGCTTGGAAAGTCGTCTTCCAACCCTGTACCCTCAGGGAATGTCTATCTTTGTGCCTTAGGTGTGTTTCTTGTATACAACAGATTGCTGGCTTTGTTTACGTATCCATTCTGTTAATCTGTGTCTTTTTATTGGAGAGTTGAGTCCATTGATGTTGAGAGAGATTAATGACCAGTGGCTGTTAGATCCTTTGATATTGATGTTGGCTGTGTTCATAAGGTTGTGTGCTTGGTTGCTTTTTGTTTTGCTGTAGTAGGATTAATTATTTCCTGTCTTTTCTTGAAAGAAGCTAATTTTCTTGGGTTGTATTTTCCCTTCCAGTGTCTTCTGTAATGCTGGATTTGTGTGTAGGTATTGTTGAAATTTGTTTTTGTTATTGAATATCTTGTTTTCTCCGTCTATGAGGACTGAGAGTTTTGCAGGGTATAGTAGCCTGGGCTGACATCTGTGTTCTCTTAGGGTCTGCATGATATCTGTCCAGGCCCTTCTGGCTTTCATAGTCTCTGTTGAAAAGTCAGGTGTCATTCTAATGGGTTTGCCATTATATGTTACTTGGCCTTTTTCCCTTGCAGCTTTTAGTATTTTTTCTTTGTTCTGTATACTTACGGTTTTGATTATTATGTGGCGGGAGGATTTTATTTTTTGGTCAAATTTGTTGGGCGTTCTGTAGGCCTCATGTATTCTTATTGGCCTCTCCTTTAACTTGGGGAAATTTTCTTCAATGATTTTGTTAAAAATATTTTCTGGGCCTTGGTGCAGGGAATCTTCTTTTTCCTCTATACCTATTATTCTTAGGTTTTGTCTTTTCATATTGTCTTGGATTTCTTGGATGGTCTGTGTCAGGAATTTTTTGGATTTAACATTTTCTTTGACAGATACATCGATTTCTTCCATTGTATCTTCCACACCTGAGATTCTTTCTTCCATCTCTTCTAGTCTATTGGTTTTGCTAACCTCTGTAATTCCTGCTTTCTTACCTAAGTTCTTTCTCTCTGCAATTTCCTCCATTTGTGTTTTCTTTAATTTTTCCAATTCTGTCTTCAGATCTTGAGCCATTTTGTTGATTTCCTTCACCTGTCTGACTGTGTTTTCCTGTTTTTCCATCACTTTTTTCAGCTGTTTGTTTGAACCAACCTCTGTTTCTTTTATTTCATTCAGTGCTTTACGCATTTCCTTTCTAAAGGCCACAAACGGTTTGACTGCAACTTCATCTATTTCTTTATGGATGGCAATATTCTGTTTGAGTTTGTCTTCCTCTATGTCTTTACGTATATTATTTGTTTCCTCTGTTATCATCTTCATGAGCATAGTTGTTAGGTCATCTTCTTGATTTTCTATTATGCTGGGATGTCCAGGGATACTTGCCCCTGGGTAACTGGGTTCTGGAGATTCCATATTGCTCTGTCTTTTGTTGCTTGAGCTTTTACGCTGGCCTCTACCCACTGTGTTATCTTAGGTGTTTGGAGTTATTTTCTGGTGGTTTCTGGGGATCCTGTGGTGGAGAGAATCCCCTTGGCAGAAAGCTGGTTTTTCTTGAAGGAAGTCTTCTCAGCCTTTTGGATGTAGTCCCTGGATGGCTGGCGTTTTTTCAGGAGTTGCTGCTGCTCAACTCAGGGATAGAGACCTGAGTGGTAACTGTGGTCTTTGTTAGTTGAGAGGGTTCTCCTCTCACCCAGGAAGTCCTGAAGACAGCTGCCCTGTTTCTGGGTTTTTTGCTGTAAATTTAATGATCTGCTGCTGTGACACAGTTGGACATCTGGCACATAGCAACTGTTTGTGCCTGTGTCTGGAGTACAGCTGAGTGATGGCGGCTCGGCCCCGCTGGTCTGTGAGACTTTTTCCAGGGAAGGACTGGGTGATTTGAGTCAGTATAGTTTCCTTCCTTCCCTGTGGATTCTCTGGAGACAGGGACTCCCAGTCTCTTTTTTGCCCTGGGGTGCACCGCTCAGTCTCTGCTAGCTAGCTGGTGCGCAGAAACTGCCTGTGTCTGGAGCACAGCTCAGTGATGGTGGCTGGGCCCCACTGGTCTGCAAGACTTTTTCCAGGGAAGGACTGGGTGATTTAAGTCAGTACAGCTTCCTTTCTTCCCTGTGGATTCTCTCGTGACTGGGACTCCCAGTCTCTGGTGATTTTGTGCCCATTGATCAGCCTGGGAAGGTGATCAGGACGCGCAGGCATGTGGCTCTGGTCTGGGGACCTAGTACCTGCGCGACCCGGGATCTCTTCCGGGTTCTGGCTGGGGGACCTGAGAGTGGTACAGACCGATTCCCACGCCGTGGGGGTTTCCTCTCACCTGAAAAACACGATCGCTGTTGTTTTATGGCCCAGGTTACAGTCTCTTGGTCACTGTACAGGAAATGTTTTCCGACTCCTCAGATGCCCTGTTCTCCTGGCGCAGCCATCTTGTCCCACCCTTTGCACAGCCTTTTTATCTGACAGAACACTACATTTTGTTTGTGTATATTTACTCAGAACATATTCCCTTCATTTTATTGATGCAAGGGTGGAAGAACTTTTACTTTGTTCTTATTACCTAGAGAAATCCACCTTTTTGTGGTCTTTTTTCATCAGAAAATGTATATTGTGAGAAACATTTCTTTTTGAATATTATCAAACTGTCCATTGTATGCTTCTGTATGGTTGTTAGAACGCACATATTTAGTTGTTTCGATACTAAGCTAAGGATACATGATCATACATTATCATTATACAAATTCATTATAGAATTACCAAATAGAATTTAACAATGTGGAAAAGGCTTAAAATCAGTGGATTCTTAATTTTCACATTTGCTTCATAAATCAAAATATACACAAGGCAGATGTTGCTGATACCAGCAGGAAGGAGGAATGAGAAGATTGCAGTTGTATTACTTATATATATATATTTTTTCATAACAGAATTTCTAACACATACAAGGAAGAATTTATTGTGGACCAGAGTTTCGGGGTTATGCTTCATTATTGTAAGGAAGTCCTGGTGACAGGAATACAAATTGGCAATAGATCTTATACCTGGGCAAATTAGGACACAGATGAGACAGGAAAATAGGACAAGAACATGAGATCGGAAAAAGATCTTGGGGGAAATCTCAAAGTTGTACACACTAGAAATTTGCTTCTCCCAGCAAGGCTCTACCTCTTAAAAGTTCCACAGATTTCTAAAATGTCCCCACAAAGCAGAAATCACAGGGTCAAATATATGAGATCTTATATTCAAATGTTACAGCAATATTTTATTAATGGAATGCAATGCTAAGTAAATACTAGAGAGCAATTTCTAAAGGGAAATTCTTAACCTCAAAAGCCAATTTATTAGAAGAAAATGTAGATGGAAGAGCATCATAGATACAGGAATATCTAAAAAATGAACTATGTTATGATTGTGTGCAATCAGTGTCAGTAAAGCCAAAGTTTCTGGATTGCAGCTTCTCAATGTGGGAAATAATGAAGTCGGTTACAAAGCAGCAGACATGAGGCAAAGACATAGTTATTGTAAATTATTCTCTGATACTGTTCTTTCCAAATGACCAAACAGGAAGAAATAAGAGAACAGCAGAAAGAAATGTGACACATGCTGTGATTGGTTTATAATCCTGACAGAAAGCTAGAATGTTCAGTAGGTTTTCGATGAGCTATTCAACTAGTGTGATGTGTGACAAATGGTTCTGTGTAACTGTCTTGGGCATTTTGATAAGCGTGGATTCTGCACATGGAAAAGCCTTTGCATGCTTTTGATGAGGACGAACTATTTAACACCGTCTGCTGTGTTGTTATTTTGTGTTATCACACGCAATCTTCACCATATTGTTACCAGCTTGACAGTGAAGGAGAAACAATGGGATTTTTCCATAACTGCTCATATTTTTTCAGTCAAGCAGTACCTTAGCTGAAATTAGAATCCATACATTTTGATGTCATAGTCACATTCCTGGGTTTGGGAGCCATCTTACCGGGAAGCATTTACTTCATTAGCCAGAGGACCTGAGTTCATATCCCTAGCAGCTGTATAAATGCTGTATATGGCCATGCACATGTCTAATCCCAGCAATGTGAGGACTGTAGATCCTGGGCTCTGAGCTAGACAGTCTAGATGAAACCATGAGGAGATGCAGTCATCAACCTTTGTCCCAAAAACTAAATTGGGAAAAGGTACAAGACTGACTGCCCTGGAAATTTGGCTTCCACATGGGTGTTCTTTCCTCCCTCTCCCCTTCTCTCTCCTCCTTCTCTCCCCCCTCCTACTCCCTCTCCTCCTCCTTCTCTCTCCCTCCATCCCTTCCTCTCCTCTCACAGAAATGAACCATCATAACTGTTCCCGGTGGTCTGTGGCCCTACATGAAACACTGTAATGAAGGAGGAACTGAATTCAGATCAGATGTCATTGCTGAGGTTACCTTATGTTTTGTCTTATTTTTGTTTTCTAGATCTCTGGAAATAGACCTATCTCTGCAATCAATAGTAATCCCTTCATAGGTCATGATGTTTCCTTTGGCCAGATATGCACTAAACCATCTCAAGATTCGAAGCACCCTGAAAGTTTTGGGAAGACAGACCCATACAAAGCCCTCAATGGACTTTCATGATAAATATGGCAATGTGGTGCTAATTAGTGGATCTACTTTCTGTTTTGTTGGATATGTGTTTTATATGACACAAATGGGAATAGAATGGAACCTATCTCCTGTTGGCAGAGTTACCCCAAAAGAATGGAAGTAATCTTAGTAGCTATCCCACATACAATAATAGAGAATTGTCTCAAAACAAATATGTCATGGAAATGCTCTTCTGTTTATTAAAATATAGTATAACATAATAAATAAAATTAATGTAAAAGTACTAACAAGTTATCAGAAAGTATCATTTTGTTCCTGGAACTAACACACTTAACAGTAGCTACAAATACTGGAGAGTGTGGATACAGTATCTTTGAAAGTATAATTTTATTCTAGTTATCTGTCTTCAGTAGGCATTCATACATACATAACTTAGAAATTAATTAAGTTGTAACCAATGCATATTGTTTTGTCAGTAACTGCCCTGTTTTGTGTGTGTATGTAGAAAACATTTTAAATTTTATTTATTACAATTTATTCATTTTGTATCGCAGCTGTAGCCCTCTCCTTCATCCCCTCCTAATCCCACCCTCTTTCTTCTCCCATGCCCCTCCACGAGTCCACTGATAGGGGAGGTCCTCCCCTTCCATCTAACCCTAGACTCTCAGGTCTCATCAAGACTGGCTGCATTGTCTTCCTCTGTGACCTGGTAAAGTTGCTTCCCCCTCAGGGGAATGTGGTCAAAAAGACAGCCACTGAGTTCATGACAGAGACAGTCCCTGGGATGTATCTGTGCAGGGGATCTAGGTTATCTCCATGAATGGTCTTTGGTTGGATTATCAGTCTCAGAAAAGACTCCTGTGCTCATTGTTTTGTTGTTGTTGTTGTTCTTGCTCTGTAGCTCTCCTTGTGACATCTGTCACACCATGTCTTTCATCTCCCTCCTGCTTTCATAAGATTCCCTATACTCTGCCCAAAGTTTGGCTATGGGTCTCAGCATCTGCTTTGATACTCTGCTAGGTAGAGTCTTTCAGAAGCCCTCTGTGGTGGCTCATGTCCTTTTCTCCCTCTTCCGATGTCTGTCTGGTTGCTTTTCGGAATGAGGGTTGAGCACCTTACCCCGGCTCCTCCTTCTTATGTAGCTTCTTTATGTGTACAGATTTTAGTATGTTTATCCTATATCATATGTCTAATATCCACTAATAAGTGAGTATATACCATATGTGTCTTTCTGATTCTGGGTTACCTCACTCAGGATGATCGTTTCTAGTTCCTACCATTTGCCTGTAAATTTCATGATTTCCTTGTTTTAAATTGCTGAGTAATATTCCAATGTGTAAATGTACCACAATTTCTGTATCCATTCCTCTACTGAGGGACATGTGGGTTGTTTCAAGATTCTGGCTATTACAAATAAAGCTGCTACAAACATGGTTGAGTAAATGTCCTTGTTGTATACTTGAGCATCTTTTGGATATATGCCTAGGAGTGGTATAGCTGGATCTTGATGAAGCACATTCTAATTGTCTGAGAAAGTGCCAGATTGATTTTCAAAGTGGTTGTAAGTTTACATTCCCACCAGCAATGGAGGGGGGTTCCCCTTTCTCCACATCCTCTCCAGTATGTATTGTCACTTGAGTTTTTGATCTTAGCCATTCTGATGGGTGAAAGGTAAAATCTCAGGGTCATTTTGATTTGCATTTCTCTGATGACTAAGGACATTGAACATTTCTTTAAGTGTTTCTCTGCCATTTGATATTCCTCTGTTGAGAATTCTCTGGTTGGCTCTGTACCCCATTTTTTAATTGGATTACTTGATTTGTTTGTATTTAACTTTTTGAGTTCTTTATATAGTCCAGATATTAACCCTCTGTCTGATACAGGTTTGGTGAAGATCCAGTCTGCAGGCTGGCATTTTGTTCTTATGACAGTGTCCTTTGCTCTACAGAAGGTTTTCAGTTTTTAAACCACCCATTCTCTTCCTCAGGCCAGTCTGTAACAACCATACTTCCACTAGCATTGATAACTAAACTTTCTCATAGTCTCCTTGCTTTTCTGCTTATCTTCCCTGGACCTGTCGCCTCCCTTACCAATATGCATTTTATTTCACTTCAACAGTCAACATCATCTTAAAACTGTCATGATATCACTTCCATTTTGAGAAGACAGAAACTCTAGTCAAAGCTCTTAGATAAGAAAAGTGGTTCTGGATGCTGCAATGGCCATTTTATTTTGCCTCCTGCAACTAAATGTTTTTTTTTCTCTCTCTTTCTTTCTTGTGCATAGGATGCACTTCTGATTAAGTATAAATCACATTATGTATGAATCCTTACAACTTCTTGTTTTTTTCTCACATATCCTCTTTTCTGAGTAGACCTCTTAAAAACTGCAACCTTTGTTGGGTCCTTGCTTTCTCTCTGCCAACTCCATTACCTTGTGTTCTAGACATCCCATTTCACTATCTCACTTTCAGAGTAGCCCTTAACCTTTTGTTTATTATTGGTTTGTGAAACTTTGTAAGAGCATAGGCTTGGGATGCTTTTGTGATTTCATATTCGGAACAGGTTTTGTTTAATGAGGCTTTCAAGTATGTTGGAACGATGAAAAAAACGAGTGAGTATAGGTAACCATAGACCACATTTGTTAAAAAAAAAGGGGGGGGGAGATTTGATTTCCATTGAGGGTTGAAATTAATTATTGGAGACTTTTAATTATATTTTATTTTACAAATTACTCTGAAACTTCTTCCCATAAGCCATTTGTAAACTTACATTTTTTTGTCAATAGAATCTGAGGATGATGGGGTGGTGGGGCTCTTTTAGTGCAGGACTTCATATTTCTACAGAGTATCCAGAAAGAGCCACATTCATCTCAGGGTAGGAGTAGCTTCCAATACAAATTCACTCACTTGTTTATCTCAGGGTAGCATGCTTAACTTCCACTTTAATGATACCATTTCGATTATCCCTGGTAACAGTCTTGCTTTTATAATGCAAGTCTTAGGGACATTAAACAACTCTCTCACTAGTGGAACCCTAGTGATAATAGTGAAAGAAAACATACCTGTATTCACTTCTTGATTCTAAGCCCATAAGCCCCAGCTCTGGTAAAATAGGGCAATGAATTTGTTCCTTATTTAAAATCTACCAGATTCACAGGAGTACATTTCTTTACCTTGTGAGATGGTGTTATTCAACTTAGAATTAATTCTTCAAATGACAATTATACAACTTTATCAGTTAATAGTTATGTCTCTGTGCCAGACTCTCATCACATGTTCTTTACTAATTTTACACAGGCACTGTGTGACATCTTAAAAGATGTGATGCAAGGAGTGTGGAGATTATGAGCCAGTTATTAGTAACCATTACCAAAGCATTTCACTGATGCAATTTCAAAAAGGTGTCTGGTAAATTTACGACATTAAGTATTACAACAGTTCTTCATTATGACAAGTCCAAAAAAAAATATGCCTGTATTCATATGGCTTAAAATCTTCCATGCTTTGCAAGAACAGTTGCTTTTCCTAGGGGAGATGACATTAATTTGAGCAGTATCTCTTATTTTCCAATAACCTTTTACATTACAAAAAAAAAAATCTGCAACTTCATTTTCTTTCCCTATCTGGAAACCATAGAAACCAATGTGAAATTATAGCTAAGAAGTTCGTCACTGGGCTATCTCAAGCTGATCTCCATGGAAACACTTCAGATTTTCTTAAAATGAAAGATCTTCCAATCAGACATACACCAGTAACTGATGAGTGTCTGACAAAAGGAATTTGAAGGAAAAGGCATATGGCCATGCATTAAGTAATGCATGTAAGAGGGTTTTAATACTACTTACAAATCAGAACATTTAAAAAATAAATATTCCTACTGCAGAAATGAAAGCAAAATATATTTTTTAAAACAGCTTTCTGTTCTTTTATTCATTGTTCTTGTTTGTGTTAAGGCAATTTCATACAATAGTGTTGATTTTAGATCAGTGTTCAGAACCTGACTCAGTCCTGCAGCCACCTGCCTCATCTCTTACTGGGTTGTGATACAGTAGAGGGGAGTAATAGACATTTTACAGAAGTTTCTTGAAGACTGAGTGACTTAAGTTAAACTCTGAATGAGAAATTGTAATTGTTTTCTCTGGTTAAAATAGAGGCACAATGGCAGTGGCAACAGTGGCAGGTTCAGACCGGTAATGAATGGTTGTAAAAGGCTGGTACTGCGAGAGGCAGGCTCTAAGTGCCACATTAACTAATATCAACAGCTCTGATCCAGATGCTGTGTTACAGACATGAAGGGTTTAGTATTCCATCAGAGAAGTCACTTTTAAGATTGTTGTTTGAAGCTAGGGTAACATGAATTGGGGTAAGGAAATGCCACATACTGTGTGAGTTTTAATTAACTTGCCACACTTTGAAAGTTAATTTCCACACAGAATTATTCATTTTAATATATCCCGTTGCTATACACATAGCAATATGTTCATTTGCCAAGACATACATGACAAACACTTTTGTATAATAGATGTGCCATGTAGAGTGAAACTGAAAACAGGAGGCCATTACAAAGCAGAGCAATAGATGGGATTTTTCTGTCCTGTACACAGTCTTCGTGTCCTTTTAATTTTCTTCACTCTGTTATCCTCTATTACCTAGATCTGTGTCTACTATTAAATCTAATTGATTAAAAATGGATATTTCATGGTGCTACTATATTTCAGTAAAAACAATATTAATATTAAGTAGTTTTTAAACATTTTTCTGCTGCAATAGAGAATAGATGCATGACAAAGTTACACTGATATATTCAGAAGTTAAAATTATTAAGAAAAATATCAGGTACATTAATAAAGTAGTCTTTTTAAGTGTTTGCTTAGCTCAGGTTAAGATAGACTTAGAGCTATGATTTAATTCAGATATTTTATTTTGGCATTGTACCTTTATGTCTTAATGAAACATTCAGTTGGTGGTTTGTAAAAAGGTCATATATTAGGAATATCCTTAAATGTACCCCAAATTCCAACTTTTCTGTATTCCTGTCTATTAATCATTTCTGAACTTGAACTTCCAAGTGTTATGAATGTGTGCATAATACTCAGACCATTATTTGTAGTCACCTACTGTTGTGAAAATGGTGCTGAGAGTCACAGACCAGGCCTGCCAAATCTATGTCATCTGCATGTGGTACCAGAATTTCTGCAGTTCTATTGACTGCAAGTTACTCAGGGGTACTGACTGAAGAAAAGAAGCAAGCCCTTTCCACTCACTGACTGAAATTTTTTTTCTGACATCATACCCACTTCAAAAATGGTATTCAGAAGTTAATCGATTTTAAGAAGCTGCTCACTTCATATGTAAGTTTTCAAAGTAATACATTTGAACTGTACTTCTATTATTTTTTTATAATGTGACAACAGTGGACAGATTTAATAATCATAAGAATTTAAAGCATGCAAAGGCTGTGTTAAGAAGCGTTGAGTATGTCTTTGAACAAACATGGTGAACAAAAACAGGAAAATGGCTGGCATCTCTGCCTCCATTTTATGTTACTTTCCTTTACTGCCAGTCACCTGCTTACCTCAGCAGGTTTGCATTTTAAGCATTCAAGAACTGTCTACCCTATATCATCTCTCTCCAAGGCTAAGAAACAAGTAATTTATTATCCTAAACCTGCAGTCACCTTAGATTCCAAAAACAAAACCTCACAAGACGGACCTTTATCTGTGAGGTGAGAACAGATGTGCTGAGCTTCCCTCTGGAGCCAGTGTCATCATCCCTATCTGCAGAACCAAAAAAAAAAAAAAAAAAAAAAAAAAAAAAAAAAAAAAACCAAAAATAATCCAGGCCACACCTGACCAAAACTGCTAGATTATGCATTCCTCTTCCTCTGTGCCCCACTATTTCTTTGTTTAAAGATAAGCCTCATGTCAGTACCCTACTGCTGCCAGAGCCCAGGCTTTCACCCTAAAATACCCATTAGAAAGTTCTGTTAAATTTTAAGTTACTTCATCGTGATGGAACAAACTACACTAAAGTTTTGTCACTGGACGAATGTAACCAGTAAGAAGGGAAAAGAGAAGCAGCTTGATTTATTAAACCAGAGCCACAAAGCTCTGAATTGTGTGTGTGTGTGTGTGTGTGTGTGTGTGTGTGTGTGTGTGTGTGTGT
>NW_026596117.1:15178960-15245537 GCF_907164565.1 Psammomys obesus
TGTGTGTGTGTGTGTGTGTGTGTGTGTGTGTGTGTGTGTGTGTGTGTAGGCTATAAATTGACACAATGCTGGATGTCCTCATTGGTCTCCTTCACTCAGCTGTTTTCAGTAGGATTCCTTGCTGAACCTGGTGCTGACCTGGCTGTCCAGCAAGCCCCAGATATCCTGGCTCTGCCTTCCCAGCAGGTGGATCACAAGCCTGCTCTGCCACACCCATTCTTTTTCTTATGTGGGTGCTGGGGATCCAATGAGGCCTCACAATTGCTGGCAGGTCACATCACCCCCTGAGTCATCTTCTCAGGCAACCAAGTACTCAACTCTTAAGTTATAATGCATACATTAAGGCTTGTTGCTGATATAAAATGAAAGTCTTATTAAGGACTCCCCACTGGACGTGTCTGTGATAATTCTTAGAATATTACAGTACTGTCAGGTCTGTAATTCCACATTCCAGTTCTGGATGAATATAGTTTCTTAAACACATATCAGGATGTTCATTGCCCAGTTGTTCATTTTAGCCAAGACATGGAAACTAACTAAATGACTAATTAAAGAAAAGGTTAAGAAAATACATATATACATACAGAAATAGTATACAGCTTTATTAGTGTTACAAATTTTCCTATATTATGAAATTACATAAAAACTTGATAAAAAGTAAGAAAACTTATTTTCTATTTGCCACTAATAGGATAATCTATATAGGTAACACAGAGAATTGATAGACTACAAGCAATAACAATTCTAAGATTGGGTTATACTATGAAACCCTAAATTAATCAACACAAAGAAGATATTGATAAAATTATTACATTATGGGGACAAGATGGCAACGCCAGGAGAACACGGCATCTGAGGAGCAGGACATTTTCCGTACAGTGACCAAGACATTTAACTCTGGGCCCTAAAACAACAGCAATTGTGTTTCCTAGGTGAGAGGAAACCCCCACGGAGTGGCAATCAGTAGGGTCCACGCTCAGGTCACCCAGCCAGAACCCAGAAGAGATCCCTGGTCGTGCAGGCACTAGGTCGCCGGACCAGAGCCACACTCCTGCGTGTCCTGATCACCTTACCAGGCTGATCGGTGGGCACAAAAAACACCAGAGACTGAGAGTCCCAGTCGTGAGAAAACCCCACAGGGAAGGAAAGAAACAGTACTGACTTGGGTCACCCAGTCTTTCCCTGGAAAAAGTCTGGCAGCGGAATGAGCCCGCCATCACTGAACTGGGCTCCAGCTGGAAGCCCAGACAGTTGCTGCATGCTCAGCTCTCTAGCACAGACAGAGCTATGCGCCCCAGAGCAACAGAGACTGGGAGTCCCTGTCGGGAGAAAACTCCACAAGGGAAGGAAGGAAACGGTATTTCTTGGGTCACCCAGTCTTTCCCTAGAAGAGTCTTGCAGACCTGCAGGTATGAGCCGCTATCACTGAACTGGGCTCCAGCCACAAACAGTTTGTGCAGTTGCTGCACGCCCAGCTCTTCGCCACAGCCAGAGCTGTGTGCCCCAGAGCACCAGAGACTGGGAGTCACTGTCGGGAGAAATCCTCACAGGGAACTAAGCAAAGGGGACAGACCTAGGCCACCAAGTATATCCCTGGAAAAGGTCCTGCAGATCGGCCTAACCCAGGGACCTGCTGTGCACCAGATAGCCTGCTATTACCAGGAGAACGGTACCCACCCTCTACAGATTACCACTTGGGTACTGAGGCACAGAGCCCAACCTCAGACCTACAAAAGCCTGGAATCCCCGAGATCAACCCCCAGATACAGCTCCAATGGGCAACCAGTTATCCCTAACAAAACTGATCAAACCAAGGGACACACAGGTTACAGAAGCAGCTCACTAAATTTACAGCAAGAAACCAAGAAGCAGGGCAGCTGTCTTCAGGACTTCTCTGGGTGAGAGGAGAGCCCTCTCAACTAACAAGGACCACAGTTACCACTCAGGTCTCTATGCCTGAGGTGAGCAGCAGCAATTCCTGAAAAACATTGGCCATCCAGTGACTCTACTCAAAAAGCTGAGAAGGCTTCCTTCAGGAAAAACCATTTTCCTACCAAGAGGATTCTCTTCACCACAGGATTCCAGGAACCAACAGAAACTAACTCCAAACACCTAAAATATCCCAATGGATAGAGGCCAGCGTAAAAACTCAACCAACAAAAGGCAGAGCAATATGGCATCTCCAGAACCCAGTTATCCAGGGGCAAGTAGTCCTGGACACCCCAGCATAATTGAAATTCAAGAAGATGACCTAACATCTATGCTCATGAAGACGATAACAGAGGAAACAAATAAAATGCATAAAGACCTACAGGAAGATAAACTCAAACAGATTATGGTCATCTGTAAAGAAATAGAGGAAGATAAAAACAGATAGATTATGGCCATCCGTAAGGAAATACAGGAAGTTGCAGCCAACCAGTTTGTGGCCTTTAGAGAGGAAATGCTGAAATCACTGAATGAAATAAAAGAAACAGAGGATTGTTCAAACAAACAGCTGAAGAAATTGAAGGAAACACAGGAAAATACAGTCAGACAGGTGAAGGAAATCAACAAAATGGCTCAAGAACTGATGATAGAATTGGAAAAATTAAAGAAAACACAAGGGGAGGAAATTATGGAGAGAAAGAACTTAGGGAAGAAAACAGGAACTACAGAGGTTAGCATAACCAATAGACTAGAAGAGATGGAAGAAAGAATCTCAGGTGTGGAAGACACAATGGAAGAAATAGATGTATCTGTCAAAGAAAATGTTATATCTAAAAAATTCCTGACACAGACCATCCAAGAAATTCAAGACAACATAAAAAGACAAAACCTAAGAATAATAGGAATAAAGGAAAAATATTTCCTCCTCCAAAGCCCAAAATCATTGAAGAAAATTTCCTCAACTTAAAGGAGAGGCCAATAAGAATACAAGAGGCCTACAGAACACCCAGTAAATTAGCCTAGAAAAGAAAATCCCTCCACCATCTAATAGTCAAAACAGTAAGTATACAGAACAAAGAAAAAATACTAAAAGCTGCAAGGGAAAAAGGCCAAGTAACATATAATGGCAAACCCATTAGAAACACACCTAACTTTTCAACAGAGACTATGAAAGCCAGAAGGGCCGGGACAGATATCATGTAGACCCTAAGAGAATACAGATGTTAGCCCAGGCTACTATACCCTGCAAAACTCTCATTCCTCATAGACAGAGAAAACAAGATATTCAGTGACAAAAACAAATTTCAACAATATCTACACAAAAATCTAGCGTTACAGAAGACACAACCCAAGAAAACTAGTTACTTTCAAGAAAACACAGGAAATATTTAGCCTCACTACAGTAAACAAAAAGGAACCAAGCATACAACATACAACCTTATGACCGAACCCAACATCAAAATCAAAGGATTTACCAGCCACTGGTCATTAATCTCCCTCAACATCAATGGACTCAATTCTCCAATAAAAGACACAGACTAACAGAATGGATGTGTAAACAAACCCAGCAATCTGTTGCATACAAGAAACACACCTAAGTCAAAAAGATAGACATTACCTGAAGGTAAAGGGTTGGAAGACAGCTTTCCAAGCAAATGGACACAAGAAGCAAGCAGGAGTAGTCATTCTAATATCTGATAAAATAGACTTTCAACCAAAATTAATAAAAAGAGATGGGGAAGGATACTTCATACTCATCAAGGGAAAATTCCACCAGGAAGACATCACAATCCTGAACATCTATGCCCCAAATACAAGGGCACCCACATTTGTAAAAGAAACATTGATAAAACTTAAACAACACATAGATCCCCACGCATTAATAGTGGGAGACTTCAACACCCCACTCTCAACAAAAGACAGGTCAACTAAACAGAAATTAAACAAAGAAACAATGTCTCTAACAGAGGTCATGAATCAAATGGACCTAAAGACATTTATAGAACCTTACACCCAAACACAAAAGAATTTACCTTCTTTTCAGCACCTCATGGGACCTTCTCCAAAATAGACCATATAGTTGGTCACAAAGCAAGCCTCAACAGATACAAGAAGATTGAAATAATCCCTTGTATCCTGACTGATCGCCATGGAATAAAGCTGGACCTCAACAACAACAGAAATAGCAAAAACCTACACACACATGGAAACGGAACAACTTGTTACTAAATGACAGCTGGGTCAGGGAAAAAATAAAGAAATTAAAGACTTCCTAGAATTCAATGAAAATGAAAACACAATATACCCAAACTTGTGGGACACAATGAAAGCAGTGCTAAAAGGAAACTTCATGCACTAAGTGCCTTCAAGAAGAAATTCAAGAAAGCTCATTCAAACAACTTAATGGCTCACTTAAAAACCCTAGAAAAAGAAGAAGCAGACACACCAAAAAAGAGTAGACGGCTGGGAATAATCCAACTCAGGACTGAAATCAATCAATTAGAAACAAATAAAACAATTCAAAGAATCAATGGAACCAAGAGGTGGTTCTTTGAGAAAATCAACAACATAGACAAACCTTAGCCAAGGTAACTAAAAGGCAGAGAGAAACCATCCAAATCAACAAAATCAGAAATGAAAAGGGGCATATAACTACAGATACTGAGGAAATGCAAACAATCATTAGGACTTACTTCAAAAGTCTATATGCCACAAAATTTGAAAATCTAAATGAAATGGACAATTTTCTTGATCGATTTGACTTACCAAAGCTGAATCAGGACCAGGTAAATCAATTAAATAGTTCTTTATCCCCCAAGGAAGTAGAAGCGGTCATCGAAATTCTCCCATCGAAAAAAAGCCCAGGACCAGATGGTTTCAGTGCAGAATTCTACTAGACCTTCAAAGAAGAGCTAACTCAGAAACCGGGCTGCTTGGGTCATCTGAGTTGCTGCATGCCCAGCTCACCGGTACAGACGAGCTGCTCGCCCCAGTGCAACAGAGACTGAGAACCCCTGTCCGGAGAGGGCCCCACAGGGAAGGAAGAAACCGTGCTGCTGGGGTCACCTAGGCTTTGCCTGGGGAAAGTCTAGCAGACCGCAGATCACAAACAGGTGAGTACGCCCAGCCATCACAGATCCGGGCCCAAGCAGGGAGCACAGAGTTATTGGGAACCCAGCTCCCACAGAATAGAAGGTGGGTGCATGCTCCGCCAGCCCAGAGGCCTGCTTTGTACCAACTACTTCTTACCGATAGAACTGTGTGCCCCAAGACACCAAAGCCTTAGAGTCACTGTATGGAGAAACCCTCACAAAGAACAAGGAACGAAGCAAAGGGGACAAACTTAAGCAACTCAGTATATCCCCAGAAAAGGTCCCAAAGACTGACCCAACCCAGGGAACTGCTGTACCCCAGATAGCCTACTGTTACCAGGAGAGCAGTACTCACCCGCCACAGATTACCTCTTGGGTTCTGGGGCACAGAGCCCCAACCTCAGACCTACAAAAGACTGAGATCAACCCCCAGATACTGCTCCAAGGGGCAACCAGTTATCCCTAACTAAACCGACCAAACCACGGGACACACAGGTTACAGCAGGTGATCACTAAATTTACAGCAAGAAACCCAGAAGGAGGGCAGCTGTCTCCAGGACTTTTCCCGGTGAGAGGAAAGCCCTCTTGACTAATCAGGACCACAGTTACCACTCAGGTCTCTATGCCTGAGGTGAGTTGTGGCAACTCCTATAAAACACCAGCCATACAGTGACTATACCCAAAAAGCTGAGAAGGCTTCCTTCAGGAAAAACCATCTTCCTGCCAAAGGGATTCTCTCCACTACAAGAGTCCAGGAACAACCAGAAACTAACTTCAAACAACTAAGATAGCCCAATGAGTAGAGGACACCGTAAAAGTTCAACCAACAAAAGCCAGAGCAATATGGCATCTCCAGAACCCAGTTATCCAGGGGCAAATAGCCCTGGACACCCCAGCATAATTGAAATTCAAGGAGGTGACCTAACATCTATGCTCATGAAGACGATAACAGAGGAAACAAATAAAATACGAAAAGAAATAGAGGAAGCTGCAACCAAACAGTTTGTGGCCTTTAGAGAGGAAATGCTTAAAACACTGAATGAAATAAAAGAAACAGTGGATTGTTCAAACAAACAGCTGAAGGAATTGACGGAAAAACATGAAAATACAGTCAGACAGGTGAAGGAAACCAACAAAATAGCTCAAGACCTGACGATAGAATTGGAAAAATTAAAAAAACATACACAAATGGAAGAAATTGGGGAGAGAAAGAACTTAGGTAAGAAAGCAGGAACTACAGTGGTTAGCATAACCAATAGGCTACAAGAAATGAAAAAAAGAATCTCAGGTGTGGAAGATACAATGGAAGAAATAGATGTACCTGTCAAAGAAAATGTTAAATCCAAAAAATTCCTGACACAGACCATCCAAGAAATTCAAGACAACCTAAAAAGACAAAACCTAAGAATAATAGGAATAGAGGAAAAAAAAGATACCCCTCACCAAGTCCCAGAAAATATTTTCAACAAAATCATTGAAGAAAATTTCCCCGGAGTTCTGATGCTGTGGGGGCCAAGATGGCAGCACCGGGAGAACACCATGTCTGAGAAGCAGGACAACACACTCCATGCAGCGACCAGGAGACTGAACTCTGGGCCCTAAAACAACAGCGATGGATCGTGTTTCCCAGGTGAGGGGAGGCTCCCACAGCGTGGGAATTGGTCGGGTCCACTCTCGGCTGCCCAGCCAGAACCCAGAAGAGAACCCAGCTAACACGGGCTTTGGGTCTCCAGGCTGGAGCCGCAAGCCTGCTTGTCCTGATCACTTTCCCAGGCTGATTGCTGGGCACAAGGGTGCCTGAGGCTGAGAGTCCCAGTCACAAAAAAACCCCACGGGGAAACAAAGTTGCCAGACTGGTCACGAGTCACCCAGTCTTTCCCTGGAAGGTCTCTCGAACCGCAGGTACCCTCTGCCATCACAATTGAGCTCCCACCTTGCACAGATTACAGTTGCGCAGCTGCGTGCCCAGCTCAAAATCCCTACTCCCTCTTCGGAGGAGGCAGTAGGCGTCCAGCAGAATCTGCCACAGCCCACATTGTCTGTACCCCAAACCGAGATCTGAGAAAACCCAATCATTTCGGGCACTCCCCCAAACGCCGCCATAACCCTGCCACAGCTGAGCAGAAGGATAAAGAGGCGCACAGCGGCTTCACAGTGCCAAATTCCAGTGCTGCAGGCCGCTCCTAGCAAACAAACTACAGCTCGGGATCTGGGACTGTGGTCATTCTACACGTCCTGAGATTATCCTGGGTCCAGTGCAATAAGGTCTAGCAGCAAGTTCTATCACCAGTGACCCCCCCCCCCCGACCCTTGGCAGAGAAACGCCAGTTCAGGGCTCAAGATCCTACTGAGAAGCCCCAACCCCTGCTGGCACTCCCCTGAGAGCACCTCCATTAACTTGCCCTAGCAGAGGGGAAGGTCAAAGGGGAAGGACAGAGAGGCAGCCTTCCAAGGACACAGCACCCTCTCTCCAGCTCACCCAGCGGCCCCTAGCAGAGAAACCCAAGCTCTTGATCTGAGGACACTCAAACCTACCCGGTACTCTCTTGGGATCAGCAAACATAGATTCTACCGCTAGGCTGCTTCTGGCAGAGAGATCTGGGCCCGGGATCTGGGATTGAGTACACTCATCCTAACTCTTTCCCTTGCCACCCAGGGACCAGTCAACATAACCCCTCCTGGCAGAGGGAAAGGACAAAGAGGCAGCACACAGGAAAGGTGGACACCGAGTCCTGCAGCCACAGTGTCACAGAGCTGACTGTTAGCCTACTCGTGCACTTCCGAAGAAGGACCAAAACAGAGAGTAGTGAGCAAGGGGAACCCCTGTGCATTCCAACTGGTCCTGCAAAAAAGTGAGTGAGCCTTCTAGGGAGAGATTGCCCCAGACCCAAGGCCTCTCCACACAAGCGACCAGACTAGATCCCTGCCACCCATACCCCTAGTGTGGGCATCATAGGAATTCTTGGGATAGCGAGCAAGCCCAACATTGAAGGCTCTGCCTTGCGGGTCCACCAGGGTAATCCAGGCAAACAATCCCTGGATCTCAGTCAGAACTGAGTAATAGTGGCTTGCAGGCCACTGCAATAGTCAGAGAATACGCGCATGCACACTGCGCCTGCTAAAAGCACACGTGAATAGCCCCAGCATCACATTCTTTACTTAGGCAAAACTGAAAACACAGTACACACTCCCAAAGCAGTGAACCTCTCTCATCTTCCTGAAAAAACAGTACAGAAAACAGAAAGAGGAGATCATAACACAAACTACAATCTCGAGGAACAAACAGTGAGGATTATAAATAACCAGATGGCTAGAGGCAGACGTAAGAACACTCCCAACAAAAATCAGGACATAATGACCTCACCAGCAACCCCACAAAACAATGGACACTTCAATTCACTAGATATACAAGAAAGCAACCTCAAAACTATGTTTCTCCAGCTATTAGAGGCCCATAAAGATGAAATGAACAAAGCCCTCGGAGAAATAGCCAAAGAAATCGAGACTAACCAAGAGGAAACAAATCGTGCTCTCAGAGAAATGACCACGAAAACTGAGGCAAACAGAGAAGAAATGCACAAAGCTCTCAAAGAAATGTCCACACAAATGAAGGCAAATAAAGAAGAAATAAACAAAGCTCTCATAGAAATACAGGCAATTATACCCATAGAAGTAGAGGCACAATTAGTGATACATAGAGAGGAAACGGACAAAAAATAGAAGCTATCATTGAAAAGCAGGAGTCCACATTCAAACAGATGAAGGAAATGGTGCAAGACATGAAAACAGAATTAGAATCAATAAAGAAAACACAAATAGAGAAAAACCAGGAGCTGGAGAACATAGAGAAAAGATCAGGAACTACAAAGGTAAGCATCACCAACAGAATACAAGAGATGGAAGAAAGAATCTCAGGAGCCGAAGATACACTTGCAGAAATTGACACGTCTCTCAAAGAAAAAATGAAATCAGAAAAGTTCCAAACACAAAACATCCAAGAAATCAAGGCCACCATGAAAAGACAAAACCTAAGGATAATAGGAGTAGAAGAAAAAGAAGACATCAGGTTCAAAGGTCCGGAAAATATTTTCAAGAAAATTATAGAAGAAAACTTTCCCAACTTAAAGAAGGAGATGGCCATAAACATACAAGAGGCCTACAGAACACCAAGTAGACTAGACCAGAAAAGAAATTCTTCATGTCACATCATAGTCAAAACACTGAACCTACAAAACAAAGAAAAAATTCTAAAAGCAGCAAGGGAAAAAGGCCAAGTAACATATGAAGGTAGACCTATCAGAATCACACCAGATTTCTCAACAGAAACTATGAAAGCCAGAAGGGCCTGGACAGAAATCATACAGTCCTTAAGGGACCACAGATTCCAACCCAGACTACTATACCCAGCAAAACTTTCAATCAACATAGACGGAGAATTCAAGATATTCCAAGACAAAACCAAATTTAAACAATATATACATAGTAACCCAGCTCTACAGAAGTTACTAGAAGGGAAACTCCAAACCAAAGAAAACAGCTACATCGAAGGAAACAGAGGAAATAGATAACTACACAACAACAACCAAAAAAAAAAAAAAAACAACAAAAGAAGACAAGCAATGAAACTCAGTGACACCACCAACCCCACATCTAAAGTAAGTAACAATTGTTGGTCACTAGTTTCTATCAACATCAACGGACTCAACTCCCCAATTAAAAGACACAGACTAACAGAATGGTTGCGGAAACAGGATCCATCATTCTGTTGCATCCAAGAAACACACCTATGCAACAAAGATAAACACTACCTCAGAGTAAAGGGCTGGAAAAATGTCTTTCAAGCAAATGGTTCCAGAAAACAAGCGGGAGTAGCCATCCTAATATCTAATAAAATAGACTTTCAACCCAAGTTAATCAAAAAAGATAAGGAGGGCCACTATATTCTCATCAAAGGAAAAATCCACCAAGAGGACATCACAATTTTGAATATCTATGCCCCAAATACAAGAGCACCTACATTCGTAAATGAAACAATATTAAAGCTTAAATCAAACATTGATCCTAAAACCCTAAGAGTGTGAGACTTCAACACTCCACTCTCACCAAGGGACAGATCAACTAGAGAGAAAATAAATAGGGAAATAAAACACTTACAGAGACCCTAAATCAAATGGACCTAATAGAAATCTACAGATCTTTTCATCCAAACTCAAAAGAGTATACCTTCTTTTCAGCACCTCATGGAACCTTCTCCAAAATAGACCATATAGTTGGTCATAAAGAAAGCCTCAACAGATACAAAAAGATTGAAATAATCCCTTGTATTCTATCTGACCACCATGGACTTAAGCTGGACCTCAACAACACAGAAATAACAAACAGCCTACACGCACATGGAAACTGAACAACTTGTTACTCAACGACAGCTGGGTTAAGGAAGAAATAAAGAAAGAAATTAAAGACTTCATAGAATTCAATGAAAATGAAGGCACAACGTACACAAATTTATGGGACACATTGAGAGCAGTGCTCAGGGGAAAATTTATAGCACTAAGTACCTGCAAGAAGAAATTTGTAACATCACATACAAACAACTTAATGACCCAACTGAAAACCCTAGAAAAAAAAGAAGCAGACATACCCAAGAGGAGCAGAAGGCTGAAAATAATTAAACTCAGGGCTAAAATCAATCAATTAGAAACAAAACTATTCAAAGAATCATTGAAACAAAAAGCTGATTCTTTGAGAAAATCAACAAGATAGACAAACCCTTAGCCAAACTAACTAAAAAGCAGACAGAATCTATCCAAATCAACAAAATCAGAGATGAAAAGGGTGACATACCTGCAGACACAGAGGAAATTCAAACAATCATTAGGTTATACTACAAAAGCCTATATGCCACAAAATTTGAAAACCTAAATGAAATGGACAATTTTCTTGATAGATTCCATCTTCCAACATTAAGTCAAGATCAGGTAGAAAGACTGAACAGCCCTATATGCCCCAAGGAAATTGAAGCATTCATTCACAGTCTCCCCTCCAAAAAAAGCCCTGGGCCAGATGGTTTCAGCGGGGAATTCTACCAGACCTTCAAAGAAGTGCTCACACCAATTCTCCTCAAACTATTCCACAAAATAGAAACAGAAGGTACATTACCAAACTCATTCTATGAAGCAACAGTCACCCTGATACCAAAACCACACAAAGACCCAACAAAAAAAGAGAACTTCAGACCTATCTCTCTTATGAACATTGACGCAAAAATACTCAATAAAATACTTGCAAACCGAATCCAAGAACACATCAAAGATATCATCCACCACGACCAAGTAGGCTTCATCCCAGGCATGCAAGGGTGGTTCAACATAGGGAAATCCATCAATGTAATCCACCACATAAACAAAATGAAGGAGAAAAACCACATGATCATCTCCTTAGATGCTGAAAAAGCATTTGACAAAGTCCAACACCCATTCATCTTTAAAGTCTTGGAGAGATCAGGAATACAAGGCACATATCTAAACATAGTAAAGGCAATATACAGCAAGCCTATAGCCAACATCAAACTCAATGGAGAGAAACTTAAATCAATCCCACTGAAATCAGGGACAAGACAAGGCTGCCCACTCTCTCCATACCTCTTCAACATAGTACTTGAAGTCCTAGCCAGAGCAATAAGACAACTAAAGGAGATCAAGGGGATACAAATCGGAAAGGAAGAGGTCAAAGTGTCACTATTCGCAGATGATATGATAATATATATGAGCGACCCCAAAAATTCAACCAGAGAACTCCTTCAATTGATAAACACCTTCAGCAAAGTGGCAGGATACAAAATCCACTCAAAATAATCAGAAGCCCTCCTGTATACCAAAGACAAAATGGCCGAGAAAGAAATTAGGGAAACAACACCCTTCACAATAGCCACTAATAACATAAAGTATCTTGGGGTTTACACTAACCAAGCAAGTGAAAGACCTGTTTGAGAAAAACTTCAAGTCTCTGAAGAAAGAAATTGAAGAAGATCTCAGAAAATGGAAAGATCTCCCGTGCTCATGGATTGGTAGGATTAACATTGGGAAAATGGCCATCCTGCCAAAAGCAATCTACAGATTCAATGCAATTCCAATCAAAATACCAACTCAATTCTTTACAGACCTTGAAAAAAAAAGATTCTCAGCTTCATATGGAGAAACAAAAAACCCAGAATCTCCAAAACAATCCTGTACAACAACAAATCATCTGGAGGTATTTCTATCCCCGATCTCAAGTTGTACTACAGAGCAATAGTAATAAAAACTGCATCGTATTGACATAAAAACAGAAAGGAGGATCAATGGAACCACATAGGAGACCCAGAAATAAACCCACACACCTATGAATACTCAATATTTGACAAAGAATCCAAAACCATTCAATGGAAAAAAGACAGCATTTTCAACAAATGGTGCTGGTCCACCTGGATGTCCACATGCAGAAAAATGAAAATAGATCTATATTTATCACCTTGCACAAAACTAGTGTCAAAGTGGATCAAAGACCTCAACATAAAACCAGATACTTAAATCTGTTAGAAGAAAAAGTGGGGAACAGCCTAGAACTCATTGGCACAGGAGACAACTTCCTGAACAGAACACCAAGAGCACAGGCTCTAAGAGCAACAATCAATAAATGGGACCTCATGAAACTGAAAAGCTTCTGTAAAGCAAAGGACACTGTCATCAAAACAAAACGACTGCCTACAGATTGGGAAAGAATCTTTACTACCCTTTATTGGACAGAGGACTAATATCAAGTATATACAAAGAACTAAGGAAGCTGAAAAGCAGCAAACCAAGTAATCCAATTAAAAAATGGGGAACAGAGCTAAACAGAGAATTCTCTGCAGAGGAATATCGAATGGCAGAGAAACACTTAAAGAAATGCTCATCCTCATTAGCCATCAGGGAAATGCAAATCAAAACGACCCTGAGATATCACCTTACACCCATCAGAATGGCCAAGATGAAAAACTCAAGGGACAACACATCCTGGAGAGGTTGTGGAGAAAGGGGCACCCTCCTCCACTGCTGGTGGCAATGTAAACTGGTACAACCACTCTGGAAATCTATCTGGCGCTTTCTAAGACAATTAGGAATAGTGCTTCCTCAAGACTCAGCTATACTACTGCTAGGTATGTACCCAAAGTTTGCTCAAGTACACAAAAGAGATATTTGCTCAACCGTGTTTATAGCAGCATTATGTGTAACAGCCAGAACCTGGTAACAACCCAGATGTCCATCAACGGAGGAATGGGTACAGAAATTGTGGTATTTTTACACAATGGAATACTACTCAGCAATCAAAAAGGAGGAAATCATGAAATTTGCAGGCAAATGGTGGGATCTAGAAAAGATCATCCTGAGTGAAATATCCCAGAAGGAGAAAGACAAACACGGTATATACTCACTAACATAGACCTATAAGATATGATAAACATAATGAAATCTACACACCTAAAAAAGATAATCAAGAGAGCAGACATGGGGTAAGATTATCAATCTTCGTTTAGAAAGACAGATGGGATGTGCATTGAACATATGACAGGAGTCTACTGAGCGCATTTGAAAGACTCTAACTAGCAGTGTTTTCAAAGCAAAGACTCATGACCAAACCTTTGGCAGAGTACAGGGAATCATAAGAAAGAAGGGGAGTTAGTCTGATGAGGAAAGGATAGGAGCTCCACAAGGACCAAATATATCTGGGCACAGGGTCTTTTCTGAGACTGACATGCAACCAAGGACCAGGTATGAATGTAACCTAGAACCTCTACTCAGATGTAGCCTGTGATAGCTCAGTAACCAATTGGTTTCCCATAGTGAGGGGAACAAGGACTATTTCTAACAGGAACTCAATGACTGGCTGTTTGGCCTCCCCACCCCCCAAGAGAGGAGCAGTCCTGTTAGGCCACAGAGGAGAGCTTTGCAGCCAGTCCTGAAGATACCTGATAAAACAGGATCAGATGAATGGGGAGGAGGTCCTCCCTATTAGTGGACTTGTCAACGGGCATGGTGGAGATGAGGGAGGGAGGGAGGGAGGGAGGGAGGGACTGGGAGGGAATGAGGGATGGGGACACGGCTGGGATACAGAGTTAATAAAACGTAACTGATAAGAAAAAAATAAAATTCAAAAAAAAAATAAAGAAAGAAAATTTTCTCAACTTAAAGGAGAGGCCAATAAGAATACAAGAGGCGTATAGAACACCCAATAAATTACACCAGAACAGAAAATCCTCCCGCCACATAATAATCAAAACCTAATTATATAGAACAAAGAAAAAATACTAAATGCTGCAAGAGAAAAAGGCCAAGTAACATATAATACAAACCCATTAGAATCACACCTGACTTTTCAACAGAGACTTTGAAAGCAGAAGGGCCTGGACGGATATCATGCAGACCCTAAGAGAACACAGATGTCAACCCAGGCTACTACACCCAGCAAAAGTCTCAGTCCTCATAGACGGAAAAAACAAGATATTCAATGACAAAAACAAATTTCAACAATACCTACAAACAAATCCAGCATTACAGAAGACACTAGAAGGGAAAATACAACCCAAGAAAACTAGCTACATTCAAGAAAACACAGGAAAAAAAAATAACCCAACTACAGTAAAACAAAAAGCAACCAAGCACACAACCATATGACCACATCCAACATCAAATTCAAAGGATCTAACAGCCACTGGTCATTAATCTCTTTCAATATTAATGGACTTAATTCTCCAATAAAAAGACACAGACTAACAGAATGGATGTGTAAACAAAACCCAGCAATCTGTTATATACAAGAAACACACGTAAGTCACAAATATAGACATTACCTGAGGGTAAAGGGAAGGAAGACAGCTTTTCAAGCAAATGGATGCAAGAAGCAAGCAGGAATACCCATTCTAATATCTGAAAAAATAGACTTTCAACCAAATTTAATCAAAAGAGATGGGGAAGGATACTTCATACTCATCAAGGGAAAATTCCACCAGGAAGACATCACAATCCTGAACATCTATGCCCCAAATACAAGGGCACCCATATTTGTGAAAGAAACATTGATAAAACTTAAACCACACATAGATCCCCACACACTAATAGTGGGAGACTTCAACACCCCACTCTCAACAAAGGACATGTCAACTAAACAGAAATTCAACAAAGAAACAATATCTCTAACAGAATTCATAAATCAAAGGGACCTAACTGACATTTACACAACCTTACACCCAAACACAAAAGAATTTACCTTCTTCTCAGCACCTCATGGAACCTTCTCCAAAATAGACCACATAGTCGCTCAAAAAGCATGCCTCAAAAGATACAAGAACATTGAAATAATCCATTGTATCCTGACTGATCACCATGGAATGAAGCTGGACCTCAACAGCAACAGAAATAGCAAAAAGCCTACAAATACATGGAAACTGAACAACTTGCTACTAAAAGACAACTGGGTCAGGGAAGAAATAAAGAAAGGAATTAAAATCTTCCTAGAACTCAAAGAAAATGAAGACACAACATACCCAAACTTGTGGGACACAATGAAGGCAGTGCTAAGAGGAAAGTTCATAGCACTAAGTGCCTTCAAGAAGAAATTTGAGACAGTTCACTCAAGCAACTTAATGGCTCACTTAAAAACCCTAGAAAAAGAAGCAGACACACCAAAAAGAAGTAGACGCCTGGAAATAATCAAACTCAGGGCTGAAATCAATCAATTACAAACAAATAAAACAATTCAAAGAATCAATGAAACCAAGAACCAGTTCTTTGAGAAAATCAACAAGATCGACAAACCCTTAGCCAAGCTAACTAAAAGGCAGAGAGACACCACCCAAATCAACAAAATCAGAAATGAAAAGGGGGACATAACTACAGACACTGAGGAAATCCAAACAATCATTAGGACTTACTTCAAAAGTCTATATGCCACTAAATTTGAAAATCTAAATGAAATGGACAATTTTCTTGTTCGATTTGACTTACCAAAGCTGAATCAGGACCAGGTAAATCAATTAAATAGTCCTATATCCCCCAAAGAAATAGAAGCGGTCATCAAAAGTCTCCCAAACAAAAAGAGCCCAGGACCAGATGGCTTCAGCACAGAATTCTACCAGACCTTCAAAGAAGAGCTAACACCAATTCTCTTCAAACTATTCTACAAAATAGAAACAGAAGGAACATTACGAAACTCATTCTATGAAGCCACAGTCACCTTGGTACCTAAACCTCAGAAAGACTCAACAAAGAAAGCAAATTTCAGGTCAGTCTCCCTTATGAACATTGACACAAAAATACTCAACAAAATACTCACAAACCGAATACAAGAACACGTCAAAAATATCATCCACCATGACCAAGTAGGCTTCATCCCAGGTATGCAGGGGTGGTTCAATATACGGAAATCTATCAATGTGATCCACCATATTAAAAAACTGAAAGAAAAAAAAACACATGATAATCTCCCTAGATGCTGAAAAAGAATTTGACAAAATCCAACATTCATTCATGTTTAAAGTATTGGGAGAGATTAGGGATACAAGGCACATATCTAAGCATAGTAAAGGTGATATACAGCAAGCCTATAGCCAACATCAAACTGAACGGAGAGAAACTTACAGCAATCCCACTGAAATCAGGGACAAGACAAGGCTGCCCACTCTCTCCATATCTCTTCAACATAGTTCTGGAAGTCCTTGCGAGAGCAATAAGACAGTTGAAGGAGATCAAGGGGATACAAATAGGAAAGGAAGAAGTCAAATTATCAGTATTTGCAGATTATATGATAGTATACGTGAGTGACTCCAAAATCTCTATCAGGGAACGCCTACAGCTGATAGGCGTTCAGCAAAGTGGCTGGATACAAAATTAACTCAAAAAAAATCAGTAGCCCTCCTGTATACAAAAGACAAAAGGGCTTAGAAAGAAATTAGGGAAACGACACCCTTCACAATAGCCCTAATGACATAAAGTACCTTGGTGTAACCCTAAGCAAGCAAGTCAAAGACTTGTATGAAAACAATTTCAAGTCTCTGAAGAAAGAATTAGAAGAAGTTATGAGAAGATAGAAAGATCTCCCATGTTCATGGCTTGGCAGGATTAACATAGTAAAAATGGCCATCTTACCAAAAGATGGCAATCTACAGATTCAATGCAATTCCCATCAAATGGCCAACACAATTCTTTACAGACCTGGAAAGAAAAATTCTCAACTTCATATGGAATAACAAGATATCCAGAATTGCTAAAACAATCCTCTACAATTAAAGATCTTCTGGAGGTATCTCCATCCCTGAGCGCAAGTTGTACTATAGAGCAACAGTTTTAAAAACTGCATGGTACTGGCATAGAAACAGAATGGTGAATCAGTGGAACCAAACAGAGGACCCAGAAATAAACCCACACACTTATGGACGCCTGAACTTTGACAAAAACGCCAAAACCATACAATGGAAAAAAGATAGCATCTTCAACAAATGGTGCTGGTCCAACTGGATGTCTACATGTAGAAAAATGCAAATAGATCCATACTTATCACCCTGCACAAAACTGAAGTCCAAGTGGATCAAAGACCTCAACATAAAACCAGACACATTAAATTGGCTAGAAAAAAAAGTGGAAATACCGTAGAACTCATTGGTACAGGAGAAAACTTCCTGAACAGAACACCAACAGCACAGGCTCTAAGAGCAACAATCAATAAATGGGACCTCATGAAACTGAAAAGCTTCTGCAAAGCAAAGGACACCGTCATCAAAACGAAGCGACTGCCTACAGATTGGGAAAGAATCTTCACCAATGCTTTATCTGATAGAGGACTCACATCCAGTATATATAAAGTACTAAAGAAGCTGAAAAGCAGCAAATGAAGTAATCCACTTAAAAAATGGGGAACAGATCTAAACAGAGAATTCTCTGCAGAGGAATATCCAATGACAGAGAAGCACTTAAAGAAATGCTCATCCTCATTAGCCATTAGGGAAAAGCAAATCAAAACAACCCTGAGATTTCACCTTACACCCATGAGAATGGCCAAGATGAAAAACTCAAGTGACAACACATGCTGGAGAGGTTGTGGAGAAAGGGGAACCCTTCTCCACTGCTGGTGGGAATGTAAACTTGTACAACTACTCTGGAAATCAATCTGGCGCTGTCTCAGACAACAAGGAATAGCGCTTCCCCAAGATCCAGCTGTACCACTCCTAGGCATATATCCAAAAGAGGCTCAAGTACACAAAAAGGACATTTGCTCAACCATGTTTGTAGAAGCTTTATTTGTAATAGCCAAAAGCTGGAAACAGCCCAGATGCCCCTCAACTGAAGAATGGATGCAGAAATTGTGGTACATCTATACAATGGAATATTACTCTGCAATGAAAAATAAGGAAATCATGAAATTTGCAGGTAAATGGTGGGACCTGGAAAGGATCATCCTGAGTGAGTTGTCCCAGAAGCAAAAAGACACACATGGTATATACTCAATCATATAGTCATACAACATAGGACAAACCCACTAAAATCTATGCATCTAAAGAAACTATGCAAGACAGAGGACCCTAACTAAAACGGTCAGTCCCCATCCTGAAAGACAAAGAGGATGGACATCAGAAGAAGAAAACAGGAAACAACCTAGGAACCTTCTACAGAAGGCTTCTGAAAGCCAGAAGAAGAAAACAGGAAACAACCTCGGAACCTACCACAGAGGGCCTCTGAAAGCCTCTGCCCTGCAGACTATCAAAGCAGATGCTAAACCAGATGACCAACTGTTGGGCAGAGTGAATGGAATTTTATGTAAGAAGTGGGAAATAGTAAGGACAGGGTCTCCACAAGGAGAGCAACAGAACAAGAAAATTTGAACACAGGGAACTTCCCAGAAAATCATACTCCAACCAAGGACTATTCATGGAGATAACCTAGAACCCCTGCACAGATGTAGCCCATGGCAGTTCAGTGTCCAAGTGGGTTACATAGTAATGGAAGAGGGACTGCCTCTGACATAAACTGATTGGCCTGCTCTTTGATCACCTCCCCCTGAGGGGGCAGCAGCCTTATCAGGCCACAGTAGAGGACAATGCAGCCACTTTTGATGAGAACTGATAGACTAAGATCAGAAAGGAGAGGAGAACCTCCCCTATCAGTGGACTTGGGGAGTGGCATGCATGCAGAAAGGGGAGGGAGGGTGGGATCGGGAGGGGAGGAGAGAAGGGCTTATGGGGGGTTACAAAATGAATAAAGTGTAATTAATAAAAAATTAAAAGAAGAATAACAGATGTGGAGTTTAGGGTTTTTTAAATTTATATCCAGATATTTAGCATATTCTAAATACATATTTGAATAGTGAAATGGACTGTAGTTCTGCAGTGATTGTAAGGTGAAATGTCACTTGACAAAGTCAAGAGGAGGAGCTGGCATTACGGGGCAGCAGCAGTGCATAGACTTTCGGAGGTGGATTAATTACCCACTATTCAGCAACATTGTGCTCCATTACCACTTAATGAAAGGCTTGATTTACTGCATGTTACTATGATGGCTTAAAAGTCAACGACCTTGCCATGTTCTGATCAGTGTTGCTGAGCTTTGATGAAGTGTCTGTTTTACTGAGTAGAGTACTGTATGATGACAACAGTGTGGGCTGAATCAATGTTTAGGAGATGAGGCAGGAAACAATTATCTTGGGAATCTGCATTCACCCCAGATGTGTCAGGCCATATAAATGATAAAGGACAAGTTAACTCGATGTAATAAAATTGTTTTCATATAGTCATATACATTTCTGCACAGTCTCTCCACTGGCATTCAGTGAAACTTTTTAATTTTTCTGGAAATTGTGGTCAGTTGGTTTTGAAAAGTAATAAAATCTGAAACTAAAAGGTTTTTTTTAAAAAAAAAGAGCTAACACCAATTCTCTTCAAACTATTCCACAAAATAGAAACAGAAGGAACATTACCAAACTCATTCTATGAAGTCACAGTCACCTTAGTACCTAAACCTCACAAAGACCCAACAAAGAAAGAGAATTTCAGGCCAATCTCCCTTATGAACATTGATGCAAAAATACTCAACAAAATACATGCAAACCGAATACAAGAACACATCAAAGATATCATCCACTATAACCAAGTAGGCTTCATCCTCGGTATGCCGGGGTGATTCAATATATGGAAATCCATCAATGTGCTCCACCATATTAACAAATTGAAAGAAAAAAACACATGATAATCTCCCTGGATGCTGAAAAATCATTTGACAAAATCCAACATCCATTCATGCTTAAAATATTGGAGAGATCAGGGATACAAGGCACATATCTAAATAAGCTGTAGAAATGCGAGTGTTGGCATTTGTTGCTGCTTGAAAATATGAGGCAATAAACATCTCAAAAGCATTGGACAGTTTCCTATATTTTCTATTGATCTGGCCATTTCATATTTGGGAATCAATCACATTCACTGGGATATATACAAAAGAGCACATGTGCAATCGAGTTTCTGCTAAAACATTTCTAACAGCATACATCTGTTATCAGCCACTTTTTTTTTTACATTTCTTTTTTATTTTTTAAATTATTTTTATTTATTACAATTTATTCACTTTTTTATCCCAGCTCTGCCCCCTCCTTCGTCCCCTCCCAATCCTACCCTCCTTCCCTCTTCTCCTTCCATATCCCTCCCCAGTCCACTGATAGGGGAGGTCTTCCTCCCCTTCCATCTGATTCTAGTCTATCAGGTCTCATCAGGACTGGCTGCATTGTCTTCCTCTGTGGACTAGTAAGGCTGCTACACCTCAGGGGGAGGTGATCAAAGAGCCAGCCACTGAGTTCATGTCAGAGACAGCCCCTCAGCCACTTTTGTCTCTCTACTTTGAGATTATCCTCCAGGAGTGCCTTTCCATGAGCTCTTGTTTGGCTTGGTGGCCTCTACTGGTGCCTGGAGGACACTGTAGCTAACCTGAATCCCTTATGCAAAATCCATGAGGCTGCCTTGAGGTTTGCCAGTGATTCCTGTGAGTGTCAAAACAAAAACAAAAACAAAACAAACAAACAAAAACTCTGCACAGCTGTAGCCCATGGCACCACAGTCTCCAAGTGGGTACCCTAGTAAGGGGAAGGGGCTGTCTCTGACATGAACTCAGTGGCTGGTTCTTCAATCACCTTCCTCTAACGGGGCGGGGGGGGACACCCTTACCAGGCCACAGAGGAAGAAAATACAGCCAGTCCTGATGAGACCTGATAGGCTAGGGTAAGAGGGAAGGGAGGAGGACCTCCTCTATCAGTGGACTTGGAGAGGGGCATGGAAGGAGATGAGGGAGGGAGGGTAGGATTCTGAGAGGATGAAGGAGGGGGCTACAGCTGGGATACAAACTGAATAAATTGTAATAAGTAAAAAAAATAAAAAACAAACAGAAACAAAAAACTGCACTCCACCCAACTAGACCTTGTTCCCTGCTGCTTTAAATACAGCCTTGTCATGCACTAAATACTTTCATCTGGTGGTTGATATGTTGATTATACAATTCATTTGGAAGAACAATTAGCATCAGGATAATGTGGACTTTTAATTAATAGTGTTTGGCTAACTAGTTAGATACAGGGAAATAGATGTAAGTGATTCCACTGTCTAGCAATACTCCCAGGTCAGTAATTTTAAAATCTGAATTTTTACTTAAAGGAAATAGGTTAACTAGAGAATATGTGATTATCAGTATAAACAACTAGCTGCCTATGTTTGCCCAAGGTGAGAAGTGGCAAACATTAGACCCAAGAAACCTAAATAGAGGGAATAGCCCTTCAGCAAGAGGCACAGCTTGATTGAGTTGGGCACCTCTGAACTTGGAATCACAGGCAAACATTACCTCCAGACTCATTATGAATGGGTCACCATCAGACTTGTTCTTGTAGGTGCCGGTGGCAGCATAAAGACCCGCATGAGAGGATTAGAAAACACAAAATTTTCATTTAGAGCATTAAAAAATAATTGCCCAAATGTAGCAATTACTTAAACTAAAAGTAGTATTTCTGTATATAAATTCTAATTAAAATGTGTTTTTATATATACTCTTGCTAAAATTCTCGATTCCTATCCAGAAAGGCAAAGAGGATGATGGACATCAGAAGAAGGAGAAAAGAGGGAACAATTCAAGAGCCTGACACAGAGGACCTCTGAAAGGCTCTGCCCTGCAGACTATCAATGCAGATGCTAAGACTTATGGGCAACCTTTGGGCAGAGTGCAGGGAATCTTAGGAAAGAAGTGGGAAACAGTAAGATCTGGAGAGGACAGGAACTCCACAAGGAGAGCAACAGAACCAAAAAATCTGAGCACAGGGGTCTTTCCGGAGACTGATACTCCAACCAAAGACAATGCATGGAGATAAATAACCTAAGACCCCTGCCCAGATGTAGCCCATGACAGTTCAGTATCCAAGTGGGTTCCATTGTAATAAGAACAGGGAATGTCTCTGAATGAACTGATTTGCCTGCTCTTTAATTACCTCCCCCTGAGGGGGAAGCAGCATTACCAGAAGAAGAAGACAATGCAGTCAGTCCTGATGAGACCTAATTGACTAGGATCAGAAGGAAGGAAAAGAAGACCTCCCCTATCAGTGTACTTGGGGAGGGGCATGCATGCAGAGGGTGGAAGAAGGAAGGGATTGGGAAGGGAGGAGGGAGGGAACCACAGGGAGGATACAAAGTGAATAAAGTGTAATTAATAAAGAATTTTTTAAAAATGCATTTTTATATTATTCAAGCTAATAAATGAAGGAAATGAAAGACAGAATCAAATATATAGTGCTGTTCAACTCGAAGAGCATATTCAGGCAACGGAAATTCTGATTATTAATATAACAAAGCAAAACATGACTGCTTAGAAAATTAAAACTATCGTCGACCCATCCCAGATTCCTTAGAACTGATCTAAACCTTACTACCAACTTACTGGCAATGAAGAAGCACAGGAAGGTGCTGGATAACACCATCAGAAAGCCTTCAATATGAAAAAAAAAATTATGGCGGGAAAATTCTTGACCCATGCCTATTTCCTGCACACATAAATGGCAGAGAAAAACCAGGGGAGTGAGGAGGCACTCATTAAGTGAGAGTAAAGAGTCACAACAAAGTTATGATACATGGCTTTTTTTTTTTTAATTCAGTGTACTATATAGAATCCATTTCAAAGTAAACCACTGTGAAGACTGGTGGCAAGAACGCAAAACAAACAAACAAACAAACAAACAAACAAAAAAACATGTATTCATTTGCTAGAAATTGCAAAGTTGGTGGTGTCTGTACACAAGCTTACTGATTTATTTTCTTATTATTTCAGATTTTATATGAGTATCTTATATTTGAATTTTTCCATTAGCTTGTGCTTTAAATATTCAAGCAACATAGAAAGACTTAAACTAAAAATGATAATCCCCAACTCTATATCCTTTCAACTGAAATCTCCCCTGTTATTCTAATTGACATTTTAATCATTCTTGTTACTCTACATAAAATACAGTTATGTTCTGTGTTAATTCATTTCAGCCACTGTCTATGGTTAATGATTTATGATAATAAATTTCTAACAATAATTTTTCCATTTACACTGTTATTGTTTGGGGATTATTATAATTTTAAATTACTGTCATGTTGTGTGTCTCAATTCCTTTCTTGAAATAAATTTACTTCTGTTCCATGATATTTACACTGATAGCTTGTTCAAGTTTGAGATCCTGATCTTCTTGCCAGAGATTTTCTTCAATTGCTGGTAGTTCTTGATTGTCTTTTCACACTGAGTATTGAAAGCAAGATTAGCTTTATAGATGATGTTTGCTAACTGGCAGACTTAATTTTAGAAAAAGTAAGCACTGAATATGAATTTTTCTCTAGTAGTGATATTGGAACACTTTTGCGTAGGATGTAAGTGTCTTAACTCGGAGTTTTATTGCTGTGAAGAGACACCATAACCATGACAACTCTTATAAAGAAAAGCATTTAATTATAACTGTTTTACAGTTTAGAGATATTGGTTTTCCCATTGTTATCATGGCTGGAAGCATGGTGGGACATAAAAAAACATAGTGCTATAGAGGTAGCTGAGAGTTCTACATCCAGGTTGGCTGAAAGCAGAAAGACAGTGCCACACTGGGCCTGGTTTGAGCATCTGGGACCTCAAAGCCCACCCTCAGTGATACACTTGCTTCAACAATGCTTATACCTATTCCAAAAAGACCACATCTCCTAAGATTAGTGTCACTTTCTATGAGTCTATGGTGGCCAGTTACACTCAAACCACAGCAGCAAGTTCTAGTTATGCCAGCTTCCCCATGAAGAACAGCTACAATTGCATTAGAAAATAGTCCATCTATCCTGTGTGGTTCCATAGCACAGCAACGGAAGTCAATGAGAACTATGACAGCTTCTTCACATGTGGAAGGCCAGCTGCTTCTATTTCTGAAACAATTCCTGTAATAGTTTGATTTTTTGTTTTACTTTCACCCTAGTTAACAAGAATTTTGTATGCTGAAAGCTCCTACTCTTTCTTAATATTACTTTCATGCTTTAGTATTTATTATCTCTTTATAGGGACTGTAAGGTAAGAGAATAAAATAGGCATTTAAAATTGTATATTTAAAAAAAACTGATATTGTATGATTTTACAACAGGCATATTATTTTTGAAGAAAACCTGCATTACTTAGAATCTTATAAATAAGTAATATTAATCAGCATAGCTCTCATTAGTGATAACAAAATGTTTCCTTTTCCCATAAAGCTCTCTTTTATTTCTACATACATAGCCTTAGTATAATATTGAATCCTACTTTTGCCACAAGATTTTATGATGCATGTTTTTGTATGTAAAAAATTTATTCATGAGCAAATTTTAAAGGAATTACAGTCCCTGTTGTATGAAAGATGGTATTATTATTTATATTCTCATGGTAGCAATTAAAACTGCTTCCTTCCTTATTGTTACTATAAGTAAGACAGCAATTGGAATTGCATACATAAATATTTAGCTATATCTTTGATTTTATTCCTCAGATTATATTTAAGCAATAAAATTTTTAATCAAATGCAAGGGAAATATTTAAAGTTTATAATAGGAATCATTATTGCTCTTCCAAGTATATATAACAGCAGTCTAGTGGAAGACCATGTTTAGTTTTTGTCATTGTCTGGAAACACATAACCTTAATGATATTAAACCTTGAAACAGAAAGTGAGTCAGTAGGTACTACCTTGAGATTTTACAGTATGACCTCACTTCCTTGTTCACTTTCTGCTTCCTCAGTGACCACCAAGCTTCCAGTTCTTTTTTGTGATAAAATTCTGTAACCTAAGCAACTACAGAAGAATGGGTTTATTTAAGCTTATGGTTCCTGAAGCATAAAAGTCCATTATGGTGGGAGAGCATTGCAGCAAACAGCAGGCATGGCAGCAACAGCAGGTAGGAAGGCATGATATGAACATCTTCAAGTGCAAACTTGAAGCAGAGAAGGAGTAAACTGGATGTTGAGTAAGACTGTAAATATCCAACGCCTTCCCCAGTTAGACTTCCTGTGTCCAGTTACAGACTTCCTGTGTCCAGTTACAGACTTCCTCTAGCAGGTCACACCTACTAAACATGCCCAGACTCCACCACCAAGTATTCTAATATCTGAGCCTATGGTGGACATTCTCATCCAAACCACACCACCTTATAAAGGAACCCTGCTTCCTTTAACTTACTTTTGATAGGATACTTTATAACAGGAACTGAAAAGTGACTAAGACACTTTTCAGTTAAACTTAATCTTAATCTTAAACATTACATTGCATCCTTTTTTTTTCTTCTTTATAGATAAGGTTGAAACGTGTGTGTGTGTGTGTGTGAGAGAGAGAGAGAGGAGAGAGGGAGAGAAAGAGAAACTCTGCTATTAAATTCAGGGCTTTATGAAATAAGCAAGTACTCTATCACTTTGAAATCACATAGATTTCTTTCAACATTATTTTGAGAATTTGTCTTCCTAGACTAGGCTCAAAGTTGTGATCTTCCTCCACAGAAGCCTGAGTAGCTGTGTTATGCCCAAATAGTGAGACCCCCAAAGACCACCAGGAATCAACTCTGCTCCAAATACATGCGTTTATTGTATATGTCCTCAAGCCACGGGTCACAAAAACTTCCTGCAGAAGCAGGAAAGGAATGTGGCCCCGCAGTCTAGGGGAACAAGGTTTCTAAAGAGAAAAAACACAAGCAGGGAGTTACATGCCTTGGTGCTATGTGATTGGGTAAGGGAAATTGACTTTTGAAATGATTGGTTTACTTTAGGTACCAAGACCACAAACAGTTCTGGCCTGGTCATCTGGTCCAGTTTTCTAGCAACTGTATCACTAGTGGGCAGGAAAGAATGCAGTAAAGCTAGTTCCTTTCCCCAAGTGGCTGGACATGTCTACACCTGGCTGGCCTTTGTTCAGGTTTATGCTTTAAACTTTAAACAAATACCACAAAAATCTGATTTTTAAATCTCAGCTGGTCTTAAATGAATGACTATTCTTACTTCTTTCATGAATTTCATATTTAGATTGCTTGCTGATTTCTTACAATTTTATTATTTATTTCAGAATTGTATAATACAGTTTTCCTATTAAAATATTTATATAAATCAATAGTATTAAAATTTTATAGTACATAGCTACAGTGTTGACTGAGAAGTCTATAATTTGAGGTTTTTGTAGATTTTTGACCATTTGTGATTATTCATATTCTCAAAATTCTCAAAGTAAAACAGTCAGTGGAAGCATAAACAAACAAAGAATTGTAATAGATTTTGGGCAAGGAAATATGGTTAGAGGCGCATTTTCAATAATGCAAAGGAATGCAGTATTGATTACAGCATCCACTGAGGAACTGTTACTGCATAAACATTGTGATTGAGTATCAGGCAATTCTGAATAGCAGAAGATGGGAAAATCGGTTCATGATAATATCAACTCTTTTCAGTTTTTCTTTCCAAGATAAGTAAATAAAGGATAAGAGAAACTCATTTTATTGTTTGTTTTGTTTTTCTAAGTTGTTGAAAATAACCACATGCATGACAGTTTTTCACAGTGATGCTGTCAGTATTTATTAGTCAATGTTGTCAAAATGGTCTAAAATCTTGAAAATAATAGACATATACAAGAAATTCTTATAACATCATCACAATAAGCAAACGGTTATGAAATTCATATTCAAGTCACATACAATTGCAAAAGTTAATCTCTCTCTAAATAGCAGGTGGTTGCTTGTTTCTATGGCAATAAAAACAGTCCTGAAAAGCTTTACCAATTATTCTCTTTTTTGTTAAGAATAATGTTTTTACCAAAACTTATAAATGTAAAAACAATAAAAGAATCACATGAAAGATAATTTTGAACAAAACTGGCATTTTTGTGTTACACAGATATTGTTAATTTAAATCATATTTCTTAACTGTGAGTAGATATATGTTTATATTCATCATAAACTATTATGTACAACTCAAATCAAGTAGGAACATTAATATGTTTTCAATGAAATTTGAGCTGCATGCAAAAAAGCAAAAATAAAATTAATGAGGTTAAGCATAACTACTTCAGATCTGGATTGTTATTTAATAACTTTTCTTCATGAGATGTACACAGATGTCTGTTCACCTCAGGTAATACACTGATGATAGATCAAAGAAATGTCCTTCCAAGTATTGCTTTGTGAATCAATGAGTTCATTGAGTTACTTACTAAAGCATGCATGACTGGAAAGCAACTGTGTCATTAAAAAACTCACCCTAGTACAGGCAATGACTAAGGAGAGCTGCATTCTTGGGATTCAGTCTGTAGGCTGGGCCACAGAAGGCTGTCTGTTCTTTCCCAGCAATTGTGTACTATTTGTATGACATTGTCAAAGGGCTATTGAGTTTTACAACTTTTTGAGTCTTGTAACTTTCATGAGCTTCCTGAGTCTTATGACTTTCCATCATCTTTTCAGTAGAGTGTTTCAATTCTGAGGAAATGGTTGCAAAATGTCAATATATGAATGTATGAATATCAGCATTTGACTCCTCTAATAAAAACACACACAGTCACCCCACATAAACACAGACACACAGTCACCCCCTCCACACACCCACTCACACACATTAACACACATAATGCTTATGTGGAGTCTTTGGATCTTGTTCCCATTGACTCCTTCAAGTTTTCCTTCTCTTTGAGTATCTTTAGTTCTTTATAGATGAAGAAACTTAATCCAGACTAGCCTTAGGTATATCCCCTAATGCAAGTTACAAGATCTTTTCATGACATATGTGAAGATGCTGAAAAAAAAATCAAATCATGACATTTTTTGTGGCAGGAAAATATGTATGTATATGAATATATTTATGCACTACACAAACTAATACTTTCATTTTTGTTAAATCACAATGCAGTCAATTTTAGTATAATGAAACAGAATTTCAGTAATACGTTTAGCCTATGGATTGAGTTAAGCCTGAAATAAGCAAATAAGAAAAAAGTGTTTTCTTGTTATGGAAGATAACAAATTTCCTTTTTAGTCTAAGATGATTCAGGCCGTTTTCCTGGTTTGTGTTAGGCAGTAATGTCTTGATATACTGTGGAGACACAGAACATAGAACTTCTGAGAGGGGAGCAGAAATACTCACTCCCTCTCTCTGTAGATACTGGCACAATTGTAGTGAAGCCCAGTAATTTGGTGAAAACTTTGAGGTAAGACACTAATTAATACTTGGGTTTTCTGATTTGATCTGTAAAGAGTTTGGAAGTCATCACTTTATATCAACAAGTTAAAAAAAACTGGATGAAGTGAAAGTGGGTAATTGTTTTTAGATCAACCAGTAACTGACTGTTCAGGAGTTACTACTGATTTCCCAAATGGAGTGAAGGCAAATATAGAGCATTAGTTACTTTCCTGTTGCCGTGAGAGAATACCCTGACAAATAGCAACTTGGGAGGAAAAAAAATGGTTATTTCTGGCTTTTGCCATCTAAAGGGATCCAGTTCATTATGATACAAAAGGCATAGCAGTGGGACTGTGAGCAGGGCAATCACATTTCACCCACAAACAAAGAGCAGCTGCAAAAGGGAGAGTTTTCCTCCTCTGCCATCAGCCCATAGCCTATCAAGTCTCAAGACTGCCTGGATCCTCTTCCTCTATGACCTAGCAGGGCCACATCGCCAGTGACAAGTGATTAAAGAGTAGGCAATCTAGTTCATGACAGAGGCAGCTCCTGCTCCACTTACTAGGGTATCCACATGGACACTGAGCTGCAAACATGGGCTACATCTGAGCAGGGGGTCTAGGTCCTCTCTATGCATAGTCCATGATTGGTGTATCAGTCTCAGCATGATGTCCTCATACATACACCAGGGCTCAGGTTGTTTTAGCTTTGTTGGTCTCCTTGTGGGGCTCCTGTCCTCTCTTTGTCCTTCTATCCTCTCCATCCCTCTCTTCCATAAGACTCTCAAACTCCCAAAGTTTGTCTGTGAGTCTCAGCATCCACTTTGATCCCCTGTTGGGTGGAGCCTTTCAGAGGACCCTCTGTAGCAGGCTTTCATTCAGTGGGCTAGAGAGAAGGGGACAGGGAAAAAAGAGAGAGGTAGGGTGGGACTGGGAGGAATTGAGGGAACGGCTTCAATCAGGGTAGACTGTAAAAAATAAAAATAAAAAAATAATTCAAAATAAATTTTAAAAAAAGGAAAGCAGCTTCAAAGAGAACAGAAAATAGGGTGAAGCTACACAATCTTGAAGCCAGACTACAGTGAAGTCCTCCTAAAATTTCCATAATTTCACTACATAGCATCACTAACGAGGTAGGGACCGTGAGCCTATGGTACACATTTCAAACCACAACATACAGAGATTTTAAAATTTTATGGCAGAACCTCAAACTGTAATTGACAAATTACTTAGAGATCAAGTCTGAAATTTAAAAAAAAAAATTCCAAGGGATCCCAGATTGTTAGGGCATCAGTTCTGTAAATTTAGCCTTCAGGATCAATATCTGATTCATGAGTAATGTGAGGTAAAGCCATTCACAATCCAACAGGAAGAACTAGGGAAATAGCCACTGGAAAATATAATCAGATCATCTCAAAGCTTTGTTTGCTAACAAAGCTTTACATGATAAGAAAACTCGGCTGTGGTTTAACCTACTGAGATTTTACCAGAGTCCAGTCATAGCAGGATCTAACCATCTAGTCTCCTTTAAGAGCAGGACCGGAGGTGGATGAGAAGCATTTGTGAACACCATGGCTCAGAGTCATATGATCTCTGTAATACTGAGACCTCATCAAAGGACCAGATGCCTTTCCATGGACCATGTGGTACCGGCACATCAAACCTTTTTGTTTCATGATGTCCAAATTTCTACAAAAAAGCACAATGCATAATAAAATAAAAAATTAAAGAAATAGGGCCACTCAATCCCAAGGGTTAAGGCATTGGCTGACAACCCTATAAGTATGAACCTAATCCTGAGGACCCATGTGAAGGAAAAAGAGAACCAACTGAAGAGGTTATCCTTTGACCTTCAAGAGCATGCTATGCATGTGAGCAGTCCCCTTTCAAATCAATCATAAAGAAATATAACTTATAAATTAAAAAATAATAAATAAGCATCTGAGAGACTCAGATATTGCAAAATGTTAAATTGTTAAAAAAAAGAAAGGATTTTAAATAATGGTGTTAAACATATTAAGAGCCTTAGTGAAAAAATCTAGACTCTGAGCAACAACTCAGGGAAAATGCAAAAAGTGAAGTGGACATTATGTGAAATGAGAAAAGGAAAAAGTTAAAAATCTAAATGCTTTAGAAGAAAGGAAGAATACCTTCATTGACTTGTCAGCAGAATTATGGATGCCAATAAACATTTGAGCAAAACCTTGATAACTTTAATAGTACCTCATTCAAATTAAAAAAAAAATCAAAACCAAGAAAAATGAAGAAAAGCCAAAAAACAGTCTGCTGGTCAACAATGAATGTTACAAAATACATTTTGAGAATGAAAGTAAAATAGAGAGAAAAAACAGAATATTTGAGGAAATAATGACTTAGTGTTTCTTTAAAATTAGTCAGACTTCAGAGCACATATTTCAGCAAATACAGATAATATCAAGAAAGATAAATGCCAAAACATTTATACTTAGGAAAAGATGCATATTAAAACTGTGAAAATAGGCAAAGACAGGTTTTGAAAGAAAAAAGAATCTTTGAAGGATCCAAAGGATAGGAACAGTCTGCACATATAGAGAGTCAGGGATAAGAATTGCATTAGTCTTCCCAGAAATTATGTAAAAAGAACGTAGGCTGAAATTATGTTAAGCATTGAGAGAAATAACCCACTGACCTAGAATTCTGTAACCAGTGAAATTATCCTTCAAAATCAAACATGCAGAATTTCTTAGAAAAATCAAACATGAAGAATTTCTTAGAAAAATCAAGGTGGTAGAAATTCTTCCTGGAAGAACTACTTTATAAGAAATGTCAATAGTTCTCTAGGTGTAAGAAAAATAATAGAGGTCAGATTATCTCATCTTCATCAAGAAAGGAAAAGTGTTTCAGAAGGAATAAAAGAAGTAAAATATTTAATTTTTCTTGATTTATTGAAGAAATGGTATTATGTTTGAGATCATAACAATGCACTCAGTAGCTCTTATGGATACATGAAATGAATAATGGATAAAAAAGACAGTTAACTTCTTTTTTTTCTTTTGCCCATTGGAATATATTTTTATTTTTTTTAACTTTTATTAATTACACTTTATTCACTTTGTATCCCCCCATAAGCTGCTCCCTTCTCCCCTCCCAATCTTACCCTCCCTCCCCCTTCTTCACGCATGCCCCTCCCCAAGTCCACTGATAGGGGAGGTCCTCCTTTCTTTCCTTCTGATCTTAGTCTACCAGGTCTCATCAGGAGTGGCTGCATTGTTTTCCTCTGTGGCCTGGTAAGGCTGCTCCCCCCTCAGGGGGAGGTGATCAAAGAGCAGGCCAATTGGATTATGTCAGAGGCAATCCTCTTCCCATTACTATGGAACCCACTTGGACGCTAAACTGCCATGGGCTACATCTGTGCAGGGGTTCTAGGTTATCTCCATGCATGGTAATCTTATGTAAGAAATGGGAAATAGTAAGATCTGGAGAGGACAGGAACTCCACAAGGAGAGCAAAAGAACCAGAAAATTTGAACACAGGGGTCTTCCCAGAGACTCATACTCCAACCAAGGACCATGCATGGAGACAGTTAACTTCTTGTGGTACTCATTCTTCCTGTAAGATTACAGGACAGTGAGCATGGAGACTGTAAGTATATATTGCAAACTCTAGAAACAACCACTACTAGAGGTCAATTCTGTAGAATGTGCATCCACAGAGCAAAGATACAGCCACATGAAAGAAGAAGGAAGGAAGTACAAGGAAGACTATTCCATGTCTGTGGGTAAGAAGACAATACTGCTACAAGGTCATAATAGGCTCTATAAATTTAATGTTACAAATAAAAGTACTAACAAATTATTTGTGTATATGGACAAGCAAATCTTAAATTCATGTGTTGAATGGCCAAATATAGTCAATACCTGAAGGAAAAGAACAAAGTCATAGCACTTACACAGCCTGCTTCAAGACACACTAAAAGGCTCCAATAATCAAGATTCTTAGCTGTTGGCAAAAATATAAACATATAAATCAGAAAAACAGAAAGACATCTTGACAGCTGTAGTCATCTGCTGTATGAAAAGAGAAACAAAACAGGAGATAAAAGATAGCAAACTTTTTAGTGAATGATGCTGGAACAATTAGATACTCATGTAGCATAGAGAGGACAAGGGGAAGGATAGAGAGAGGGATAGAGAGAGTAGAAGGGGAAGGGGATGGAGGGAGAAAGGAAGGGAGAAGGGTCTAATTTAAAGTGAAATAGCTAGTATAAAATATTAACATATAATATACATAGAAAACACTAGAAAATGTAAAGGTAAGAAACAATTGGTAAATTGGTTTACACAAAAAAGATAAACCTTCAGGATTTTTAAGATGGTGACGACCACCTCGTACCGTATCTGAGGGGCAGATGATCCGAAACTCTGAAATTGGTGAGAGGAGGGGCAGCTGAAGGCAGAATATCAACATTGAGCTTCCCTGGACAAGAGGGGACAACCCGTGAGCTGAGATCTAGATTACCCGTGGAATTTTCCAGGGACTGAGTGGCAAATATTCAATCCCTCTGCACTTCCCCTTGACGGGTCTCCCTCCTCAGCAGAAGCGGCCCACAGTGTCCACTGCTCCTAGCACAGAACTCCCTACTTGGAAACTGAGACAGCAGAGGAGGGCCTCCCAGTCCCCCAGTGGCTGGAAGCTGGCTGTAGGGGGCCACCCATGCCCACAGGCGGCTGTATAGGCTCCACTGGGCCTCCCAGTTCTGTGGCTTTGGCTGGACTTCCAGAGGGCCACAGTACCACTCTCCCAGATCTGCAGCTGCAACAGCACTGAGCTAACAGATCTCCTACACTAGCATTCACCCTGGCAGGCCCAAATCTGAGAGTAGAGAACAGTGGGAGCCCCTGTGCCTTCTGATTACGTCTGCTAGAGAGTGAGTGCCTGCAGAGACCCAGTTCCAGGGTCCCTCTATGCTAGCAGCCAGACATCAGATCCTTCCCACCCACAGCCCCACTGTGGGCAACATAGGGATTCTTGGGATAGCCTTCTCAACAATGAAGCGCCTACTCTGCTGGTCTACCAGTGGAGTCCAGGTAAACAACTCCTGGAGCCCAGACAGATCTGAATACCAGGAGACAGTATGACAGGCCTGTAGGCCATTGAGGTATTCAGCGAACCTGCACATGCACATTGCACCCTTGAACAGCGCCAGCACGTGAACCCCCTCCTGTAGTAAGCCCCACATTCCAGGCATACTACAACTCTGTAGTACCCTGTCCTTCAAGGCATACTTCCATGCACATGCTCATGCCTTCTCACCTGCACTTGTGTACCTGCACTGTGACATTTCTCCCTTAGCTACAGCTAAAAAACCAACACACACACTCAAACCGGTGGAACTCTCTGATCTTCCCTAAAGAGTACTCCAGATACTAGAGAAATACCCAGTCTGAATTACAGACTCCAGGAACAAACAGCGAAGGTTACAGATAAGCAGATGGCTAGCGGTCAGCATAAGAACACATTCAACAAAAATCAAGACATCATGGTTTCACCAGCAATCCCCCCCCCAAAAAAAATGGATATTTCATTGGAAACACAGGAAAATGATTTTAAAGCTATGTTTATCCAGTTATTAGAGTCACATAAAGTGGAAACAAACAAATCACACAAAGAAATAGCTACACAAATGGAGGCAAATAAAGAGGAAACAAACAAAGCTCTCAGAGAAATACAAGCAACTACAGCCAAACAGAGACACTGGTAGAGGCACAATTAGTGGCATATAAAGAGGAAGCGAACAAAAAATAGAGACTATTATGAAAAACAGGAACCCACATTCAAACTGATTAAGGAAATGGTGCAAGATATGAAAGCAGAATTAGAATCAATAAAGAAAACACAGAGAAAAACCCTGGAGCTGAAGAACGTAGAGAAAAGATTAGGAACTGCAAAAGTAAGCATCACCAATAGATTGCAAGAGATGAAAGAGAGAACCTTAGGCACTGAAGATACAGTTGCAGAAATTGATACATCTCTCAAAGAGAAAGTAAAATTGGAAAAGTTCCAAACACAAAACACCCAAGAAATCAAGGATGCCATGGAAAGATGAAATCTAAGAATAATAGGAATGGACAAAAAGAAGATTCCAGGTTCCAAGGTCCAGAAATATTTTCAAAAAAATCATAGAAGAAATTTTTCCCAACTTAAAGAAAGAGGCCTACAGAACACCAAATACACTTGATGAAAAATAAATTCCTCACTACACATAACAGTTAAAACACTAAATCTACAGAACAAAGAAAAAGATATTAAAAGCATCAATGGAAAAAGGCCAAGTAACATATTAAGGTACACTTTTCAGAATCGCACCAGACTTCTCATCAGAAACTATGAAAGCCCAGAATGACCTGGGCAGATGTCATGTAGACTCTAAGGGACCACAGATGTCAACCCAGACCAGTAAGGTATCAAAGCATATGCTGAAACTCATAGCCAAACTTTGGGGAGAGTGTAGGGAATCTTATGAAAGCAGGGGGAGACAGAAAGACCTGGAGAGGACAGGAGCTCCACAAGGAGAACAACAGAATCAAAATATCTGGGCACAGGGATCTTTTCTGAGACTGATACTCCAACCAAGGACCATGCATGGATATAACCTACAACCCCTGCACAGATGTAGCCCATGACACCTCAGTCTCCAAGTAGGTTTCCTAGTAAGTGGAACAGGGACTGTCTCTGACATGAACTCAGTGGCTGGCTCTTTGATTACCTCCCCCTGATGGGTGAGCAGCCTTACCAGGCCACAGAGAAAGACAATGCAGCCAGTCCTGATGAGACCTGATAAGCTAGGGTCCGATGGAAGGGGAGGAGGACCTTTCCTATCAGTGGACTGGGGAAGGAGCATGGGAGGAGATTAGGGAGGGAGGATGGGTTTGGGAGGGAATGAGGGAGAGAGCTACAGCTGGGATACAAAGTGAATAAACTGTAATTAATATAAAAATTAAAACATTAATATCAAAAAGAAACCCTTCTGCTTTTTCAAAAGAAGAAAAAGACATGATAAAAAAAAAGAGAGAGAACAAAAGTCAGAGCAACCTGGGCACAGTGGTGCACACCTGTAATCCCAGCACTGAGGGAGACAGAGGCAGGAAGATCTCTGTGTGTTTGAGGTCAGCCTGGTTTAAAATGTGAGTCCACAACAGCCAAGGCTTCCTAGAGAAACTCTCTCTTGAAAAGAAAAGAAGAAGAGAAAAGAGACATAATACAGACTGATAGAAAATATGAGAAATATATATGTATATAATAGACCAATGATTAAATTGTAAAAAGAAAAACCCATATAGTAATAAACATCCAGATTTAAAAACCAATAAAGCATGCATCTCACCAAAGAGGAAATATATGGTAAATAATCATGTTAAAAGATGATTAAGACATCCCATATGATAATTGCAATTAAAAAATATAGCACTATTCACCCATTAGAAATGGTCAAAATCTACTTGACTTTGTGCTGCAGATCTGAAAGGACAGTAGTTGGCAAGCTGAAGCAGGGGCTATGGAATTTGAAAACAGCTTAGAATGTTTACTGAGACACTATCATAAAATAAAAATAGAAATGCTACAAAGAATAAATACTTTCCCTATGCTGATGGAGAACAACATTGTAGAGTGATTTGGGAAGGTTTTTTTGGTTTCTTATGATACTAAACATATTCTTGCTATATGTTCCAGGCCTCATACGCTTTGACATCTATTTAAAATAACTGAACATTTATGTCCACACAAAACCTATACAGGTTTGTAAAAGCTCTATGTGGAAACAAGCAAGATGCCCTTTAGTAGGTAATATCCAGAGAGTTTTTAAGGAGGACTTTGGAGAGTAGGCTCAACAGGCAAAAACACCTCTCTCCATCCAGGACTAACAGTCTGGATTCAATTCCTGAGACCCACATGGTGCAAGGACAGGACTGATTTTTCACAAGTAGTCTTAAGACGTCCAGACACACCATGACACTCACATAATAAGTAAGTAAGTAGATGATGATAGATAGATAGGTAGATAGATAGATCAACATAAAACAAATCAGGAAAACAGAAAGAGGCCTTGACAAGTCTAGTCTTTCAGATGATTGAAAAAGTAACAAAAACAATATAGGCGATAAAAGGTAGAAATTAATCTTTTTAGTGAATGCTGCTGGAACAATTAAATACTCATATAGACGGAAGGAGGGAAAGGATAAAAACTTGTCACTGAACTTACAACTGATTTAAAAACAAAGCCCAATTTAAAAAAATTAGCATGGCTCAGAATCAGATATGTTAGAAAATTATCACAGACCCATAATAAAAGTTATGCAATGTCCTTGAATTTTGTAATAATTTGTTGTTCATTGTGTGTTTTTTAATTAAAATTTTATTTTTTAATATTATAGTTTATTAACTTTGTATCCCAGCTGTAGTCCACTCCTTCATTCCCTCCCAATCCCACTCTCTCTCCTCATCTCCTCCCTGCCCCTTTCTAAGTCCACTGATAGAGGAGGACCTCCTCCCCTTTCATCTGACCCTGTTTTATCAGGTATCTTCAGTACTGGCTGCAAAGTCCTCCTCTGTGGCCTAACAGGACAGCTTCTCCCTTGGGGCATGGGGAGGTCAAAGAGCCTGCCATTGAGTTCCTGTTAGAAATAGTCCTTGTTCCCCTTACTAGGAAAAGCCACTTGGATACTGAGCTACCACAGGGTACATCCAAGCAAGGGTTCTATGTTATATACATACATGGTCCTTGGTTGGAATAAAGTCTCATAAAATATCCAGATATATTTGGTCCTTGTGGAGCTCCTGTCCTCTCCAGGTCATACTAACTCCCCCTTCTTTCATATGATTCCCTACCTTCTGCTGAAGGTTTGGTTATCAGTCTCAGCATCTGCTTTGATACACGGCTAGGTAGAGTCTTTCAGAGGCCCTGTGTGGTAGGCTCCTGTCCTGTTACTTGTTTTCTCCTACTTCCAATGTCCATCCCCTTTGTCTTTCTAAGTGAGGATTAATCATCTTACGCCGGGTTCATTGTGTGTTTAATTATTTTATTTTAGTCATTTAAAAATATTTTTATGAACTCATGGAGAATTTCAGATCATTAATACATTTAAGTCGTATTTACCCCCTTTTTCTCCCTTATCTCAGGCCCATCTTCCTTGACTCCCTAGATCCCCAACTTCTTGGCATTTCTTTTATTTTATTTTTTAATATTCAATTCACTCCAATTTTTCTGCCACCCCTATATTCCTCATTGTGGGGCTATGCACTTGAGTTTGGTCAACCTATGGGAATTTTCACCCTTAAAGAAAACTGTCTCTTTCTCTGTGTGGAGTTTGAATAAGAATGTCCCCATAGGCACATATATTTGAAAACTTACTCACCCGGGAGTTGAACTGCATGAAACGAACAGAAGGATTAGGAAGTGTAGATTTGTTCTAGGAAATGTATCACTGGGGATGTCTTTGAAATTTCAAAGTTCCACAGTAGTTTCTGTCTGTCTGTCTGTGTGTTTCTCTCATTCTCCTTGCTGATCATAATGTAGTTTTCAGCTACTTCTCCAGCACCATGTCTGCCTGCTGCCATGCTCACTGTCATGATGATAATGAACTAAGACTCTAAAACTGTAAGGGAGACCCCAGTTAAATGTTTTTCTTTTTAAATTTTTTAGATGAGTTGTCATGACCATGATGTCTCTTCATAGCAAAAGAACTGTGATTAAGACAGTCACCTAGAAACAAACTGTACATACCTATTCGTTAGATTTGGGGAAATTTTGAACCCCTTCACATGTGCTAAAGTGTTAATTGGCTTCATTTTCTTCAGGCAGCCACAGCTTTCATGAGTTCATGAGAGTATTTGTCTTGTCCTTTCCAGAATATGCTGTTTTTCTGCTTATCTTCTTCAACCTCAGGCTCATAAACTCTTTCATCCTATCTCTTCCATGATGGTCCCTGAGTCTGTTCAGACTGTTGTTGAGTTCTCCCTTGAATCATATCTTCTGGACTTGGACCAGCTGTGAATTTCTACATTTACTATTACCAACTGCATGTACAATTTTCTCTCATGAGATCTAAGAGTTGTGCTAATGTGCAGAATGAGTGATATAAAATTGGAGGGTGATTTGACTATGTTTGTTTAACATAATATTAGTATTAGATTTAATCCTAGGGAATGTGAACTTTTCTGTCATGGGTTTTTGATAAGATTTATCGTCTTGCATTTCCTATTTCAGAGCAGATTTTAAATGAAATTAGAAAGCCATTGGTTACATCCCCTTCGGTGCCACTAGTGCACCCATGAACGTATCTCGCAACACCATTCATTATTGTAGTTCACAGGGTTCAAAACTAGATAAGCCTTTGAAGACATTCTTTTACCAGCATCCTGCATACTACCTTCCAGTAGTATTTCATAGGAAATCTAACCACCAAGGAGAAAGCTTCTCTCTCACTAACAACTTGTTTTTTGCGTGTCCTGTAGGCAATACCTGTGCTATCTTCAGCAGTAGAGTCCTATTATCAGGTTCTTGTAGATAACCAGGAGCCATGGCAATAGCCTGGAGTATTTGGGGGATCACTGGGACACCTATAACCAAGACTGGAATTTTTATTTTGCAACCTATGACTTCTGTGATGAACATAATGCCCTGTGTAGGATAACTCTAGTTGTGTGTGTGTGTGTGTGTGTGTGTGTGTGTGTGTGCCTGTGCACGCATGCAAGTGCAACTTAGAAAATAGGTTTCTATATGGCTTTTTCAAGCATTCTTACTGTTAGTTAAACCTCCCTCAATCTGCTCCTCTTCCCTACCCTCCCATGTCTCTTTCTACTTAAAACCCCCACACCATTATTTTTATTTTCCTCCCTTCAAATCACAGTGTTCTACTAATCTCACTCTTTTGAAATCTTTGTTCATCCTTCTTATTAAGAATTTAAAGCAATGTAGTGATCTTAGCTTATATGATATACTGAGAAGTTACTATTTTTGAGCTACGAAATTCAGATTCCATGACTGAGAATAGAGAAACTGGAAACAGAAGACTGTTTTAATCATGTGGGTTAAATCTGTGGAATCACAAAAAATGAAATGGTTGAGAAAAGGAACGAATTAAGAACTACCAAGAATGGAATACCAGGATGCAATGAGGGGTTGGTGGAGGTGAGAGAGTAAATATGTATTTAAAAGACCAGGTTAGGGCTGCTCAGTTCAAGGTCCTGGTGCAGATGCTATGAATATATAGAGTTAGGAATAAAACTGTCATCCTTTAATGAAGATATCTTAATCTCTTCTCTTGAAAAGTATGTTTCTAAGATATCATAACCATAGTTATTAGTCTGTGACTTTTATGATGATGTTGGCAAATTATCAGTTATTCTGAGTTTAATAAGTATTTTACTATTATTGCCTTTTAAGAATTATTTTGTAATAACAATGGCTTCTTATGGAGTTATTAAATAAAATTTAATTGTTCTTAATTTATACAAAATTTAAAAAATTTAAATTAAAATGGTAACTTTATGAAAACAGTATTTATTTTTTCACCTAATAAAAGATTGTCCATCCCAAATATTCAACATTAGTTTTATTATTAAATTGAAAAGTGAAAATTATAAGGAATGTAATAATTATAAATACATTTCTAGCATCTAGTACTGAATGTAGTTGTCATTGTTAATGTTGGTATCAAACCTTATGTGTATTTTCTCACAAAGAAAACAATATAAATAATTAAGGTTAATAAATGTTCTGTAGCTTCAAATGAACAGTCAGTGAAAATACTATATTAATTCTTTTTTTTTTTTTTAAGAGAGTATGCTTTTCTTTATCTCTGTAATTAAGTTCAACTTAGTTGCCTGGACTTTGTTAAAAATATATACATAAAGGAATGCATATAAAAAACAAAAAATAAACATGTTAATAATTCAAATAAGAAAGTTTATAGTGTGGACTACTTAGAGCTTACCAAATGTTAAGATCTGAAGAATGGTAAGGACACTAAAAACATTTTTCTGTTAGTGGAACATTTAGGAAATGGAATCTTAATGTAGGAAGTGAGTGACTGGAAGTGGGCTCGGAGTCTTTTTAAGCAACCCATTTCCTGCTTTGTTAGAGCAGATGCTCTGTGAACAGCCAGACTCCTGCTCTGGCTGCTCTGACTTTCCTGCCTGCTGCCATGTCATGAAGGATTAACTCCTTCTTCAACTGTAAGCCAAAGTAAGCCCTTTCTCTCTTAAGTGGCTTTGTTGGAGTATTTTTCTTTTTTTTTTTTTTTAATTTTATTTTTCTTTTTAGTTACATTTTGTTAACTCTGTGTCCCAGCTGTATCCCGCTCCCTCATTCCCTCCCCAACCCCACACTCCCTCCCTGGTCTCCTCCCTGCCCCTTTCCAAGTCCACTGATAGGGGAGGACCTCAGTGGGGTCAAACAGCCTGCCCTTGAGATCCTGTTAGAAATAGTCCGTGTTCCCCTTACTTTGGAAAACTACTTGGTTACTGAGCTACCACGGGCCACATCCGAGCAGAAGTTCTAGGTTATATCCATAGATGGTCCTTGGTTGAGTGTTAGTCTCAGAAAAGACCCTGTGCCCAGATATATTTGGTCCTTGTAGAGCTCCTATCCTTTCCATATCATACTAACTTCCCTTCTTTCATAGTATTTTTCAAACAACAACAACAACAAAGAAATTAAGACGATTTCCATCCCAAGATAGACCTTAGGTCCCAGTTACCAACACCAGTAAGAGCATAGCCTCTGTCCTTTTACTACTTGACTCATGTAACATTCTCCCAGTTGACAGAATCACTGTTTTGCCATTCCCTCAATCTTTGTTCCATCTTATTCCCTACACTTCTTGTAGGCAAGGCAAATTTTGTGTGGAAGGTTTTATGGGTGGGTTGGTGTCCCTCTCCCTCTGCTGGAAATTCCACCTGGCTTCCAGAGATGGAGATGGTGACTTCAGGCTCCTTAATCATCACTACTAGGAGGCTCAGCTAGGGTCACCCCCTTAGACTTGCTGGAGCCTCCATTGTCCCAGAGATGCTCCCCATTTCCATTATCACTCCCAGTCCTCCCCAAGTCCCCACACCTACTCCCCACTCACAATACCCTTTCCACCTCCTCTTCCACCCAGCTTCCTCTCTCTATCAAATATCATTACCTGGCCCAACTTGAGACCCACCCCATGGGAGGGAGCCAACACCTGACACTATTGATACTATGCTATGCTTGCAGATAGGAGCTTAGCATAACTGCCTTCTCAGAGGCTTCATTCAGCAGCTGGTGGAAACAGATGCAAAAGCCCACAGCCAAACAATAGGCAGAACTGGGAGAGTTTTGAAAGCCTGAGAAGGACAGAAGGATTCTAGGTGTCAAGGACACCACAAGAAGACATACAGAGTCAACTAACCTGGGCTCACGGAGGTTGGAGGTTGAACCACCAACCACCATGCATTTTCATTTGCATGGGCTGGATCTATATCCTCTATACATATACAGCAGATGTGCAGCTTTGTCAACATATGGGCCCCTTAATAATGGGAGAATGGGCTGTCTTTCACTCTGTTACCTGCCTCTAGATCCCTTTCTCCTATCTGGGCTGCCTTGCCAGGCCTCAGTGGAAGAGGATGCACTTAGTCCTATTGTGATGTGAAGTGCTAGGGTGGGTTGGGCTTCCTCTTCTTTGAAGAGAAGGGGGACAATAGGGGCCAAGGGAGGGATTATAAGGAGTGGAAGGAGAAGGCTGGGATTAGTCTGCAAAGTGATTTAATTAATTAAGTAAATAAAAAGAAGATAGAAACACTGCTGTTAAATATAAATACTTATATTCATGTACATATGTGTGCTTGTGTGTGTGTGTATGTGTAGGAACAAAACAAAGAAAAATTTCTACAGAAGACAATGAAAGTAAACATTTAAGTGTCTTAGAACTTAATTTGGCCATATTATGAGACCATCAACAGGGGTAGGGGAGGAAGAAAGGGAGGGAGGAAGGAAGGAAGGGAAGAGTAAAAGAGAAAACAGTTAAAAGGAGTAGGTGGTATCAGGAACAGAAGAAAGAAATTGATGGGGTGATTATTTGTAGAGGTGGTAATTAGAAGATGTTTAGATAATTTCATCAAATGTTATTTATTCCATTCATTCCTTTTATATAAAACTAGACAATTCAGCCAACATAGCAAATTAAAGTACTGTCCAGTCAGTCAGCACAGTGACTACCTTCATCTTTCTTAAGTAAAAATAATAGTAGTATAAGATATGAAAATAATAGAGGGAAATTTAGACTATTTCTCTTCAAGATTTCTTGCTTAAACCTCCTGTTCACAAACTCAATTTTTAAATATATCTAGAGAAGAATTGTGTATGGTCTCTTCTCTTCTTTAATACATCATTTTGATGAACTAGCAGCCCCAAAATTCTATTACTGCCTACTGGATTGAAGATTATTTCTATCCACGCCTTTAATATGAAATATTAATATCATTGTACCTTAATATTTTAAAGGAAAGATGTCAAGTCAATATCTTTAAAAAATCAAACATCATTATAACAATACCTACATTAGACTTGATTAATAAAACATAAATAAACTAATGGAGAGCTCCAGTTTAAATGCTTAGAAGAAAGTGGTTTAGTTTAATAGAAATCATACATCTTTTGTAATGCTCCATAGATGAGTATGTTCTGGTAGCATATTTGTAGAATAGTAGCTGAGTCATGACAATTTTATTACTTTTTTGCACATGAGGTATATAGAATATAATGCTTTCAGGAAAATTAGAAACTAAACAAATTGCAATCAACAGCTTATAAAATACATATAGAATATCATGTTGCTGTATTGCACAGGTATAAGTGAAGATTGTACACAAGAGTTCGTATCAGACTTTTATAAGCCATTCAAATTTAATGAAAAGCCAATTCCATTTGTTCTTCTAAAAGGAGTATTGAGGTTATATTCATAGCAGTTAAAATTATCATCAGACTTAGTTTTTTTATTTAATTTTATTTTTTTATCAGATACATTTTATTAACTCTATCCCAGCTGTAGCCCCCTTCCTCATTCCCTCCCAATCCCACCCTCCCTCCCTCATCTCCACTTAGTTTTAAAGAAAAACATCTGCCTTCAAGTAAATGTCATTCTTCATATTATTTAGCTTGGGTATTAGATCAAAACAAATTTGTAAAAGTTTATTTATTTATTTATTTATTTATTTATTTATTTATTTATTACGATTTCTTCACTTTGTATCCCTGCTACAGCTCAATTCCTCATTCCCTCCCACCCATGCTCTCTCCCCCCACCCCCATGCTCTTTCCTTAGTTCCCTGATAGGAGAGGACCTCCTCCCCTTCTATCTGACCCTAACTTATCAAGTCTCATCAAGGCTGGCTGCATCATCTTCCTCTGTGGACTGACAAGGCTGAACTCCTGGGGGTAGATGATGAAAGAGCCCAGCCATTGAGTTCATGTCAGAGACAGCCCTTGTACCCCTTACTAAGGAACCCGCTTGGAAAATGAACACTCTATGTGCTTCCTCTGAACAGGATATCTAGGTCCTCTCCATGCAAGGTCATTGGATGGGGTAGGTCTCTGCAGGCCCCACTGGGCCCATGTCAAAACAATTAATTTTTATCACCCAAGTTACAAAGGCTGGATAATTTATTGAATTTATTATTGAGATTATGATACATTTTTTTTTCTTTCTCTTTCTTCTCACTAAACAGTCCCATATACTCCTTGCCACTCTCCTTCAAATTCATAGTTTCTTTTTCACTAACTGCTATTGCATACATCCATAAATACACAAATACACACATATATTCCAAAATATATATGCTGTTACTTGTATCATGTTTCTAGAATTATTGTTTGGCACTGAACACTCATTGGTAAGCTCTTCCCTGGAGAACACCCCCTCTCCTGCTTATAGCTTAGACCTGACACCTCATGAGTTTTCTTCTGTGCACTTTGTTACCTTCATTGATGTCATCTTTGTTTGGCTCATATTTGGGTAGTCATATTGATAAGATGTTGAATTCAAAACAACATCTTGTATTTGGTCATTAATATTTGCCATTGATATATCTTTTAGTAAAGCTGTGGTTAATCCTAAACAGCTGTTTAACCAAATCACTACAAAGAGACTGGGATTTATTTAATTAACCTAGAACACAATGCTGGGCAATAGTGGAGTAGGGCTGTTGACTCTCCCTCCCTCTTTGGGAAATTTGATGATACTTTCTGGTAGATAAGTTTTTGAAATCCAAAAGGCCACTGAAATTCACAGGTAGAACCTGAAATGTGCAAATTACTTGATTGGGATGACTCAAAGGAAGTCTGGTGTAAAACAGAGCCATGTCTATGAGGAGACTGAAATAACCTTACACTTTCTGCAAAGACAGCACAATGGAACTTTTGGTGGAGTCTGATTTTTCCCACAATAGACTGAATATTTCCCCATTTAAAGACATGAAAAAGAGGGCAATGGCTCCCATACAATACATACATCCAAAATAGGAAGTAGTATGTCTATTCCTGAGATATAAAAAGTGAAAGCCAAAGTAACTCACAAATGCTGGTAAATGTAATTTATTGTGACAAATGGAAACAATAATTTTTCTTGCTTCAGATTCATCTTTCAATGGCATCATAATGCTGATACTGCCAAGATATTTATGAAGAATTTATAACTGTAGAATTTACTGTGAATTTTTCTCAGTCGATGTTCTATAAGACAAAGGAAGAGAAACATTTTTCTCCCTCTTTTTCTGTCAGGCCAGAAAGAGTTTTGACTTTCTAAGTTCATCTAAGAATAGGAGACAGTCTGATAATTTAATCTTTTGCTTATATATATGCCAAAAATAAGTAGTAATATTACTTTTATTATTATTTTGAAATAAGAGCTTATCAATAACTATGGCTGAATGTTTATTAGAGGTTTAAACGGTGTAAAGGGTAAGATGAGGCAGAAAGAAGAGAGTGGATATAGTATGATATGAGTAAAGGATGAGATTCTAGACCTTTGCGAATGAGGGGAGGCTAGGATTTATGCTTTCCCTCTGTTAGCCCTGTGATCTGGAAAGATATCAGTGATGTGTGGCTGATGCAAGCTGAGTTTTATATAGTGTCATAGAGCATTGATAAGCCTATTATTTTATGGGATAAGTTTTAAAGATTTGAAGAGCATCTTTGTGATTCTTCTTAGTGGAAATGTATACATTCAGAATTCATGAACCCGTGTTGACCAGCTGCAAACTTTGATATTGTTTCCTTGTATTCCTGATATAAAACAGGTTTCTGTATTTTCCCCATTATTTGTATAAAAATGTATTTATAAACATCTGAAAAATCTCTCTGTTTAAAGTAAATGTATTGTGTAAGAATTTCCTTTTTGTATCTTTTAATAATGCCAAGGCACAGAAATGGAGGCCCTCAAAGGCTTGTGCACCTTGTCATCCTGACCAAGAAGGGGCTCTATACCAGGATAATTACACTTAAAGTGGTAACTTTATATTTAAATGTTTTTTTAATTAAGAAACATCTGTTTCATAAGTAGTTACTTCTGACACTGTTTTTAATGAAAGCACCTAAATACAGTGGTGCAGCCTTAACACTGGCCACTCTAGAAACTAAACTGCCACTCACAGCTCACTATGATGGGACCACACTTTTCTCTAGCCTCACGAATTTATTTACGCTAAGAGAAATATGGTTTAAACATGTGGACCCCAAATTTTTATTAAGACTGCACTTCCTGAAGCTGTCACAATTTTCTTCTACACACAAGTAAATAATTTGGTTCCTTGAGAATGAACATAGTTGCTATGTAATGATATGTATATGACACAAAATGCTTTACTAAGTTTACAGAGTATGTAAAGTACAACTGTAAGACTGGAGAAATGATGTTGAGAGTAGATGGTACGCTAGCAATTGAAGCAATGGTGTTAATTGAAGTTTTGATAATGGCTCCTATCAGCTCTTTGTGAATAAAGAGTTAAAGGCTAAATTTCAAGTTAGATGATGCTGACTAACAACATCTATCATGGGGTCAGGATATAGACTGCTATGACTCATATGTTTATTTGGTTATTTCCTATGTTTTTAGCTACCATGAATCTGTATCATCATGAGAGAATTCGGTACGCCCTCAGTCTGTTACTGGCTTATGTGTCTATTCAGATCCAAATCACTGCTCAAAAACCCTCTATAAAACCAGAAATGGTGATTGAACCAATTCTGTAGCAACACAATGTTAATAAATGAGCCAAAGCTTTAGCATTATTTTGATATAAATCTTATATTGTACACTTGGATATATACATGTGTGTATGTGTGTGTGTGTGTATATATATGTATATATATATATATGTATATATATATGGAAGGTCAGTTTCTTTGTAAAATAAGGAAAAGGATGACACGTATCTCACAGCAGAGTGTGAGGCTGTCTTTAACAAGTGAAGCATGTGACATATGTTGTTCCTAATTAAATATGCTTAAACCTATTATGAGATGTTAACATACATATATATATATATATATATATATATATATATATATATGTATATACACACACAAAGGGTGGTGACATACATCCCTTGTATCTATCTAGCACTATTCATTAAGTATTAATATAAATTAAAAATCTTTATATTGGAATTTTTTAAGTCTTGCTGTTGTGGTCTTGAAAAAAAAGAGAGAAATTCACTTTCTTTTTAGGTGAATTAAAATTTGGGCTTCTTGACAGATACGTGAAGATCTCGGTGATGTCTTAGGTTGTTTCCAACACTTTCCTTTTGCTCTTCCTCGATATAAAGGCAAAAAGAAAAAGCCTGGCCAAGGCAGCTTCTCGCAGGGCTTCAACGGTACTTACCATGCAGTTGTTGTAAAATACAGCTTAGTATTTTATGGCAGCTTAATCCACTTCGCCTTTCGTCTGTGCATCTGTGAAAAAATAGTGACAACAGGGAAAACATTCTAAATCAAACATATGGAGTGCCGGAGACTGCAGCCAAATACTGTTCTTACCAAACTGTTATGGAGAAACAGTGAAATCTCAACCCTGGTTTTGAATAGTACATGGTTATAATACACTCAACTGTGTCAGTTGAAATGTGTTTTTCACAATACACTCCAGAATATAGTGACTGTGTAAATCAACTTTTAAAAATTTTATTAATGTTAAAAAATCCATCTTGTAAACCCTTCCTCAAAAAACACTGCACATACAAAAACAGTGATGCTTTGTGGATTCCAAATGTAAGAAGTCTAATATTAAAATTTTGAAGTAAATAAAATCTTATGACACAAACATCATTTATCACAATGCTTGTGTTTGTTTTTGCTTTTCATTGCATGCTTTGCTTTGTGATCTACCGAGGAGATGAAGAAGGGCACTCACGATGCACCATCAGCACAAACACTGGGTTGTTTTGCAGTGGTGGCCATGCTATACATACCTGTGTGAGAGACAGTCACACAGGCTGTGATGAAATGGGCACACACATGCTTAACGTACATGGCCATAGCAACCGGTATAAAAAAGAAATGGCATCAAATGATGGTTACCTTGTACCGCCTCATTTTCTACTAGGTTTAACATGAAATCTTTCCCCCAGAATAATGTCCCTCAAATATTAGCAACATTGTAATTATGGAAAAGTTACTGGGAGTAGAATGATTCAAACATGAAAGGGGTAGGGAGTAGAAAAATGAGGGTGCTCTAAGGCTTAATAAAAATTAAAGACATTTGTAAAGATGATCTATGGACATATGATCTAGCAACCAAAGTAAAAATATAATCAAACGGGATAGTATAACATAGGTGGCAAGAATAAGGGCAGTATCCTGGGATAAAGGTTTTAGTGAGAAAGGGGCAGAGTGATGGGGTAAGTGAAAATAAACGTGTCATAAAGCATTGTGGAGATCCACTTATTAGTAAGCTAATTAAAATCATAATATACATTTGAAATGAGTTTGGAGAAAAGTACCAGCCATAGATAGATTGTGCTGCACCCAGAAGGCCTGGGTTATAACTGAAAATCTCTGTGCCAGGCATGACATTCATCCCATGAGTTATTACTCAGGGAACAACCAGAGGTTCTCAAAAGAACACAGACTTATTGCCATTGTTCTTGGATTTTACCATTACTAGGTTACTTTTTATTGCTGAGGAGACACTCGTTAGGAAGCAGGACCTAAAGTAATATATCTCAACTGAGCAGGAAACTTCCTCCCTGCTTGAGTACATGGTGCCAGAAGGTTCTATGAAGTATTCATGGGGAGAAAATACATCATCGATCATACCAAGCGTACAATTCTGCATGCTGGAAAGCCAAACTGTCTGGTGGGGCGCAGTGGTATAATACTGGCATTACAATTACCAACGTAATCAACCACTTTCTTTCTTTTTTTTTTTTTTGAATTTTATTTTTTTCTTATCAGTTACATTTTATTAACTCTGTATCCCAGCCGTGTCCTGATCCCTCATTCCCTCCCAGTCCCTCTCTCCCTCCCTCCCTCATCTCCACCGTGCCCCTTGCCAAGTCCAGGACATGAAACCTGCATCATGGCCCTGGTCAAAACTATGCCCCGGGAAGGAACTTACTGCTCTTATGTTGAAATGTCATGCACTCAAATTGCCGTCTAAATATTTATATTTATGCATGTAGATTTGCGTTGCTTTCATCTTCGGTCTTAAAAGCTTCTCTTTGCAGTGGGGAGCAGTCAATTTATATCTGGAGAAAGTGCCAAGTATATGTGAAAGAGTGCTCATCTGTGGATGAATCATCCTGTATTAATCTTCTTCCCTTCAAAGCTCAGGTAGTAGCTAGATAGAGTGGGTGGAAAGAATGGAAGGGCTAGTGGATGAGGGGGAAAGCTGTAAAATGCAGACTTCTGCACAGGAAGTGGGCTTTTGCACACATCAACTTGTAGCACCAGTGGTTATTCAAACAAGGTTAAGCCAGTCAAAATTCCAGAGAGGGGCCCCGCGGTTCCACACTTGAATTGGAAGCTTTGACAGTTAGTAGTTCCTCATGGAAGGGGAGTCACTGTTCTGTGAGTGACTCTGGACTCTGGCAGGTTGCACTATCCCAGTGACTGGCCTATTCCGCTGTGTATGTATGCAGCAGTAATTGGGTTGAGGAAGCTATTAGTGCCAGCAATGAAGAAGGGCGTGGAGTCAGAAGGGTATGTAAACGGGGAAGATTTGGATGTAGGCAGTGGTAGATGAATATAATCAAAACACATTGTATAAAACGATGACGACTTCAAAGAATAAGTGTTATCAAGAAAAAAAGGTTAGTTTCTAAAAATAAACTCATGATAATGTTCTTTAAAACCTACAACAACTTTATCAAATTTGATAACAACTCTAAGGATATAATAGATTTTAAGTAATCTTTTCTGATTTCCATTCTCATAATTTCAAATTTGAGGTAAGGTCTGGAAGTAGAGACTGTAGTTTATATTTCTAACTGGATGAAACTGCTTTGGATGACTTAGTGTCTATGCAATAGGGACTACTTTCTCACAGTGCTTGAAATCCATTCTGTAAGCATAAATGGGCTAAGCTACAGAATTACCTCTATATTTGCAACAATTATTTTTTAAGATTTATATAGTAATACATTTTTACATAACAATGACTAGAAACTTACATTGCTAGTTAATTAGATGGTTTCTAGACCCAACCACAATCATTAGATAGTTGGTGTGTTAATAACTTTCTCATGGCTGTGACACTGTTCTGATATATGCAGATGAAGGAAGGAGGAGTTTATCTTGTGTCACTGCTTGAGCATATGGTCTAATCTGGAAGACTAGGTATGGTAAAGGACCATGAGACAAACTGTCACAATGTATCCAAAGCCGAGAAGCAGAGTGTTGAAAGTTGGTGCTCAGCTCTTTTTTTGCCTTTTTATGCCTAGAGGTTTGTCTGCTAGATGATTCTAGATACTATTAAATTGAAATATATTAACCACAGTTGATATTGTGTAGGTATTTCCTTTGATTACTGCACCTTTTATCTTCAGCTTTTAAAACAATGACATTTATTGAATATCTTCCTTTGACAATTTCATGCACATAGTACATTAGGACTCTCACCTCCACCCTTGGTAAAGAACACCTCCCCCCCCCCACTCCTTTTATTCTCTGCTTCATCCTACAAGTCCATTTCTCCTTTTCATACCTTTTGTTTTTGACCTTCTGAGTTTAACAAGGGCCATCTGCGTGGCTGTGTGTGTGTAAGTATCTATTTGTCACTCTTTAGATGAACTTGCTAGGCATTGTATTATATGCCTAATAATTAAGTCTCTGAAAAGATCGTTTAAAAACAAATCACTCCTGATGTGATCTGATAGACTAAGATCAGAAGGAAGGAGAGGAGGACCTCCCCTATCAGTGGACTTGGGGAGGGGCATGCGCAAAGAAGGGGGAGGGAGGGTGGGACGGGGAGAGAAGGAGGAAGGGGCTTATGGGGGGATACAAAGTGAATAAACTGTAATTAAAATAAATAAATAAAACAAATACATATAAATAAATAAATAAATAAATAATAAAAAAACAAATCTGATAGGTTTAGAATATTCTTTTTTTATTTAAATTTATTTTTAAAAATGTATTCACTTTGCATCCCCATTGTAGCTCCCTCCCTCGTTTTCTCCCAGTCCCACTCTCCCTTTCTTTTCTTTCCTATTGTCATCCCGGAGTCCTCAGAAAGGAGGAGCTCTCCTTCCCTACCAACTGACCCCAGCCTATCAAGTCTCATCAGGACTGGCTGCATCTTCTTTCTCTGTGTCCTGGCAAGGCCACCCAGCCCAGGGGAAATAATCAACAGGCAGGCAACAGTGTTCATTTCAGAGACAACCCCTGCTCCCCTTACTAGGGAACCCACAAGGAGAACTGCGCTGCCCTGGGCTACATCTGAGCAGGAGCCCTAGGTCCTCTCCAGTCATGGACCTTGGTTGGTGTATCTGTCTCTGTTGGTGCCCCTTTGACCAAGACTTGTTGGCTCTGTTTGTCTTCGTGTGGTGTGGTGCTCCTGTCCCCTCTGGGACTTTCTGTACCTCGACTCTTTCATAAGACTCTCTGCACTCTGCCCAAACTTTGGCTATGAGTCTCAGTATCTGCTTCCATCTCCTGCTAGGTGGAGTCTTTTAGAGGGCATCTATGATAGATTCCTGTTCTGTTCCCTCTCTTCAACCGCTTCCAGTGTCTATTCTATTTTCCCTTCTGAATGAGAATTAAGCATCCTCCTAGGGTCTTCCTTGTTACTTAGCTTCTTTAGGTCTGTGGATTGCATGCTATTCAAATTCTGAGATGTCAAGGAAAGTCTGAGTCCTGCAGTGAGTGCATTTTTGTTATATCTCTGGAACCCCTGCTTCATTTTCAGGACAATCTTTTGGTAATCTCAGTGATAACTTAGATTTGAAGCATAGGAATTTCCAGCTGTAGATAACTTAAGAGATGACTAAAGCACATACTTGATAACATTTATTATATTGTTATAATCATAAATATAATATGTAATGATATATAATCATATACTCTTATAATCATACATATTCATATATACATATCAGATTTGACATTTAAAATATGTATTTTTGCCTCCAAATTCTGGTGAAATTTAGAATTAAAAATATTAATAGTTACTATTTTAAGAAAAGTATACCAAGTAATACTATAGTTTTATTTTAGAAGAAAAATACCCAACTAAATATAAAGAAACAGCAAAATGATGTACTATTTATCATATTTTTTGCTGCTTAATATTTTCCCAGCTAAGTTAGATATAATTAATTCTGTTTTTAAGAAATATAGCAACTAACACAAAGTATAATAAGACTGAAAATTCTAGAAACACAATAAGATAGCTGATCAGGCATAATAATGAAAATCGTTAATTCCAGAACTCTGGAAGCTAAGACAGTAGGATCTCTGTGAGTTCAAGGCCACCTTTGCCTACATTTACAATTACAGGTCAGCCAGGTTGAAATGCTATCTCAAAATGAATGAATGAATGAATGAATGAATGAATGAATGAATGAAACAGCAAACAATACAAAGCATAATGTAATTGAGTTTATTATTTCTATCTCTTTCTAGTCCTTTGATTGGTCATGTTGGTTTTCAGAAAGAGACATCTTCTATAGCTGTTCTATAAGGAATGGATACATTAGAAATCCACAATGGTTGAAGCCAAGGGCTAGGGTTGCTCCTGGCCCCAGAATTTGTCTTCCTTCCACTCTTGTTTTGATAAATAAAGCTAGTGATTTATATGCTGATGTGGACTCTAGGTTGTATAAAGAATATTAAAGGGGAATAAATGTTCCCTTGAGGATGAGATTAATATTTACAAATTAATGAAATCACAAGTATCTGAAAGCTAAGTAAGGAATGCGCTTGAGGCAGCAAAATGTTGCCTGTGGTGAAGACATGTTTCATTTTGAGGGAGGTAGACAGGACTTCATACAAGAAATAAGCCAGAAGTCCCTAGGAGTTTGTGATAAGTATCTAATATAGCCAACTTATGATATTTTGTTATAACTTTCATAGTGCCTCTATAGGTTGAATAATTTAAATATTGTTTCCAGATACTCATATTATATAGTTTTCCCTAGTCATAGACTTTTCCATTATTACCTTAATAGTAATACGTTTTCATATAGTTATGAATGCCTAGGCTTTCTTATTTTGGTATTGTACTTATGGTCCATAAACAAGTCCTGGCTCTAGGCTTCATGGAAACAGTAGAAAATGAAACAAAAAAATATCCTTACATACCACATATTTATTACTATTTTATAAACCATGCTTGAAAACATACATGTCCCAACATGTTCAGTTCATTTATAGAAAGGATAGTGAACGTGGTCAGACATATTTGTAGAGAAGAACAGAAATCATTTGGGAAGAGTTTATTAGAAACTAACGTTTCTATGTATTTGAAGGGTATGAAAATTCATGCCATTCAATTATCTAGTCCAAGCTAATTCTTTGATTAACGACTAAGATTTTGACAGTGGAAATACTGAAGCAAGGAAATACGTTCTCTATTTTCCAGGATCTTTAGTCTACAAAACAAGAAGTCTTGCTCTGCAAACATGTTTTTCATTTCCTGAATTATAGTGTTTGCGTAGGAAGCTGAGTGGAAATGGGGAGCCCGTGAGGAAATCATACAGGGTCGGTTTAACAAAGCTTAAGTTTTAGAGTACTACACTAGTCTGATTCAGTTCAAATACTGGCTTTACGTATTCTTCGGAGTTATTGTCATCTTGACAAAATGTCTCTTTACAGATGTCGTGTGTGTTAAACACAGTAAGCAAATGTACTTATATACATTTCTGAATGATATGACACTTGGCAAATATTAAGAATACATAATAAAACAGAAAGATGTTGACCCTCTATAAATTCCCCTTCATTGTTTTCAGTCTCAGCAAGCCATATCAATTTTCATCATTTTACATAAGCCAGATATATAAGTGCTAGCTATGATCACCTGTACTCAAGAAATCCTTGTCATCCATAAATCTAGGTTCTGATAACCAAGCATGCAATAATTTGCTCCCACCTCTCTATCCCAACTCCCTAGTCTACTCTCTGGCATTATTCTCTCATGTGCACCCCCCACAGTATTTTCTAAGTTACCTGTTGCTTTTATTCTCCTTCTTCACACTTTTATCCATAGCCCCTATTCTCCCTGCTGGCTTCCCATCAGAATTAAAATTCCAAACTTCCACTTCTAGTTTTTCTGCTTCTCAGCCGTCATCTCATAAATATTTCCCACCGGCTAATAATATTTTAGCCTCACTGACTATCTTTTTCTCAACTTGATAAATCTTTTCCTGCTATGGCATTAGCAGTAGCTTTTTATTGTGCCCAGAATTTTTCTCCCTAATCATCCAACTGACTGTTTAGCTTTTTTTTTTTTTCATTAAGAATCCACACATATACATACAAGAAACTGAGATCTGTTTCTTGTTGTTGGTGTGCTTGTTATGGTTTCAAGTCTGACCTGTCTCTATTGGACAGCTAATAAGAGGCTAATTAACCTTCTCCCGGTAGTTATTACTTGCGTATAGTTCTTTGTATAGTGGTGGGAATCTGAAAAAAAAAAAAAAAAGAAAGAAACAAAAAACCTCCCCTTCCATGTTAACATGTCCATTGATATGGCCGTTATTCTAGTCTTGCTTATGCAGCCATTCTAGAATAAGCTGTTCCAAAGCCAGCAGATTTCCTGTTATTTTGGCTTTCACAATCATTTCTGTTCCCTCTTCCATGATATTCCCTGAGTAACAGATACGGAAATGGCGCTGCGGGTCTATCTGTTGGGTCTGGACTCCCCAAAGCCTACCCACTGATTTAGGTGGTTTTCTGTGGTGCTCTCCCATTTCTCTTAGGCTTCTTTTTGGCTCCTGAAAGGTAGTCTTCTTTGAAAAGGGGCGGGAGGTAAACTTATGCTTGTGTATAAAAATAAGATTTAAATGTAGTCAGGAATTGTGCTGGTCTAGCAAAGTGGCAGTAGTGAATTCTTTTCTGAGGTCTATGACTTCACTAGACCCAGGAAGCAGAATCATGTCTGGCATGATTTCCCTTACACTGAGTCGGCCTTAAGTCCCATAGGAGAGCAGTTGGTTACGATTGACCTCTCAGTGCTACGGATTGCACCTTTATGCATAGTGCTTGTTGGTAATGGAAGGAGAGCTGGGAGGACCTAGAGAGAGGAAAGGAAGGAGGGAAAGTGATGTAATTTTATTTCAATTTGAAATATACTCAAAAAGGAATTTTACGTAAATACTACCTTTACAAATACTTTCCTTCCCTCTTAACCCAGATTAGCAAGACAGTCGTTCATTTTCACATTGATCTTTAAATTTTGGTTACCTTTATATATATATATATATATTATTAGCTGTTGTATAGCTAATTAGACATTAACACACCTGAAGGTCACTGGGATGAACCCCTTTGTGTTAGTTTGTAACCTATAAAACAAGGACCTAAAATAGGAGAACATATCCTATGCAATAAATTAGGATCTGGGCCATAGCTTTTGTATTGGGTGGAGAAACGACATTCTAAATTGGCTGGAAGGTTATTAATAAAAAATTATCTAACATTTATAAGATTATTATCTAGCTGGAGGCTTCTCAGTAAAGACCACATCATACCATTCCTCCCTCCCAGAAGCACATGAATCTTCTGGAGAAGAAAGGGCCCTCAGGAAAAGCTGTTTATTAAGAATAGTATAGAGACTGCCTGAGAGTGCTCAGTTCAGTCTGCAATATATCTTACCTGTCTTCTACATTATGCTTTCTGTATCCCTAAGAATTCTTTTCACAGAGATCACAATAAATGTGGAGCCAACAGGAGGCCATAGCAAGCACGCAGATATACAAACCACTATGTACTGCCTATGTGTTTATTGTCAATCCTCCTAAATAAAATATAAAGCCCTTGAATAGGAAACTCATGTCTGTCTTCACTACTGCCCTGTCTGCAGTACTAAAAAACATAGCACATTGTAATAAATTTTACAAAATATATTTTATTTAGATAGAATATCCTTGATAATTGCTTTTTTTTTTTTTCCAAAGCAAATGGAAAACATTTTCAAATAAAGCAGATGACTGGATTGCCTTTCAGAGGCATGCTAATGATGATTTCAGTTGTGCTGCAGTAAGACTCTCATAGTCACTAAAACTCTGGGACGTATATTCTATACTCAAATGCAAATATTTAAATACATGGGCCTCCCTCCATAAACTTCACTTTCCATATATTAAGAGTACTTTCCAAAATGTAATGTTTTTTTAAATTTTTTAATTCTTTAATAATTACACTTTATTCACTTTGTATCCCCCCTGTGGTTCTCTCCCTCTTCCATCCCAATCCCTCTCTTCCTCCACCCTCTGCATGCATGCCCCTCCCCAAGTCCACTGATAGGGGAGGTCTTCTTTTCCTTCCTTCTGATCCTAGTCAATTAGGTCTCATCAGGAGTGGCTGTTTCTGTGGCCTGGTAATGCTGCTTCCCCCTCAGCGGGAGGTAATTAAAGAGCAGGCCAATCAGTTCATGTCAGAGACATGTTATCATAATCATTTTCTTTGTTTTAAGTGTAGGAGCAGGTTTATTTGTATTTCCTGCCGAGATCAAAGATGGACAATCAAAAATTGAAAATTTAAGGTGGAATTACTAAATATGGTATGCATTTCTGCTTGATTTAAAATTCTGAGTTACCTTACTTCGTAAACTGTCAGGTTAGGATTGAGGAAACCATTCTTCTCAAGCTAAAAAAATACTGACAGTTTAGGAGATTACACATCAGAAAACCAGGCAGATGCCAGAATTCTGTTTGGCCAAGACTAAATTCATATAAATACTCAGATCTCAATTATAGAACAATGTATATTTGACACAAATGTTTCTGGTAACCCTGAGTTTTAACTCTTTTCACAATGGTTAATGTATTTCAGTAGAGGACTAATGGGTAAAGAAATTGCACCTCTACATTTTTAAAAGAATTTGTCAAGATACTTTGTTTTAATTGAGGAAATGCTATATTGAGGTCAGATGGACACTGTAGAATATTCTAATTGTTTAAGAATAATTTACTAATTTCTTGTTTTATACATAATAAATAGGATTACGAACATGCTTCTAAGGTAATTTGCGTTTTGCTATTGCTGTGATCTGAATGTTTTGTTTTGCCTAAATTCATAAGTTGAAGTCCTAAGCCCCATGGTGATGGCACTAGCTAGCAGGACTTTGGGGAAGTGGCAAGTGGCCTGATCAGATAAACATAATGTATTCTTAGAAGACAGACCATATGCACCTTATTGATCCCTTCTACCGTGTGGGATATTAAAAAGAAACTGAATTTTCTTACTATACAGTGAAGCATATTAAAAATTGGCTTAATACTGAACTTTCAGTTGAACATAAATATTTAAGTCAGTTATAAGCAATTCTTTTACTATTCGACTTGTTGCACACTTCTTTGTCAATTTAAGAACCATTTAGTGAAACTGTTTCCATAGATATTGCTCTTTCTCATAGTGATGTTATTTGTACAGAGAACTCAGAGTGGTAAGCTGGGAACAGTGCACAATTGTTGCAGGGTAAAATTCTGACCATGGTCAACACCTGTGGAAGTTTCCTCTCATGGAATCATTTAACTTGACTAACAGCATCGGGTTTTGTTTGTTTGTTTGTTTGTTTTGTTTTTTGTTTTGTAGGAACTAACAAAGAAGACAATAATATAAGACTTTGGACTCCTCAAACTTTCAAACAAGTGCCCCACCCCCAAACAAACAAACAAATAAACAAACAAACAAAACAGTTTGTTGTGGGCAGTTCTCTCTCTCTCTCTTAACCTTGAAAGACAGTGACTGGGGATGTAGAGAAAGCTCAGGTTAAGACAAACTTTAGGCAATGACATGTGGTTGGAGGGAGGTTACTCAAGGCCAGTGTTGCTGGATAAGTAGCTATGGTAGCTACCTTTTATAAACTTTTTTCCATTTTGTCAAAAGAGGTTATTTCCTACTACACTGAACGGGGATCTACTTGCTTGTACAAAAATACTACTACCGTGTGTTATTTTAAGACTTAAATTGACATCCTTTTGAGTTACCCAAGAAGATGCTTGGGGAATTGGGCAAAGCCCTGAACAGTGCTCCCAAGGACACAGACTACTCAGATCATGGAAGTAAAACTTAAAAGAAGGTTTAAGCTGTGCTCTTTTCCTGATACAATTTTATTGAAACCTGGCACATAAAAAAGCTTTTGCTTCTTTTGTGATTTGAAAAAAAATCAATAAGGGCAAAAGAAGGGCTAAGTCAGGCACTCTCTGCTTTGATAGAAAAATCCTGTAGACAGTCAGAGTTGTGTAATCTAAAAAAGGTAGAGGCCTAATTGGAAGGGTGAGGCTCTCAAGAGCAGTGATCAAAGCAGGGCAAAAGCACATTAAAAAAAAGAGTACAAGAGCCTCACAAATAGATATCCAGAAGATAAGGTTATATAGCTAGTACACAGCCTTGCCAGGTTTACAGCAAGGATTTTAGATATTTCTAAAAGAGAGAACAATAGTTAGAATTAAATATGAAAGAAAGGCCAGAGAAAAACAGTGACATTTCAGCAGCCAAAAGCTGAGACTTTAAGATACTGGCTACATCCTTTGTGACAAAGATTGAGACATTAAAAAAAAAAAATGTATTGCAGTTTGAATACTAATGGAAGAGGAGGAAATTAAATTTCCTTTTTAAAATTTTAATACTTTTCAAAATTTATTCATTATATATCCCAATTTAAAACCCCCTCCCTCAACTTTTCCCAGTCCTACCCTCCTTCCCTCTTGCCCCCTATTCCCTTTTATCTAATCCACTGAAAGGGGGAGTTCTTTTTTGCCATCTGCCAATAGCTTGTCAAATCTCATCAGGACTGCTTGGATTCTCTTCCTCTGTGTCCTGGTAAAGCCGCATCACCAGGGCAAGTGCTCAAAGACCAGGCAACTAAGTTCATGACATTTTCAGCCCTTTGCACTCCTTACTCAGGGAACCACATGAAGACTGAGCTTCCAACTGGCTACTTCTGAGCAGGCAGTCTAGGTCCTCTCCATGCATGGTCCTTGGTTGGTGAACGAATCTTGCAGAATCCCCCAAGATCAGATGTTTTTAGCTTTGTTGGTCTCCGTGTGAGGCTCCAGTCACCTTCAGGTCCTTTTATCACCACAATCACCTCTTCTTCCCTAAGACTCCCTTCACTTTGCCCAAAGTTTCACTGAGAGTCGCAGCATCTGCTTTGATCCCCTGTTGGGTAGATGCAATTCCCATCAAATTATTAACACAATGCTTTACAGACCTTGAAAAAGAATTCTCAACTTCATATGGAATAACAACAACAACAACAAACCCTCAGAATTGCTACAATAATCCTCTACAATAAAAGATCTTCTGGAGGTATCTCCATCCCTGATCTCAAGCTGTGCTATAGAGCAACAGTAATAAAAACTGTGTAGTACTGGCATAGAAACAGAATCATGGATCAGTGGAATAGAATAGAAGACCCAGACGTAAACCCCACATACTTATGGATATCTGATATTTGACAAAGATGCCAAAACCATACAACGGAAAAAGATAGCATCTTCAACAAATGATGCTGATCTAAGTGGATGTCCACATGTTGAAAAATGTAAATATACTCCTTTTTATCACCCTGTACAAAGTTAGAACCCAAGTGGATCAAAGATCTCTACATAAAACTATACACTAAATCTATTGGATGAAAAATTGGGGAAGAGGCTTGAACTTGTTGGCACAGGAGACAATTTCCTGAGCAGAATACCAACAGCTCATGTTCTAGGATCAACAGTCAATAAATGGGACCTCCTGAAACTGAAAAATGTCTGTAAAGCAAAGAACACTGTCAATGGAACAAAACAATAGCCTACAGACTGGGAAAAGATCTTCACTAACTCTACATCCAATAGAGGGCTATTATCCACAATATATACAGAACTCAAGATATTAGACACCAACAAACCAAATAATCCAATTAAAAAATGGGGTACAGATTTTTTCTGGTTATGATGCTTGTCTGGGCACAGGGGTCTCTTCTGAGACTGATACCCCAACCAAGGACCATTCATGGATATAACTTAGAACCACTGCTCAGATGTAGCCCATGGCAGCTCAGTCTCCAAGTGGGTGTACTAGTAAGGGGAACAGGGACTGTTTCTGACATAAACTCAGTGGTTAACACTTTAATCACCTCCCCTTGAGGGGGGAAAAGCCTTGACAGGCCACAGAGGAAGACAATGCAGCCAGTCCTGATGAGACCTGATAGGCTAGGGTCAGAGGGAAGGGGAGGAGGACCTCCCCTATCAATGGTCTTGGAGAGGGGCATGGGAGGAGATGAGGGGTGGAAAATAGTAGGATTGGGAGGTAATGAGGGTGAGGGCTACAGCTGGGATACAAAGTGAATAAATTGTAATTAATATAAAAATTTAAAAAATTAAAAACCTTCCAAAAAATGGGGTAAAAACTAACCAAGAATTCTCAACAGAGGAATACTGAATGGTAGAGAAACACTTAAAGAAATGGTCAACATCCTTAGTCATCAGGGAAATGCAAATCAAAACAACTCTGAGATTCCAGCTTACACTGATCAGAATGGCTAAGATCAAAAACTGAAGTGAAATTAAATTTCTAATCATGAAAATTATATTTTCATCGACAGATCTAGTCAATTGTATTATGACATTATGACTAGCTTAACAGAAACACACAACTAATTTTAAAATACAGTTAGGAGGCATAAAGCAATTGCTTACAGTTTGTTTGAAATTATAATAGGGTGATTGTGAACAAATTGAATGCATTTTACTATTGTGAAAGAAAAATAAATTTGAAATAAACAATTAAATGCAAAGCTTGAATCATCTTATAAGGTTTGTGAATTTCATTTTGTTTAACACATAAATGGGAGCTTTTGCCATAAGATATTTAAATATATTAAGGTTCTGGGGTACTGGAGTAAAAGGGAAGTTTACTGTCTGTTATTTAAATGTTATTGAAAAGAGAAACAGGAAAAAAAACCTCATCATTTTGATAAGTGCAATGGTTATACTATTTTCTCAAATAAATACAGAATGAAACATATTTTATAATATAAGAGCATGAAATTCATGTTAAAATTTATACTCAGATTTATGCTTTGATGTATTAAATATCAAGGTTCTGTGTTTTAAATGAATAAACTTTTTCTTCAGAATAATTCAGGACAAGTAGTTACATATGTAGGTAAAGGGTGTGAGAAATGAGTATGGAAAGTAAAGAGAATATTTAAAACATGCCCTTCTCATAACAGAACTTCACAGAACTTGAGTTTGAACTTTATTATGCCCAGTAATAGTAATGTATGTGTAGAGGGGTCCCTGAAAATCTGCATTTTTAGTAGTTCCTATCTGTTGCTTTTGTGGGCTCAACACTTTGTGTAACAAGTCTCTGGGTCATGTTTGTTGTCCAGAAAACTCTGAAATTTCCGAGTGTTCTTCCATTCTGTGAACTCCAGATTCTGATGCAGTTTAGATAATGAAAAGGTTTCTTGCTTGAAAGGACCAAATATATCTGGGCACAGGGGTCTTTTTTGAGACTGATTCTCCAGCCAAAGACCATGCATGGATATAATCTAGAACCTCTGCTCAGACATAACCCATGGCAGCTCAGCATCCAAGTGGGTTACCCTAGTAAGGGGAATAGGAACTGTCTCTGACATGAACTCAGTGGCTGGCTCTTTGACCTTACCCTGCCCCCACCGAGGGAGGAGTAGCCTTGCTAGACCACAGAGGAGGACATTGCAGCCAGTCCTGATGAGGCCTGATAAACTAGGGTCAGATGGAAGGGGAGGAGGACCTCCCCTATCAGTGGACTTGGAGAGGGACAGGGAGGAGAAGAGGGAGGAAGGGTGGGGTTGGGAAGGAATGAGGGAGGGGCTACCGCTTGGATACAAAGTGAATAGACTGTAATTAATATAAAAATTAAAAATTATAATAAAAAAAGAAAATACTCAATGAGGAGTTCAGGGAGCACAAGACAGAGGGAGGGATGTCCTGAGATGGTGATTGTGATATTTCACTAAGCTAGCAGAAATCACGGCCTTCCAAGAACCATGAGAATAATAGCAGGGCTTCTTATCTGAGAAACAGAAGAATCCTTACTCATAGAGGCTCCATTATTATTAAATAGTATTTTGATGTTTATCCCTTTTTGTGTTCTTTTTATATAAGCTTAAAGCATATTATAACTAGAGTGATATGTTAACTCTTCTTTCTAAATGAGGGAGATTGAAACATTGCCAAATGAGACAATAATTATGATAAGAGATTTCTCTGTTAAGAATTCTTGGGGAGGCGGGGCAAGATGGCAGCGCAGGGAGGACTCTCATTCTGAGGAGCAGCACAGCAGGATTGGCACAGTGACTAGCAATCAGAACTCGCGGCCATAAAACACAAGTGGTTGTGTTTCTCAGGTGAGAGGATACCCCACGGTGGGGGATTCAATCAGCTTTAACTCACCCGGCTAAACCGCCGAAGAGATCCCCGTTCCGCCAGGCGCTTGGTCGCCAGCCCAGAGCTACCCGCCAGTGCGATCTGGTCACGGTCCCAGACTGAACTGTGGGCCCACAACACCATAGACTGGATTTCCCAGTCGAGAGATAACCCCACGGAGCAGGAAACAATTGGGACCGACCCCAGGTTACCCAGACATCCCCTGGAAAAGACTCGGGTTCCGCGGGTGCCCCAGGAGCCAGCCTGGACCCAGAGCCGGGAGGGACAAAGGCGCCTGCCTGCAGAGCCCTGCCTGTGCGCGTGATTCGCCGCCTCAGATAGAACTGTGGGCACCAGGGCAACAGGGCACCAGACTGCGTGTCTCTGGCAGGAGGAAACCCCCAGCGGAGGGGGTCAGCAGCTCTAACGCTTAGGACACCCAGCACCAAAACACTTCCTGGACTCACGCAGACTCTAGTGCAGGCAGAAGCGCTGTGCTCTGCTGCCATTGTTGCGTTCCCCTGGGGCACTGGGACACACAGCTGCATCCTCGGACCTGCAGGAGCCGAAGAGCCATTACAGCAGCCCTCAGATACTGTGCCAGGGATCGGCCAGTTGTCCCTGGCTGGACTGCCAAAACTGTAGGAATCCCTGATCCTTCAGGGGGGCTGCACCCACAGCGTCTGGACCAGGGTGGTGCCTACAGCCGCCATCCCAGACAGAGACACACAGCTTCTGGTCCAGAGTGAGGCACCCAGCCTCCAGACCAGAACAGTGCCCCCAGGCGCCAACTCAACCTAGGTGCACATTCTCCAGGTCCAGAGCAGAGCAATCAGCCTTTGGTCCAGAGACTTGCTGAGTGCACCTCCCACTTTCTCAGACAGAACTGTGCGCCCCAGGATAACAGGCTGAGTTTTCCTGTTGGGAGAAAACCCCATAGCTAGGGAATCAGCAGTTTCTTCAAGAGGACTGTACATGGAAATTTAGTGAGCAGCAGCACACTAAATTTATAACAAGAAACCCAGCAGTGGGGCAGCTGTCTTGAGAAATTTTATGGGTAAGAGGAGATCCCCCCCTGCCTAACATAGACCTCAGCTACTACTCAGGGCTATAAACCTGAGGTGAGCAGTGGCATCTCCGGAGAAACACTGGCCATACAGTGACCATAACCAAAAAGCAGAGAAGGACTCCTTCAGGAAAAATCATCTTCCGGCCAAGGGGATACTCCCTACCTCAGGACTCCAGGAAGCACAGAAACTAACAGCCAAAACCTAAATCAGCCCAATGGGTAGAGGTCAGCGTAAAGGCTCAACCAACAAAAGACAGAGCAATATGGCATCTCCAGAACCCAGCCATCCAGGGGCGAACAGCCCTGAACAATGCAGCTTAATAGAAAATCAAGAAGATGACCTTACATCTATGTTGATGAAGAGAATAATAGAGGAAACAGATAAAATACGTAAAGAATTAGAGGAAGATAAAACCAAACAGATCATGGCTATCCGTAAAGAAATGGAGGAAGATAAAGACAAGCAAATCAGGGCCATCCGTGAAGAAATACGGGAAGATGCAGCCAAACAGCTTGTGGCCTTCAGAGAAGAAATAATTAAATCACTGAAAGAAATCAAAGAGACAGAGTTGAAGGAACTAAAAGAAAAAGAGGAAAATACAAGCAGACAGGTGAAGGAAGTAAACAAAACAACTCAAGACCTGAAGATAGAACTAGAAAAATTAAAGAAAACACAAATGGAGGAAAAAACGGAGAGGAAGAATTTAGGGAAGAAAACAGGAACCACAGAGGTAAGCATAACTAACAAAATACAAGAAATGGAAGAAAGAATCTCAGGTGTAGAAGATACAATGGAAGAAATCGATGTATCTGTCAAAGAAAATGTTAAATCCAAAAAATTCCTGACACAGACCGTCCAAGAAATCCAAGACAATATGAAAAGACAAAACCTAAGAATAATAGGAATAGAGGAAAAAGAAGACTCCCTTCTCCAAGGCCCAGAAAATATTTTCAACAAAATCATTGAAGAAAATTTCCCCAAGTTAAAGGAGAAGCCAATAAGGATACATGAGGCCTACAGAACACCCAACAAATTTGACCAGAAAAGAAAATCCTCCCGCCACATAATAATCAAAACAGGAAGTATACAGAACAAAGAAAAAATACTAAAAGCTGCAAGGGAAAAAGGCCAAGTAACATATAATGGCAAACCCATTAAAATCACACCTGACTTTTCAACAGAAACTATGAAAGCCAGAAGGGCCTGGACAGATATCATGCAGACCCTAAGAGAACACAGATGTCAACCCAGGCTACTATACCCTGCAAAACTCTCAGTCCTCATAGACGGAGAAAACAAGATATTCAATGACAAAAACTTAAAGCAATCCCTCTGAAATCAGGGACAAGACAAGGCTGCCCACTGTCTCCATATCTCTTCAACATAGTGCTGGAAGTCCTTGCTAGAGCAATAAGACAGTCGAAGGAGATCAAGGGGATACAGATGGGAAAAGAAGAAGTCAAATTATCACTATTTGCAGATGATATGATAGTATATATGAGTGACCCCAAAAACTCTACCAGGGAACTCCTATAGCTGATAAACACCTTCAGCAAAGTGGCCGGATATAAAATTAACTCAAAAAAATCAGTAGCACTCCTGTATACAAAAGACAAAAGGGCTGAGAAAGAAATTAGAGAAACAACACCATTCACAATAGCCACAAAGGACATAAAGTACCTTGGCGTAACCCTAACCAAGCAAGTCAAAGACTTGTATGAAAAAAATTTCAAGTCTCTGAAGAAAGAATTAGAGGAAGATATGAGAAGATGGAAAGATCTCCCATGCTCATGGCTTGGCAGGATTAACATAGTAAAAATGGCCATCTTACCAAAAGCAATCTACAGATTTAATGCAATTCCCATCAAATTGCCAACACAATTCTTTACAGGCCTGGAAAGAAAAATTCTCAACTTCGTATGGAATAACAAGAAACCGAGAATTGCTAAAACAATCCTCTACAATAAAAGATCTTCTGGAGGTATCTCCATCCCTGATCTCAAGCTGTACTATAAAGCAACAGTTATAAAAACTGCATGGTACTGGCATAGAAACAGAATGGTGGATCAATGGAATCGAACAGAAGACCCAGAAATAAACCCACACACTTACGGACACCTGATTTTTGACAAAGATGCCAAAACCATACAATGGAAAAAAGATAGCATCTTTAACAAATGGTGCTGGTCCAACTGGATGTCTACATGTAGAAAAATGCAAATAGATCCATACTTATCACCCTGCACAAAACTGAAGTCCAAGTGGATCAAAGACCTCAACATAAAACCAGACACATTAAATTGGCTAGAAAAAAAAGTGGGGAATACCCTAGAACTCATTGGTACAGGAGAAAACTTCCTGAACAGAACACCAACAGCACAGGCTCTAAGAGCAACAATCAATAAATGGGACCTCATGAAATTGAAAAGCTTCTGTAAAGCAAAGGACACCATCATCAAAACAAAGCGACTACCTACAGATTGGGAAAGAATCATCACCAACCCTCTATCTGACAGAGGACTCATATCCAATATATATAAAGAACTAAACAAGCTGAAAAGCAACAAACCAAGTAATCCACTTAAAAAATGGGGAACAGAGCTAAAGAGAGAATTCTCTGCAGAGGAATATCGAATGGCAGAGAAGCACTTAAAGAAATGCTCAACCTCATTAGCCATTAGGGAAATGCAAATCAAAAC
>NW_026596117.1:15245637-15246314 GCF_907164565.1 Psammomys obesus
GTACAACCACTCTGGAAATCAATCTGGCGCTTTCTCAGACAACTAGGAATAGCGCTTCCTCAAGATCCAGCCATACCACTCCTAGGCATATACCCAAAAGAAGCGCAAGTACACAACAAGGACATTTGTTCAACCATGTTTGTAGCAGCTTTATTTGTAATAGCCAGAAGCTGGAAACAACCCAGATGCCCCTCAACTGAAGAATGGATGCAGAAACTGTGGTACATCTATACAATGGAGTATTACTCAGCAATGAAAAATAAGGAAATCATGAAATTTGCAGGTAAATGGTGGGACCTGGAAAGGATCATCCTGAGTGAGTTGACCCAGAAGCAAAAAGACACTCACGGTATATACTCACTCATATAAACATACAACATAGAATAAACCCACTAAAATCTGTACATCTAAACAAACTAAGCAAAAGAGAGGACCCTAACTAAAATGTTCAATCCCCATCCTGAAAGGCAAAGAGGATGGGCATCAGAAGAAAAAGAAAATAGGAAACAACCTCGGAACCTGCTACAGAGAGCCTCTGAAAGCCAGGAGAAAACAGGAAACCACCTTGGAACCTGCCACAGAGGTCCACTGAAAGCCTCTGCAGTATAGACTGTCAAAGCAGATGCTGAGCCTGATGGCCAACTGATGGGCAGAGTGAATGGAATTTTATGTAAGAA
>NW_026596117.1:15246324-15257330 GCF_907164565.1 Psammomys obesus
CATAGTAATGGGAAGAGGGACTGCCTCTGACATAATCTGATTGGCCTGCTCTTTGATCACTTCCCCCTGGGGGGGGAGCAGCCTTACCAGGCCACAGTAGAGGACAATGCAGCCACTTTTGATGAGAACTGATAGACTAAGATCAGAAAGAAGGAGAGGAGGACCTCCCCTATCAGTGGACTTGGGGAGGGGCATGCATGCAGAAAGAGGAGGGAGGGTGGGATCGGCAGGGGAGGAGGGAGGGGCTCATGGGGGGATACAAAATGAATAAAGTGTAATTAATAAAAAAAATAAAAGATTTAAAAAATAATAATAATTATGATAAATAGGATAATGAGGTGTATTCACTTTCAACAGATAGAGGTTTCGTACACTAACATAGAAAACTCAGAAAAGAAGAAAGAAAAACAAAACTGAAAACAAAACAAAACAACAACAAAACAATACCAGGAAGATGGTGCATAAGGAACTGGAGGAGGTAGCGCTGAGTCATAAAATGCAGATTCTGGATCAGAGAAACTCGGCATGAAGATCATGGGTGACTTCAAAGATTTAGTAAATGTGTATACAGATAATCTTGAAATAGAGTCTAGTAGAGTCAATGTAATGGTAACACAGTGAAATGAGCACAATGGAATCCAAAGATGTTTCAAGTCCTCAAGAGCTATGTTGGTTTAGTACATTGCATTCATCCATGTAAACGTGGGACCTGGTATTTGACCTGCTGTTTTCAAAACAAGAATGACACATCAAATGGGTAAAGTGAAGTTCAAAGAATTAATAAGAAAAAACTGTGCTAAAATTTATGAATTATATTTTTATAGTCTTATCAAAATTTAAAAAGTGATTCATAAAGCTAATCAGTTCATCCTCTCATAGTTTGCGTCATTCATTTCCTAAGATGTGAGGGAAGTTAAGTCTGCATTCTCTGTATCAAAAACCTCATGCCTAGAACTGCTACGCAATTAAATGTACCCTCATTGTCCCATCAGCCAATAAGTTTATCGTTATTTGCAATAGTCACCTCTTTAACCTGATGGAGACTTTTTGTTAAAAGTGGTCTACAGCTATCAGAGAGTAGGTTGAATTGTGGAGTGGCTTACCAGAGTGGTCATGTGTGACAAGTGTAAAAGCCGTAAGGCCAGAGTGCCTGTTTGCCAATGATAACAAACGACAGACTGATGCACTGTGATCACAAAGGCTAGTCAATCCTTTCTGTGTCTAAAATATTAGGAAAGAAAACACCCAAAAGGCATTGAGGGAATAGACAATGCCTAGAAAATATGACTCTGTAATGCAATATTAAAGACATTTCTTTTCATTGCATTTTCTTATCTGGCTCAACGTGGTAGCAACTGACAATTGCCTGAGTAGGAAGATTTGTTATGGGAGGAGGGGATGGTGACATGGAAGATGTGATAACTCATCTGTATGTGGTTTATGCCACTGTTTGAACTAACAGAATATATTTTAAACTTCCTAGGGACCATGTTTCAACGTGTGTGTGTGTGTGTGTGTGTGTGTGTGTGTGTGTGTATTTCCTACTAAGAAATCATGAGCTTAGCTTCAAATAGGTTACAGGAGGAAAGCAATCTGGAACCCTTAGTTATAATCTGCAACAAACTATATTTCAAAATAATTTCAAACTCACAAAGTTGCAGAACCCTTGCACCTTCAAATGTGCAGAAATTTGTGCTGGCTATTGAGGACAGTGGAAAACACCATTCCTTCCAGATGACAAAACCCTCATGTAAGCCTAGAGCAGAAGAGGTGGCATTCTTCAAACTCTTAGATTTCATCATTGCCATGGGTCAGTGACACCTACCTGTTCCTCATTTTCCGTTTCCAAAGGTGATTTTCACTGAGCATCAGTTCTATGGTATACCAGGCTGTTTCAGTTTAGCTATGTGTACATTAAATTTGTCATTGTAATTTATATGTCCCTATACAGTCAATGGTCACATGTGATCCAAAGAAGAAACTATCACGTTACAAAAAGATTCTGGACAGCAGTTTATGAGACTTTAAGATATTTCTGTTTAGGAAGAAGAATAAGACTGCCTTAAGAGTGGAAAGTAGTTTTCATAGGCAGGGTAAATTTTGGGTTTATAGTTTTGTGGGTGGGTTGGTGTCCCCTTCCATACACAGGAAATCCTGCCTTGCTCTGAAGTGGCCACTTCAGTCTCCATGTCCCCCACTGCTAGGAGTCTCAGCTAGCATCAACCCCATATCTTCTCAGGGGCCTACCTTCTTACAGGTCTCCATAGTCAAACATTAAGCAGAGCTCAAGAGTATTGTGGAAGAGTGACAAGAATATTAGAAGGACCAAGAGGGGACAACAACTCCACAAGAAAGACCAACAAAATCAACTAACCTAGGCTCATAGGGGCTTACAGAGACTGAACCCCCAAATCAAGAGCAGTGATGGACTGAATCTAGACCGACCACACATATGTAACTGATGGGCTGCTAATTCTTTGAGTGGGTCCCCTACTAAGTGAAGCAGGGGCTGGCTGTCTCTGACTTGGCTCTGATGCCTGTTTTTAGATCACTTGCACCTAACTGAGATGCCTTGTCTGGCCTCAGTGGAATAGGATGTGCTTAGTCCAGATGCTACTAGACATGCCTGGGTAAGTTTGTATGGGAGGGAGCATATATTTTCTGAGGAGAAGTGGAGGGGGTAAAGGGGAATGAGAGCTTGAGGGTTGGACCTGGAGGAGAGGAAGAAGGGGGTGAGTTCAGGATGTAAAGTGAATAATAATAAAAACAAATGCAGAAAGCAAAACATAGTTTAGTAGTTGGACTTAAGGTGAGACTGTAGACATCTGCTACTTACCTACCAAACTTAATGCTTCTATTCCTTGGGTACAGAAAGAACTCATACTTCTCAAGTGTCCTTATAGTTAAGTACCCCAAAGCAATTGAAATGCCAATGGAATGTTATCATAAATGCCTTGTACAATTTACAGGTATGCCCCTAAAAATATCATAGGCTTAAACTTTCATGGTCCAGTTAAGGAAGTTATCATATTGAAGAAACCTGGGCTCTAACTACAGAAGGATTCTCCCTTTTTGTCTATAGATGGCTAGATAGAGGGGAACCATAAACTGTGCTCCAGGGCTTGGTGTTTAGAGTGATTCTTGAGTCCTTAATCCCCTACTTTCCCTCTGTATTACTTTAGGCAAATCTGTTATTTTCTGTACCAAAATAGCTCCCTTAGGTGTGAAGTAGGGGAGTGACAACTTCCTTTAAAATGTTGATGCAAGAAGACGATTCTGACCTAGTTGTCACTGTGCCTTCCATATGCTACCCTGTTCCTTTTGCTTGTTAAAAGGACAAGGTGATAGGTTGGTTTTTTGATGTGTTTACCGGTCTTTCCTGGAGCCTGAAACAAACTCATATGTAGTAAGGTAACTGGAAATACTTCAAAATATATAGATAAAGTATGTCAAATTCTACCAAGATGCCTAATATAGAGATTATGTCAATAATTAATGTTTATAATCATTGGAATTATTATAATAAATAGTCTACATTTTCATGGGTAATTGCTAATAATCTGCACAATAAATATTATATTCTTTCTTCTTATTTAGTGAGATTAAAAAACATAAGATATTTTATATGTGTGCATTGCTTTTCATGGTTAACTTTTGTTAAAATATACTAATGATAGCAGTTTATTAATTTAATAGGTGTCAAATACAGCATTATAAGTGAGTGAAAAAGTTTGGTTCTAAATTAATTATGACTAAACCATTTAACTTATATATGACATTTTTAAAGATCAGTGAAGTAAAATCATTAGCCCAAGAAGTTTTCAACTGTGGCCTTAGTAACATTTGTACTAGACAATTCTATTCATTTCAAATGCTATTGTGTTGTAGGAAGCTTAACAATACACATGACCTCCACCAGCTGGATGTCAGTAGCATCCTTCCTCCCTAAAGGGATAGTAAAAAATGTTTCAGACACTGCCAGATGTCTCTGGAGAGAAAAATTGCCTTTCCTTGAGAACCTTTGATGGAAAGTTATCATATGCCATCAAGCAAGTGATTAGCTCAATATTTGTTTATCAAGTAATTAACAATTATTAATCGAGCATTTTTTTTTCTACCTGACACTGGTCTGAAACTTTTGGGCCATATCAGTCAGGAAAACAGAAGAATCTTTTCCTTAATGAAGTTTATCTTAGATAAGGAGGATGGAGAATCAACTATAAAATCATTGCAAAGTCAGATGGTGAGATGATATATGAAGACACTAAAGCTGAACATTAGGATGACACTGTATTTTCTGTATTCTGCTGCTTTGACATCTGGACCATTACTAAGGATAGGTCTTCTTAGCATTAGTCAGTTCATAGAGAAAGTAAGGCCAAAGAACTTTCAGGTTTCTAAATCTAACTCATCAATTCAGAACCCTTAAGAACCCTTTCTTAGGTGGTTGCACATCAGACCACCATCAACATCCAACCATCATCTCAAAAACAAGTACCAGAAAATAGAGACTTCTTTTATGCCTCAAAGCCTGCTGCCTTTTTCAGAACTAGTCAGTCTGAAGCCTGTTTTCTGTGCGTTGCCCACCACATCGTGTAGGCTCTTGCCTGGGCTGCCTCTTACTTCTTCTTGGCATTGGCTGACATTGGAGCCTCAGCACATGCTCTCCCATTCTCAGTATTCCACTCTACACAGAACTCCTTTCCATTTAAATTTTCCTGCTTCATTTACGTTATTATACCTCAAATTTCCCAACAATATACTGTATTTTAGAACAAGGACCAAAAGTACAGGTTTTGTTTTAGATAGCATGGGAAGGATTGACTTCTATGATGGAAAGTAAATAAGCCAGGACAGATTGAATGAACCATTTTGATACCTGAAGGGAAAGCATTTCTTGAAATAAATATCATAAAGACAAAAAAAAAAAAATCCCCAGGGAGGCACATTTGCATATCTAACCAAAAGTGAGGAGCCCGGGTCATTGGAGCACAGAAAGTATGAAATACAGAGAATGAAGTTGCACAGTGTTGAGGGGTCCAATTATGTAGGTTTGTGGTACTCATTGTAAGATTGCTAATACTTGGGGTTTTTTTAAGAGTCTTCTTTGGCTTTATTAAAGTATAATATATATATATAATTAAATATAACTAGTATATATGATATTTTGGTATATGTTTACCTATCTTTAAAATGATTATATTGTTAAAATGATTATAACAAAAAATCACAATCGAGTATAGGACTTTGACAATTATTTGGCTTTCGAATTTTTATTATAGTTTTTAGATTATAATATAATTACATCATTTCATCCTTCTCTTTTCACTTTCAGCCCCTCCCATACATCCTCCTTGCTCTCTCTAATTCCTAGCTTCTTTGTCTTTAACTATTGTTATATATACAAAAAGGAACCTCACGGAATGGGAGAGAATTTTGTGAGCTATGCATTTGATGAAGTATTAATATTCAGAATATGTAAACAGCTCAAAAAACAGTCCGTGAAAAACTAACCAAACAAACAAACAAACAAATAAACCAGAAAACAAAATTACTCATTCAAAAAATGGACTTGTGATCTGAACAGAGTTCCAAAAGCAGAAATAACAATGTCTAACAAATCATTTATTGAAAGTTCATAACCCCTAGCAATTAGGGAAATGCAAATCAAAGCAACTTTGAGGTTTCTTTTTTTCCTCTTTTTATTATTATTATTATTATTAATTACACTTTATTCATTTTGTATCCCCCCATAAGCCCCTCCCTCCTCCCCTCCCGACCCCACCCTACTTCCCCTTTCTGCATGCATGCTCCTCCCCACGTCCACTGATAGGGGAGGTCCTCTTCACCTTCCTTCTGATCTTAGTCTATCAGATCACATCCGGAATGGCTGCATTGTCTTCTTCTGTGGCCTGGTAAGGCTGCTCCCCCCTCAGGGGGAGGTGATCAAAGAGCAGGCCAATCAGTTTATGTCAGAGGCAGTCCCTCTTCCCATTACTAGGTAACCCACTTGGACACTCAACTGCCATGGGCTACATCTGTGCAGGGTTTCTAGGTTATCTCCATGAATAGTCCTTGGTTGGAGTATGAGTCTTTGGGAAGTTCCCTGTGTTCAAATTATCTTGTTCTGTTGCTCTCCTTGTGGAGTTCCTGTCCTCTCCAGCTCTTGCTATTTCCCACTTCTTACATAAATCAGAATAAACTAAGATCAAGAAAACGACTGGCAACAAATGCTGGAGAAAAGGGAAGCTCATTGTCTGTTGGTGGGATTGAAAACTAATATTTAGTTTTGAGTATGATTAGAGTTACAGCAATCCCAACATCAAGGAAAGAGATAGTTGGATGTACACTTAAGTTTTCTTCAGCTCTCCATTAAGGGGCACCTGGCAGAAGGTTCAAGGCTGGAAGTAGGGTGATGAGTAAAGAATTCAAGATTCATTGAGGCTTCATCTAGAGGGAGTAGCTGGAGACCTAGAAACACGTTGTGGAGGGAGCCAATAGACCCAACAGGATTTGTTGATAAATTGGATTCTCTATTGTAGGGACATAAGTTGGAGGTACCTATGCAACATCTAAATGTTGATGCTGAGCAAGCTTTACTGTACCTGCACATATATACTTGCACTGGTGTCACAAGTAGTAACAGGGTTAATAAGTTTTGGAGTTACAAAGATAAATACAGAAGTTGAAACCACTGGGAGATAAGATAACTCTCAACCATATATATTGATATAGAACTAATAAATGAAAGTGAATAACAGCATGTATTTATATTTGGATAATACAAAGGCTGAAAAGAAAAATGTTCATGTGATCATTTATCTGTATTTAGCACTTGTTTTTAAACATGAGTCCTCTGTAGACTCTGTAGGTAATAATTTATTAATTTTATCATTAAAATATAGGTTCATTAAAGAGAGCAATAGAAAAGTGAGTAGAGATACAGTCTTTTCTGAAAGCCACTACTGTGTCTATCTAGCTACTGGCAAATAATTTATCTTTTTCTATTGACATGGACTCTTTCTTCCATATCTTATTATTTTAATTTTTTTTCATTTTTGGTAGGACACAAGATTACAGCACACTAATGATAATAGCACATGCAGTAATATCAATTCCAAGTAGTCTGTGTGGATTAGCATGGTAATGGGTTGATAATGAGCTCTAAAGATTTTTCTCAAAGTGCATTGTCAATGTAAACACTAATGAATTTTCTGGAGTCCTTATGTCCTGCTACTGTTACTGCCACTCAGTAAACTTTCAAATAATGTTGTTCCACTAAGTTCTAGCATTATATGAATCCATTTTCTTGCTCTATAACTGAATCTCATTGCACAAAAAAAGCATAAATGCTTAACACAGTGTGAATAGGAAATGTATTTTACAAGCTTTATATGTGTATTTATATTATTCTAATCATGTATTTAATGTACATAATAGCAGAATCCAAATGCCATACTTGGATTTATGTTTTGAAAAATCAATCTTTTAGACTCCTGGGAGATAGATAAAAGAGAGTTCTTTGCACACTTACAAAGCCTTGTGTAACTGTTTACCAATAATGATTTGGCTCTGCAGTAGTGGTGATACAGTGAAGTAATGCACTGAGTGCAGTACACCAGGCTTAGGTACAAAGTGAAGACGAGAAAAGCAAGCATGGAAACCACAATGCAGTGGGTTCAAGATGATTGTGGACAAAAAGTAAAAGGTTATATAAAGAAGGTTATATATCAACTTAAGTGAGATAAATAGATGTGGGAAGGAGAACTTAGTTCCACATATGCTGCTTGACATAGGCATCAAAATGTAAAAATAAGAAGTATTCAGATAATTAGTCACAGGACACATTCACATACACAGGTACACAAACACCCACCATTCTGTGCCAGTAGTATAAAGCTGTAAAACAGCTGTTTAGATACTAGTGTTTCATTAAGCATTGCAAAGTGTTTCTTTAGCATGCATTTAGATGGATTTTTAGGATCCTGTTGTTTTAGGATCCAGTTAGTACCTATTTTTAATTGCTGAGTAGTATTCCATTGTGTAAATGTACCATAATTTCTGTATCATTCCTCAAATGAGGGGCATCTGGGTTGTGTCAAACTTCTTGCTATTACAAAAAATAAAGCTGCTACGAACATGGTAGAGCAAACGTCCTTGTTGTGTACTTGAGCATGTTTTGGATAATATGCCTAAGAGTAGTATAGCTGGATCTTGAGGTAGCAGTATTCCTAAGTGTCTGAGAAAGTGCCAGATTTGATTTCCAAAGTGGTTGTACAAGCTTACATTCCCACCAGCAGTGGAGAACGGTTCCCCTTCTTCAATATCCTCTCCAGCATGTGTTGTCACTTGAGTTTTGATCCTAGCCATTCTGATAGGTGTATGGTGAAATCTTAGGGTCATTTTTATTTGCATTTCCCTGATGACTAAAGACATTGAGCATTTCTTTTTTTTAATTAAATTTTTATATTTATATTTATATTTTAATACAGTTTATTCACTTTGTATCTGAGCTGTAGCCCCTTCCATTACTCCCTCCCAATCGCACCCTTACTGCCTCATTTCCTCCCATGCCCCTCTCCAAGTCCACTAATAGTGGAGGTCCTCCTCCCCTTCCATCTGACCTTAGCTTATCAGGTCTCATCAGGACTGGCTACATTGTTCTCCTCTGTGGCCTGACAAGGCTGCTCCCCCTTCGGGGGTGGGGGTTGTCAAAGAGTCTGCCATTGAGTTCATGTCAGAGACAGCATCGAGCACTTCTTTAAGTGTTTCTCTGCTATTTGATATTTCTCAGTTGAGAATTCTGTTTACCTCAGTACCCCATTTTTTAATTGGAATATTTGATTTTTTTTTTCTGTTTAAAATCATGAGCTCTTTATATATTCTGGATATTAGCCCTCTGTCAGATATAGGGTTAGTGAAGATCTTTTCCCAATCTGCAGGCTGTTGTTTTCTTCTTGCGACAGTGTCCTTTGCTTTACAAAGCTTTTCAGTTTCATAATGTCCCATTTATTTATTGTTGCTCTTAGAGCCTGTGCTGTTGGTGTTCTGTTCAGGAAGTTGTCTTCTGTGCCATTGAGCTCAAGGCTCTTCCCCACTTTTTCTTCTAAGGGGTTTAATGTGTTTGGTTTTGTGTTGAGGTATTTGATCCACTTGGACTCTAGTTTTGTGCAGGATGATAAGTATGGATATATTTGCATTTTTCTACATGTAGACATCCAGTTAGACCAGCACCATTTGTAGAAGATGATATCTTTTTTTCCATTGTATGGTTTTGGTATCTTTGTCAAAAATCAGGTGTCCATAAGTGTGTGGGATCTTTTCAGGGTCTTGGCTATAGTTTCTATGCCAGTACCATGCAGTTTAAAAAATCATGAAATTTGCAGGCAAATGGTGGGACCTAGAAAAGATCATCCAAAGTGAGATATCCTATAAGCAGAAAGACACACAGAGTATATACTCATAAGTGGATATTAGACATATAATATAGGATAAACATACTAAAATCTGTATACCTAATGAAACTAATCAAGAAGGAGGACTCTGGGTAAGATGCTTAATCCTCATTCAGAAAAGCAAAGAGGATGGACATCAGAAGAGGGGGAAAACAGGGAACAGGACAAGAGCCTGCCACAGAGGGCCTCTGAAAGACTCTACTCTGCAGAGTATCAAAGCTCATACTCATAGCCAAATTTTGGGCAGAGTGCAGGGACTCTTAGAAAGAAGTGAGAGATATAAAGACCTGGAGGGGACAGGAGGTCCACAAGGAGAGCAACAGAACCAAAAAATCTGGGCACAGGGGTCTTTCTAAGACTGATACTCCAACCATGGATCATTTATGGAGACAACCTAGAACCCCTGCATAGATGTAGCCCATGGCAGCTCAGTTTCCAAATGGGTTCCCTTGTAAGGGAAGCAGGGACTGTCTCTGACATGAACTCAGTGGCTGGCTCTTTGATCACTTCCCCCTGAAGGGGGGGACAGCCTTATCAGGCCACAGAGGAAGACAATGCAGCTAGTCCTGATGAGACCTGATAGGCTAATGTCAGATGGAAGGGGAGGAAGACCTCCGTTATCAGTGAACTGGAAGAGGGGCATGGGTGGAGAAGAGGGAAGGAGGGTGGGATTGAGAGGGGAAGAGGGAGGGAGCTACAAGTGGGATACAAAGGGTATAAGCTGTAATTAATAAAAATAAAATATCATACAATGAAATAAATTAAAAAAAAAAAGAAATATAGGACCTGGACACGTTTTCTATTTGCTACATATTTTTTGATCAGTTGTGTCAGGCAAGGCCCAGGCATATTTAAGTTGAGATGTTTAAATGAAATAACTCAATTTAGCGTAGTCAAAGGAAAAAAAAATTTCTTTTTGTTGTGGAAGCTCTCTGCAGTAGAGACGAAGTTTCTTCTTGTTATTTGTTATGTTGAATATCTATATACGAGTAAATATTTTCAAATCACAAATTTTTTATGTTTCATTAAGGCAAAGCCAATATGACTAGTTCTACTCAACTCAGTAAATCAACCCATTTCAATCCAGTACAGACACAGTCAACCCTCTCTTTCACACTCCTTTACTATGCTTGATGTTTGATCCTAATACTGATGCATAATGTGTTAGTCCAGTGTTATTATATTAGTGTTATGTATTCTAGTTATCATCATACTATCTTTCTTCTTAATTGTTGTTATGATCAGCAGTTGTTATTACGATAATTATCATACTGTTTAACATGTAACAACCACTCACTGTAGGTACAAGCAGAGGCTGAGTGCAGGTTAGAGAGCTCAAAGCCTGTTTATAATTCAGTTTATGAGCACCGAGGTCCTGAAGACTTTTCCTCTTAGAATTATATAAACTTTCCATTGGAAGAGTTTTAGCCTGAAAAAAATAGAACCTAAGTTTGGATCTCAGTGGCAGACAACATGCCTCCTTCAAAGTTTTTGTTTCTTCCTTTTTTCCTTTCTTTCTTCCTTCCTTCCTTCCTTCCTTCCTTCCTTCCT
>NW_026596117.1:15257430-15262758 GCF_907164565.1 Psammomys obesus
TTCTTTCTTTCTTTCTTTCTTTCTTCTTCCTTCCTTCTTTCCTTCCTCCCTTTCTTTCTTTCTTTCTTCCATTTTTTTTAAATTTTAATGAGACATACCATATTGGATTAGCAATTACCCTAAAGATCTCACTGTGCTTAGTTACTTATTTAAATACTGTCTCAAAATCTTGTTACACTGAGCAACTGGGGTTATAATTTCGAATTTGAATTCGTAGGAAGAGGAGAAACAACTCAGAGTATAATATCCATGTCTGTATTATATTTTTATTTAAATAGTTTTGATAAGTATATTTTCTGAATTCATAATTTCAAAGCCATCATGAAGCTATTTGTTGGTGGTGAAATGGATCAAGAAAGAACTCACCATTCTTTCTCTTTTACCATAATGTTTTTCTCTTTTGTTTTGTTTTTATTGTCAGGTGAACATTGCCAAGTAATCAATATTGAAGATTCACACATACCAAAATATAGTGACATTGCAGCTAAATTAGTCATATAGATTTTAAATTCCATTCATGTTCATTTTCAGTTACATTTAAGGTCTACTATACATTACTAACCATATAACTGAAATATAAGTAAGATGTCATTGAAAATTGAGCCTTAAAATCTCAAGCTCAGCATATATCTGAAATACTGCTTCTGTGTCCTTTCCTCCAGCAATAATAATAATAACAAATAACAGTGACAGATACAGTGTAGTTTTGCTTTCAGATATATTTTTCACTAAAGAAAAAAAAATAAGCAGTAGTATTCAGAACTAGGAATCTAGGAGGGAAATGAAAAATGAAGGGGCACCCTGCAAAGAAAACTATTTTGACACAGTATTCTTTTGAGATCAGAGATGGATACAGTAAATGGCCAGTGGACAAGCAGAGCCAGACAGCTATAAATGACCTCTCATTAAGGTACTTTCTTCTGAAAGCCGAAGCATCTTGTCCATACATTAAATAAATAAAATCTTGACTCATCATCAATATATTGAAAGAACTATCTTGTATTGAACACATTGCTCTTTTAATGCAGAAGTTTTACATCAAAAATGTTAGGTGGAAGGCAAGGAATCTTACTGACTAGTTTTATTGCCACTGACTCATGATGGCATTTAAATACCTTGCGTGTCTCAAGTCCATGGCACTGCTCAGCTGACTGACTCCATGGCCCCAGGGACATGTGCACTGAAGTACTTGTCAAAGTAAATCTCACAAGAACACCGAGCTACACATCCATAACATAAATGCAGAGGACCTACCTCAGACCACACAGGTTCCTTGATTTAGTTCTATGAGTAACTATGAGTAGTACTTAGTTGATTCTGTGGGTAATGTTTTTCTGCTCTCCTCTGCCCCTCTGGATCCTCCAATCTTTACTCCCCCTCTTCCTCAGGATTCCCCAAGATCAGGCTAATTTTTGGCTGAGGGTCTCTGCATCTGCTTCCATTAGCTGCTGGATGAAACCTCTCCAGTGACCATTATGCTTGGCTTGGGTCTTATGTTAACATTTTTTAATATATTTTTTATTTATTACAATTTATTCATTTTGTATCCCAGCTGTAGCCCCAACCTCTTTCCCTCCCAATCCCTCCCTGCCCCTTTTGCTTCCTCCCTCTTTCCCTCCCTCCCTCATCTCCTCCCATCCCCCTTCCCCAGTCCACCGATAGTGGAGGACCTCCTCCCCTTCCCTCTGATCCTAGCCTATCAAGTCTCATCAGGATTGGCTGCATTGTCTTCTTCTGTGGCCTGGAAAGGCTGCTCCCCACTCAGAGAAGGTGATCAAACAGGCAGCAACTGAGTTCATGTCAGAGACAGCCCCTGTTCTCCTTATTAGGGAACCCACCTAGAGACTGAGCTGCCATGGGCTTCTTTTGTGCAGGGGGTGCAGGTTATCTTCATGAATGGTCCTTGGTTGAATTATCAGTCTCAGAAAAGATCCCTAGGCCCAGATATTTTGGTTCCGTTGTTCTCCTTGTTGAGCTCCAGCCCTTTCCATGTCTTTCTATCTCCCCTTTCTTTCATAAGATTCCTGAACTCTCCCCAAAGTTTGGGTCTGAGTCTCAGAATCCGCTTTACTATGCTGTAGGTAGAGTCTTTCAGAGGCCCTCTGTGGTAGGCTCCTGTCTTGTTCCTTATTTTCACCTTCTTACTATATCTATCCCATTTGCCTTTCTGAATGAAGATTGGACATCTTACCCAGAGTTCTCCTTCTTGCTTAGCTTCTTTAAGTGTACAGATTTTAGTATGATTATCCTATATTATGTCTAATATCCTATATTATATCTAATATCACTTACAATATCTTAAAAGTGAGTATATACCATGTGTGTCTTTCTGCTTCTGGAATAGCTCACTCAGGATGATCTTTTCTAGTTCCCACCATTTGCCTGCAAATTTCATTATTTTGTTTTGTTTTAAGTTACTGATTAGTATTCCCCTCAATCGAGGAATAGATACAGAAATTGTGGTACATTTATGTTAACTTTTATGCCCCGTTTGATTAATATCCTTGGGAGGCTTCCTCTTTTCAGGAGTGAAAAGGGAGAGGTGTGAATCTTGGAAAAAAGAGACTTGTGTGTGGTTTTTAGGAAGAGTGAAGGGGGGAAGCTGTGGTTGAGATGTAATATATGAAAAAAGAATAGAAATTGATGCAAGAATATTAATCTCAAAGGGTCTGGAGAATAACCCCGTCTACCTGACATATGAAGAAATGGATACAGAGGTTATACTTGGTTCTGGATTTGAGAATGGGATAGAAAATAATAAGAGAAAAATATTGTCTAGCATGAGTCTTAGTTTACGAGTGTCACTTAACTTTTGATTGACTTGCTATTATGCTACACAAATTCCTAATCTCGGGGTTTCTGTGTGGAATGCTGTGAAGTAACTGGTGCTATCCACAAAATATTATTTGCTGATCTATTGCCATACACAATTAAAAGTGACTGATACATATTTAGGTTCTTGGATGTCTTTTGCCATAGTAAACTGGGACAAAATTGAACACAAGGTCTATATAGGAGAAAGAGAGGCATTAAGTATGGAAGCTAAAAATGGTATGGGAGTAGAATGAGTAAAAAAATATATAATGATGTGTATATATACAAATGCTATAATTAAACCCATCATAAAATAAATTTTTGAACTCCAAAAAGAAAAAAATATTATCTAAAGGATTAGGGCAAATGATGAGATGTAGGGCACATAACTAGAATTATGGGGTTTTGACAGTACACCTATTTAACCACTTTCAGAGAAACTAATGTGGATCATAATGTCAAGTTCAGATTTCCATGGCAACGCTTTATGCATGCTAATGCACTTGAGTGGTTATGAAACTACACAGCTTCACATTCAGGAGTCAGAGTTTAATCAGTTCTGTCCTCTTGGGAATACAAAAAGTAGGGAAAGCATAAAGGGATCCAGTAGCTACTGACAGTCACAATCTGTCATATATATTTTCTTGAAGGCTAAATAATAAAGACCTTTACTGGACCAAAGATTGGGGTTTCAAGCAAAAAAATTGTCTCTTTTGCTGGCTCCAATAAAATGCTGCCACACTTTCTTAATATAATAGGAGATAACCCTTAGCAAACGTCAAAGGAATTTTCCTTTCCCCATTGAATTAAACTGTGCTGTTTTTCTCTTGACAGGATGAAAGTCTCTAGATTATTAATAGAGTCATTTGGTAAAGTAGAGACTACACAGGGCCGAATACATAGTATCTCCTTTATTCTAATCTCTATTCTAGTTTATCTATCTAGCATTTAAGAGGTAATTAACCAAGACTGCGTAGTTTGTTAACATGAGAAGAATGTTGAAATCTAGATAAAAGTAGAAATAAAATCATCCTTACATTTTATTTTTTATTTTTTAGATTTAGATTTGCTTTTGTGGGGCATTGAAGGACATACCCTTGCCATGACACCATCACAGGATAACCTGTAGGAGTAAGTTCTCTCTTTTTACCATGGATCAAATTCAGGTCAGGAGACTTGACTACTAGTGGCTGTAGCATTACTAGTGCTGCCAAAGAAGCTCCATGACTCTTCACCTTAACATTTTGATAGTTTATTATATCTGCCATTAAATGATGATAACTGTGCTGTGGGTAATATTCCATTTTTAATTTGTATCTAGGGAACATCTTCCAATATGTTTTGTGGGTAGTAGGCAAAATATGTTAATTTTTTAATTTTCTGAGCTGGAGCAGCTTTAAAAAATCTGAGTAAAATCACTCAGCAGGTTTTCTGAGATGAGATTTCAGAGAATTCACAGACACCAATTTATGTTACAGTTTATACGAATGCACAATCTGCATTCAACCTGATAATTCTCATCTGAAAAAATAAAATATAATAAATAATAAGTTCATAAGTTCAGTTATTCTCAAGATTATAGAATGATCACAATCATGTCTAAAGAATAAATTTCTGTAGTCATTAATCCATAGTAACATTAAAATTTTGCTTTGGGTGTACACAACTGAATGAGCCTTCTCCCCTTCTCTTATGCCCTTGGATCTTGGTTGTGGTTCCAGAATTTAACAATTCACCTTCAAATTTCATGATTTTCCTGTTTTAATTGCTGAGAAGTATTTCATTGTGTAAATGTACCACAATTTCTGTATCATAACTGTCTGAGAAAGCACCAGATTTTATTTCCAAAGTGGTTGTACAAGTTTACATTCCCACCAGCATGGAGGAGGGTTACCCTTTCTCCATATCCTCTCTAGCATGTGTTGTCACTTGAGTTCTTGATCTTAGCCATTCTGATGGGTGTAAGGTGAAATCAAATTGTGGGGATTAGAAAAGATCACCCAAAGTGAGGTATCCCAGAACTAGAAAGACACACATGGTATATACTCACTTATAAGTGGATATTAGACATATAATATAGGATAAACATACTAAAATCTGTACACCTAAAGAAGCTAAGCAAGAAAGAGGACCCTGAGTAAGATGAACAATCCTCATTCAGAAAGGCAAATTGGCATAGGCATCAGATGGGAGAAGACAGGAAACAGGATAGGAGCCTACCACAGAGGGCCTCTGAAAGACTCTACCCAGCAGGATATCAAAGCAGATGCTGATCCTCATAGCCAAACTTTTTGGGCAGAGTGAAGAGAATTTTATGAAAGATTGTGGGTTATAGAAAGACCTGGAGGGTTATCCACATGCATCGTCCTTGGTTGGAGTACCAGTCTCAGAAAGGACCACTGTGCCCATATATTTTGGTCCTGTTGTTCTCCTTGTGGATTTCCTGTCCCCTCCAGGTCTTTCTTTCTTTCTTTCTTTCTTTCTTTCTTTCTTTCTTTCTTTCTTTCTTTCTTT
>NW_026596117.1:15262768-15274033 GCF_907164565.1 Psammomys obesus
TTTCTTTCTTTCTTTCTTTCTTTCTTTCTTTCTTTCTTTCTTTCTTTTTATTTCTGATACTTTTAAAATTAAATTTTTATTTTTTAGTTACTGTTTATTTACTTTGTATCCTAGCTATAGCCCCCTTCCTCATTCCCTCCCAATACTACCCTCTCTACCTCATCTTCTCCCTGCCCCTCTCTAAGTCCACTGATAGGGAAGGTCCTCCTCTCCTTCCATCTAACCGTAGCTTATCAGGTCTCACCAGGACTGGTTGCAATGTCTTCCTAGCTAGGCTGTTCCTCCCACGGAGGGTGGAGTGGTCAAAGAGCTAGCCACTGAGTTCCTGTCAGAGACAGTCCCAACCAAGGACCATGCATGGATATAACCTAAACCCCTTCCAGGTCTTTAATCTCCCCCTTCTTTCTAAGATTCCCTGCACTCTGCCCAAAGCTTGGCTATGAGTCTCAGCATCTGCTTCAATACCCTGCTTGGTAGAATTTTGTAGCCAATGGCAGCTCAGTGTCCAAGTGGGGAACAGGAGCTGTGTCTGACATGAACTCAGTGGCTATCTCTGAGGGGGGAGCGCCTTACCAGGCCACAAAGGAAGACAAGGCAGACAGCCCTGATGAGACTTGATAGGCTAGGGCCAGATGATTTGGGAGAAGGACGTCCCCTATCAGTGGACTGGGAAAGGGGCATGGGAGGAATAGAGGGAGGGAGGGCAGAATTTCTAAGGGATGAGGAAGGGAGCTACAGCTGGGATCCAAAGTGAATGAATTGTAATAAATTTATAAAACAAGTGTTTATTTAAAAGAAGGAAGGCAGTGGTCCCTATCTCATAAGGCACCTCCTGCTATTTCCCCCCACCCCCAGTACATTCATGACATACATTTCAGAAAGTTTGAAACTTTAACTTGCAAACAGGAGGCTCTGGTTTCAGGTATGTTGAGTTAAATTATGGGTAGAGAGTAAAAATTACCATTTAACCAGACTCAGTATTGTAATCTTTTGGGTATGAGTAACAGGCCATACATTCATTGAAGAGATCCTAAATAGGAAGCAGATTTAAATGGAGTGATTTAAACTGCCATCAAGCCCCTGGCTGACTGCTAAGAAACTTTGGTGAGGAGAACCTTGGGAAATCTGACAAAGTGCGAAAACAAGTATGATGAGGAAAGGATCAACATTTTCATATTTTTTCCTTGTTGTTTTTGATATTTAATATAATTACCTTATTTGCCTTTCCTCCCTCCAAACTCTCCACTCCTTTGCCCTACGAATTCAAGGCTGTTTTTACTGATTGTTGTTACATGTATATATGTATATGCACATTCATGTATAATCCTAAACACAACATGCTCATTTTCTATGATGTTACTTGTATATATGTTTTCAGGACTGACCATTTGGCTTTTGATAACCAATTTATGTGTTCCGTGGAGAAGACCATTTCTTCCACTCTTCAGCTTTCCTTAGTTGGCTTTCAGTTCTTCCTGTATGGTTGAATTCTTGTGGTTTTTCCCATCCACTTTGGCCTTTCTCAGCTCAAATTTAGGCAGTCATGTCAGTGAGACATTTTGGATGTAGCTCCTGACATTCCTAGGAAACACATCTCACAGAAAGTTTCCCAATCCTCCTGGTCTTACAATCCTTTTATCTCTTCTGCAATGAGCCTTGGGTATGGGAGTTCTTTCCTAGATGTATCCTCAGGGACCAGACTCCTCAACTTTGCATTTTTTCACTGCTTATGGTCTTCTGTAATGGTCTCCATTTGTTGCAAAGAAGTTTCCCTAATTAGATGCTGGAATTACACGTATCTGTGTGCTTAAGTACAGATATTCAGAGTGTAGTTAGGGATTATTCTGGTTTAGGAAAGTGGTGGATGGAAGCTCTTCTCCATCACCCATGAGTTTGCTAGACCTGACAGGTAGTTAGGTTTCTAGTACCAGAAATTTTTATTTCTCTTGTTGAGAAGGTCTTATATCCAATTAGACAGATATTGGTTAACACCAATGTATTTTTATCACCATAAAACCCTTAAGGGCTGCAACTTTCATTTTTCTATTCTGTTCTATTCAATTATTCTATTCTTTTCTTTAAATTTTTTATTAATTACACTTTATTCATTTTGTATCCCACCATAAGTCCCTCCCTCCTCCCCTCCCGATCCCACCCTCCCTCCCCTTTCTGCAAGCATGCCACTCCCCAAGTCCACTGATAGGGGAGGTTCTTCTCTCCTTTCTGATCTTAGTCTATCAGTTCTCATCAAAAGTGGCTGCATTGTCCTCTACTGTGGCCTGGTAAGGCTGCTCCCCCCTCAGGGGGAGGTGATCAATGAGCAGGCCAATCAGATTATGTCAGAGGCAGTCCCTCTTCCCATTACTAGGTAACCCACTTGGACACTGAACTGCCATGGGCTACATCTGTGCAGGGGTTCTAGGTTATCTCCACGAATAGTCCTTGGTTGGAGTATGAGTCTCTGGGAAGTTCCCTGTGTTCAAATTATCTTGTTCTGTTGCTCTCCTTGTGGAGTTCCCATCCCCTCCAGCTCTTACTATTTCCCATTTCTTACATAAAATTCCATTCACTCTGCCCATCAGTTGGCCATCAGGCTCAGCATCTGCTTTGACAGTCTATACTGCAGAGGCTTTCAGAGGTCCTCTGTGGCAGGTTCCAAGGTTGTTTCCTGTTTTCTTCTGGCTTTCAGAGGCCCTCTGTAGCAGGTTCCTAGGTTGTTTCCTGTTTTCTTCTTCTTCTGATGTCCATCCTCTTTGCCTTTCAGGATGGGGATTGAACTCACACCCATCAGAATGGCCAAGATGAAAAACTCAAGTGACAACACATGCTGGAGAGGTTGTGGAGAAAGGGGAACCCTTCTCCACTGCTGGTGGGAATGTAAACTTGTACAACACTGTGGAAATCAATCTGGCACTTTCTCAGACAACTAGGAATAGCGCTTCCTCAAGATCCATCCATACCACTCCTAGGCATATACCCAAAAGAGGCTCAAGTACACATAAAGGACATTTGCTCAACCATGTTTGTAGCAGCTTTATTTGTAATATCCAGAAGCTGGAAACAGCCCAGATGCCCCTCAACTGAAGAATGGTTGCAGAAACTGTGGTACAACTATACAATGGAGTATTACTCAGCAATGAAAAATAAGGAAATTGTGAAATGGTGGGACCTGGAAAGGATCATCCTGGGTGAGTTGTCCCAGAAGCAAAAAGACACGCATGGTATATACTCACTCATGTAAACATACAACATAGAATAAACCCACTAAAATCTGTACATCTAAACAAACTAAGCAAAAGAGAGGACCCTAACTAAAATGTTCAATTATTCTATTCTATTCTATTCTATTCTATTCTATTCTATTCTATTCTATTCTATTCTATTCTATTCTATTCTATTCTATTCTATTCATTCTCTGTTGGCTTATGAGCATGTCTTCTCTCCATCATAAAGTGATGAATTACAAAGGCACAGAAAATATTACTTAACACATAACAATACATCATACACAAAAATATCTATGATTATTACTTTTTAAATATAATGGTAACCAGATTCTGGCTATTGTGAATAAAGCTGCTGTGAACATAGATGAGCAAATGTCCTTGTTGTATGGCTGAGGATCTTTCAGATATATGCTCAGGAGTGGTATCTTTTTTATTTTTATTAATTACACTTTATTCACTTTGTATCTCCCCCATAAGCCCCTCCCTCCTCCCCTCCCAACCCCACCCTCCCAGCCCCATCTTCACGAATGCCCTTCCCCAAGTCCACTGATAGGGGAAGTCATTCTCTCCTTCCTTCTGATCTTGAGGTAGCACTACTTTTAATTTTCTGAGAAAGCACCAGATTGATTTCCAAAGCTGTTGTACAGGGTTACACTCTCACCAGCAATACAGGAGGGTTCCCCTTTCTCCACAACCTCTCCAGCATGTGTCATCCCTTGAGTTTTTGATCTTAGCCATTCTATAATCAGTGTAAAGTGGAATGGAATATCAGGGTGGGTTTGATTTGAATTTCCCTGATGACTAAGGATATTGAGCATTCCTTAGTTTCATTTGGCATTCCTCTGTTGAGAATTCTCTGTTTATCTCAGTGCCCCGTTTTAAACATTTTTTAATTATTGTCATATAGTAGAGTTTATTCAATTTGTACCCTGGTTGTGGCCCACTCCCTTGTCTCCTCCCAATCCCTCCCCCTTTCTCTTTTCTCTTCCTATGCTCTATCATTCTTTTCAGGACCCCCAAGGCTCAGCTTTTTTCTTTTTCTTTTTCTTCTTCTTTTTTTTTTTTTTTTTTTTTTTTTTTTTGTCTCTTTTTGTCTCCGTGTGAGCTCCTGTCCCCTCCAGGTCTTTCTATCTCTCCCTTTTTTTTCATAAAATTCCATGAATTCTGCCCAAATTTTGTCTATGGGGTCTGAGCCTCTGCTTTGATACCTCAATCAATAGGCTATCTGTAGTAGGTTCCTGTCTTCTTCCCTGTCTTCTCCTGCTTCTGATGTCTACCACATTTATCATTCTGAATGAGGATTGAGCATTATCCTAAGAGTCTTCCTTAATGTTTAGCTTCTTTAGGAATATAGATTTTAGTATGTTTATTCTATATTATATGTCTAATATCAACTTACAGGTGAGTATATTCCATGAGGTAACCATGTGGGTTACCTCACTCAAGATGATATTTTCTAGTTCCCATCGCTTGCTTACAAATTTCCTGATTACCTTGTTTTTAATAGCTGAGTAATATTCCATTGTGTTAATGTACCACAATTTCTATGTCCATTCTTCTGTTGAGGGACATCTAGATTGTTTCCAGATTCTGGCTATATTGAATAAATCTGTTATGAACATGGTTGAAAAAATGTCCTTGTTGTATACTTGAGCATGTTTTGGATTACTTGGTTTGTTGGTGTTTAACTTCTTGAGTTCTCTATATTCTGGATATTAGTCCTCGGTCAGATGTAGGGTTGGTGAAGATCTTTTCCCAGTCTGTAGTCTGTTGTTTTGTTCTGTCAACTATATCCTATGCTTTACAGAAGCTTTTCAGTTTCATGAGTTCCCATTTATTGATTGTTGATTGAAGGAGTCTGGTAATTGGAATTCTGCCTCTTGGCCTTGGTAGATGCGGGTCTTATCTAAGTTCCATGTCTCAGAGATTGTCCTTGGCAGTCTCTGCAAGTGAGGTGTTCTGAGCCTGAGAAGTAGATAGCAAGCTTCCTGCAACCTTGGGAACCAGACAGCAATCTTTGTGTAACCTTGAGTGAATTCCTGGATGCCTTGCCAGGTGGCACAAATATGTTGCTACTGTGAAAAAAAAAATTTGCTTGTACCCTTTGCTTTATAAGTGTTGTTTTCATGTTCAGTAAACTGAGACTTGATCAGGAATCTGTCTTGTCTCCATTCTTCACATCTCTGTCCACCCATTTCCACTCCCTCTTTCAGGTGGACCTTGTTCAACTGATCCTCAGGTCAGTTGATCTCAGAGCTTGTGCTTGGTGTTCTAGATATCCTTCCACTGAGGAATGGGCATAGGAATTGTGGCACATTTACATAATGGAATACTACTCAGCAATTAAAAACAAGGAAATAATGAAAATTGCAGGAAATGGATGAAACCAGAAAAGATCATCCTGAGTGAGGTAACCCAGAAGAAAAGATACATATGGTATATACTCACTTATAAATGAATATTAGCCATATAATACAGGATAAATATACTAAAATCTGCAATCCTAAAGAAACTAAACATTATAGAGGACCCTAGGGAAAAGGTTGAAACCTAATTCAGAAGGGCAAATGGGACAGACACTGGAAGTAAGAGAAGAAAGGGAACAGGATAGGAGCTTTCTACAGAGGTTATCTGAAAGACTCTACCCATCGGAGTATCTAAGGAGAAGCCGAGACTCCTAGCTAAACTTTGGGCTGAGTGCATTGAACCTTATGGAAGAAGGGGGAGAGAGAAAGATCTGGAAGGGACAGGAGCTCCACAAAACAGAGCCAAAAAACCTGGTCCAGGGGAGCCTGCAGAGACTGATACTCCAACCAAGGACCATGCCTGCTCAGGTGAAACCCATCGGCTGCTCACTTCTAAGTGGGTTCTCTAGTAAGGGGATCAGAAACTGTCTCTAAGATGTACTCAGTGGTAGGCTCTTTGATCACCGCTACCTGGGGGTGCAGTCTTGTCAGGTCACAAAGGAAGATGATGGAGCCAACCCTGATGAGACCTAATAGTCTAGGTTCCCATAGAAGTGTAGGATGTCCTTCCCTATCAGTGGACTAGGGGAGGGGCAAAGGGGGAGAGAAGGGAGGATGGGTGGGACTGGGAGGAGAAGAGGGGGAGGCTACAGCAGGGACACAAAGTAAATTGTAATAATAAATATTTTTTTAAAAAATTAATTATAATATTTAATTATTATCATATACATGATATTGTATGCATGATAATAATTAAAGACTATGATGTCACAGATTTAAGAGAAAAAATATATTGGTAACAAACCTTTAGAAGATTGTTTTCAAAGAGCTAAAAAGAAAGATGCCCATAAAGACTATATGTTCATTATATATTTGATCAGTTTGATAAAAATGAAGATCAATTTTTTGCTAGCATACATTCACTACCAATGTAATTTATACTTAAAATTTCATAGAACCACAGCAAGTAATTAGGAAGCTTAAAATATGGTAACAATATACTAATAAAAATATGAATGAATATGGACTTAGGTAACAATATTATATGGATATTTGTTCAATTGTGATAAAGAAAACACAATTAAGGAAGCAAAATTTCATGGACAGAACAACATCTGAGGTGCAAGAGAATGTTCTATGCTGCTTTCAGAGTTTTTATTTAAGGCTTTTATAAATCGCTAAAGAATTATTTGTGAATGGTTAACCTTAACTGAATATTAAGTTGAATATGAGTTTAGAAGGGTCACAACAATTTCATAGTAGAAGAAAAACATACAGCATTTATCCTTGATTTCAGAATTTAACATTCCACTAATTAAGCATTTGTGGCATTGGTGTGGCATAGTTATGGCAATCAGTGAAACATAATAAAGTTGAACAATTGATTTTCCTTCATGGCATACTGGGGATTCAGTGTGTACTCACCAAATATCAGAAAACTTAGATGTCACAATATTATTATGAGAAACAAATATAAAAGCAAACTTTTAATGTCATACAAAATTTTAAGTGAGTCCCACTAGCTAGCTTCTCTGACATTTGATGCCATGCTCCAGCTCCTGTCTGCCTCACTTGATTGCTTTTCCATTAGCTGAGGATTAGTGTAGTGAGAATTTATTGACATGAGCGATGATGTGTTTCTTTTCAGTGTGCCTACTGCTTCAGATCAGAGAAGAGATACTAGATTATCTTTTCTACATTTTTTTTTTTTTGCTGTTTTCATGTCCATTTATCTGCTTCATAGCATGCAAGCCTAAAGGACATTATCAACACTAGCTGCAGGGTCCTCCTAAGGAGTTTATCAGATATATTGGCAAGATGCCATTAATTCTGTACCTTCAGTGAAAGCATCTTTATGTTTAATGAAATTTTAACAAGTGTCAGATATAGGTCAAAGCAAAAAACAAAAACAGAAAGCTGTTGTTTTATATTTCCTGCTAAGAAATTGATTGCTGGGGACCAGTGAGATAGTTCACAGGGTGAGGGTGGGTTGGCATCAGAACCTATGACCTGAGTTGAATCACTGGGACCCATGTGATGGAAAGACAGAGCCACCTGCACTAGTTGTGTTTGCCCTCTACACATTGGCTGTATCAGGTTCACACCCTTCACACACCCCAGTCAAACACAAGACAAGTATGCAAGTGCAATAAAAGTTATTTTAAAGACATGGATTGTTAGGACTTGAGTTTATGTCCATAACATGTGAATAAACTAGGCTCATGAGAGTTAATACCTATAATCTCAGCACCAGAAGGCAAAGGCAGGAGAACTCCTGCACCTGCTAGCCCTCCTGGCTAGTCAACCAATAGGCTACAGGTTTGGGAGACCTCGTCTCAACAAATAACAGAGAGAGGAATTGAGGAAGACACCTGATGTCAACCTCCTTCCTCCTGCACATTCCTCCCCATGATCACAACAGACAAAGACAGATACTCACACATATACAAGCATAATCACACTCGCATACACACTCACACATATACAAACACAAACACAGACGCACAGAGGCTATTGTTGCTAAAGAGTTAAATATGACAATAAGTTTTTTTCATCTTTATTCTACGAAAAGTTACTCAAAGGGGTGATAGTGGTGCTTTACCAACCCCATGTGTGCAGTCTATGTTTTCTTAGCAATAGTTTGATTGTTAAATAATCAGCACCACAATAAATTTATAGCAAAAATATTCTAGAATATATCTCTGTGTGCTGATCACTTTCCTTATATAAATGAAAATATAAATAAATTTTAATCCTTTATCTTAATTTTTAACATTAATTTCAGTGTTATCAGTCCTCTGGCAAACAGATCTTTTAAGTGTACAGAGAAAAGGAGGTTGAAATTGGAATTACAAGCAACAAAGTAGAAAATAAGTGACAAGCAGAATTGGGAAAAGAAAATAGGCTTACAGGGTTTGGTAATTTACAAGGAATTGTGTGATAACAGTTTGAATTTAGATGGCAAAAGACTAAAGTGGCCCACTAGCTAGGGAGTTGTTGGTGAACTGTCTACAGGGAAAAACACAGCTTTCTGCTCTATCTCAAAGAGAAATTAGGAAAGAGAAAAAGAAAATACCAATTTCAAAAAAAAATATCAAATCAAATCTAAGCACATTTGGGGATTGCTTTACAATTTCTATCTATTTTGCTAAATAAAAGCAATTAAAATAATTTTAAAGATAAGTAAGGGATTCAGAAAAGTAAGGAATTAAAAGTATATCAATATAAAAATACTTTCCTCCTAATTTTATATTTTTATATGGATGATTCTTTTAATTTCTCCATAATACATATTCATGGCAGGCCCACAGTAAATTCTGAAATGGTGAACTTAAATAAAGCAGCTCTCAGTTAAATCTCGGTAATTGTGAGTTCACAATAACGTCAAAGAATCAATAACCATCCGTTCTTCTGGAGGCAAGCCCACTGAACTCAGTCTTGGCAATGGATCCTGAAGTCATCCCTGGATTCAATTCTGTCACTTTTCTAATTTGTCTGAAGCCATCACAGTCTATCCAGAGGTTCACTTGCGGCCCAAGACAGAGCCCTGTGAGAGTCTGAGAAAATTCAAACCGGTTTGTTTACCTGATAACAGAGGCTCCGTCTGGTATGCATGAAAAGGCCTCTTCTACCACTGATTTTAATGATCAACATCCTAGTGTGTACCAAAGGCACACGTGGACCAGACAAGAGCCAGGGCTGCAGCTGGCCATCGAAGTGCGGGAACACGGAGCTCCACTGTAGATTGGCTTCACTTTCACTCAACTGCACCTCAACCCCTTTCAGGTTCAGAATTAGAAGAATGTGGCGTCTACCACCAGTAACATAGAAAGACCAGCAAAGACGTTTTTGTTCTTTCAGATGTACAGAAAGCAAAACGAAGCTACCTGGAGATTGTGGATAAGGAACGGTCTAGACTCGGCAAACAAGGTACCAATCTCATAGAAACCAAACTTTGTAAACCATGTGGATTAGAATTCAAAATGATAACAATCAATGGCTTCTGAGAATGTAAAAATAAGTTGGTTCTGGGGACTGGCTTCCTAATAGGTTATATAGGTTATATAAACCCAGCCTTAACCTACACACAACATGTAAGCATATGAACAGCATTATCTCTTTCTCTCTCTGTTCGTGCATGTGTGTACAATAATAATTGCAGAGATCATGGATTAGAGAGAACAGGGAGCATGGGGAGTTGAGCTGGGGAGAGAGAAGTATAGGAAAAAAGCAAAACTCTCATTTTGAACATTGAAATTCAAGGAAAGTGATACATAGCTAAATGAAACAAGGACTGTACTGAATGAGAAGGTTAATAAGGAATGTTTAAAACATTAAAAAGAAACAAATAGAAATACTGGAGCTGAAAACCACAATGACAGAATTAAAAATTCAATGTGTATAATTTCATTAGCAGGCAGAAGAAAGCACATAAGAAAGATCATTGGCCACTTAAATTTGGCAAATTAGTCATAAAAATGCAAGAGTGAGAAAAGCACAAAATCATTCTGGGACATCATCATATTTACGGCTATGTGAATTACAGGAGTGGAGTGGAAGTTAACAAAACGCTTACTTGAGTGAGCTGTTGGTTGAAAACATCCACAGTCTGGGGAAGGATATCAGCCTTCCTCCTCATGATGTTCATAGAACCTCCATGAATCAAATCAAATGAAAGTATTGAAAGTTAGATTAAAGTCAACTGGTGTGAGAGGCTATCTTTAAGTAAACAAAACATTGAGATGAGAAAGAGAGAGGGAAGGGAGGGAGGAAGGGAGAGAGAGAGAAGATACTTTATATAAAGGAGCCTTCATAAAGGTGTTACCATATTTCTCAATGAGAAACTGCTTTTTTTAGTCAATTTACACTTTATTATAATTTTCATCATCATCATTATTATCAATTATAATTTATTCATTTTGTATCCAGACTGTAGCCCCCTTTCTCATTTCTTCCCAGTCCCACAATCCTTCCCTCTTCCCCCACTCTGTCCCTCCCCTAGTCCACTGATAAAGGAAGGACCTCCTCCCCTACTATCTCACCCTAGCCTATCAGGCTTCATCAGGTTGCCTGCTTTTTGATCACTTCCCCCTGGTTGCCTTGCCAGGCCACAGAGGAAGAGGATACAGGCAGTCCAGATGAGTCTTCATAAGCTAGGGCCAGATGGCAGGGGAGGAGAAGTTCTCCTTTCAGTGGACTAGGGGAAGGGAATACTGGAGAAGATGGAGGGAGGGTGTGAGAGTGGGACTGTGAGGAGGTGAGGGATGGGGTTACAATCAGGATATAAAATAAATAAATTGTAAAAAAATAAAGTAATAAAAAGGAAAATACTTTCAGTTGTGTTAGAATGGGAAAATATATACAAAACAATACCCGCAACCTCAACACAAGTCCAAAACAATGCTTACCCGAAGACAGTACAGATGGACAGCAGTGCAAATGAATTCACAATATTTGTGTTGTCTTGAACAAGAATGTAAAAGCTCGAGACAAACCAAATCCCGCGTGGAGAGGGTGTTGTAGTAAAGATAGATAGATAGATAGATAGATAGATAGATAGATAGATAGATAGA
>NW_026596117.1:15274043-15308076 GCF_907164565.1 Psammomys obesus
AGATAGATAGATAGATAGATAGATAGATAGATAGATAGATAGATAGATAGATAGATAAACAGATAGATAAAGAGTGTTTGGGTTATATATTGTTTTTTATTATTAGCCCTAAGATTATCACGGTGGTATTATCTCACCCATTATCACGAATAGTAAGACAAAGAACCTGTTTGATTTTATAATTCCCTTATTTACCTTGGGTCAACCAGATATTCCTACCTATGCTAACTATCTTTATCATCTATCTCCCAGCCCCCATCCAAAGCCATCCTCCTTAGCCATCCTATTTTCCATCCATAATCTTATAAATACATGCTTTCATTCTTCATCTGGGCCTTTTCAAGCCATTATTGGAGTTCTTTCACCTGGCGCCACGTGTTTTTTTTTCTCCAGGTTAGCCCATCATGGTGTCCTCCTTCTTTCTCTCTTTCCCTCTTCCATCTGTCTCCTGTGATTCTCTCTGAGCCCCCAAACCCAGGAACCTTAACCATGCCTACCCCATTCTTCCCTGCCCAAGTATAGGCTCTTTAATCAATCAATCAATCAATCAATCAATCAATCAAGTATGTCTTAGGCAGGTTTACAGAACAATGATAGGTGTAACCAGGTCTGGTGGTCCAGTAACAAGCATCAGACCAACCTCCAACAAGAGGGGAAATGGACAGGAAACTCCACCCCTAACCAATAGGCTGCTGGCAAATGATAGCCACTAGGAGAGGAAAAGTTAGTTTTCTTTAAGAGTGTAGGCCCTGGTAATTCGACCAAGCTCCAGAGGAAGGCTGTGAAGGTAGAGAATATATGGACAGGGCAAATTGGACTTGATGGGTCCCGGGGGTGGGGTCGGGGTGGAGGTGGGGAAGAGGTCATAAAGTTGGGAAGGATGCTAGATCTGCGAAGAGTTGTGAGGAAAGCGAATTGAAAGTGATTGAAAGACGGTGTTCAGATTCTGAAAGAATTAATAAAAAAATGAAAACAACTCTCAACTCTCAACTCTGAACACTATGGCCTTCAAAACTTGTTTGGAAGTAAAGAAGAGCTAAAGACTTCACATTAAAATTTATTGCCTTGAAACCTGTAAAAAAATGCTAATAGTATGTCCTCAGACTGAATCAAAGGACACTATGTAACAGGATGAAAATATATACGCACATATAATACTCATTATAAATATCAGGACATAGTCAAATGTAGAACATTTTTACAGTACTCTGGTTGTTTTGTAAATGAATTTTAAGTCTAACAGAAGATACACAAAAATACTAAATTACATCTTCAATATACTGTTAGTATGTACACAATAATAAGAGATGTGAATGTGACATAAATCTTAAAAAGGCAGGAAAGGGAAGGGGTGTGCAAGTTTTGTATGTGATTGAAGTTTAAGACGTTATCACCTTAAAATAGAATGCTACAACTCCAATATGTTTTGTTCAATTTCTGTGATAACAGCACACCAACACTCACAGCCAACAAATAATACATCAGTGCATGGAGTCAGTGCTCGCTACTGCAGAAGGCTTTACATCAGAAAAGAGACAACAGGATAGGCAGGAAGAAACAATGGAACTCCACAACAGACATTTAACAAAAAGAGAATATGGTATATCCTTAGAGAGCAATAAATACTTTAAATATACATTACATCTTACAGTTAAAATATTATAAGATATTCACTCTACTCATATATAAACTAAAAGGATGAAGGTGAAAATATCTTTGAAAATTGTCCCCAAAAGAAAATACAGCATCTTTTCTGAGACAGATACTCCAAACAAGAACCATGCATGGAGATAACCTAGAACCCCTGCACAGATATAGCCCATGGCAGCTCAGTGTCCAAGAGAGTTCCCTAGTAATAATAAGTTTTAAAATTATAAAACAAAAATGAATATGTATATATATATATATTTGTATGTATATGTAATATTTTCTGTCTATGGGACTCATGAGATATATAGCTACAACACACTGGCCTATATATACTTACAGAGGTATTTATGGCATTTTCTTTAACCTAGGCTGTTAGAGATCCTATGAGAACATCTGACTGTGACATAATGAATTTATACAAAAACTAAAATTCAATTTATTTACAGCATTGTAATATTTGATGTAGGTTGATTTTGATGGTTTTTCAAAATGTAAAAATGATTATGTGGGAGATAAAAAAGATTTAATTATTTAGTGGAAATTCTAGATATTTTCTGAGAATAGGAATAAGGACTCTTAGTAATATAACAAAAATCTTATATTGCTAAACACTGGGCAAAGTCTATTATGTTTCAATTTTCATGTTGCAGACAAGAAAGCTAACACTGTCAGAATTAAAAAGGATAGAAAATTGGATTTTTTTTTTATAGCATGCCATGGGTGGCTTCCAATTATTTTTCAATAAATGCTTTGTGTAAATTCTCCAAACTCTCTTAGACATTTCAGCAGATATATCCCTTGCTAAGGATTACAAAGACATTTTATGTTTGCTTTAGATTTTTAAAGGATTCAACTTTGGGTTCTCAGCAGCTCCAGTGGCTCAGAATTAAGGATGGGCTCATAATGTGGGAGTGATTTTAGTGGAAAAGCCTCCCCACACATACTCATCTAAATAGCTAGATTAATATCCAGTTTTTACTAGAGTTTCCAACAGATTTTTAAAAATACATATAAACATATTTTATGCCACCAATCAATACACTGCAGGTATATGCTGGATGTAGTAAAAATTAGATAAAAATGAATGTATGGGCTAGCGCTCGTGAGCTCGCACACACACAGACACAGACACACAAACTGTGCATCCTGTTAAATGTTGGTCAACTACTTTGTTTATTTGGTTACATTTTGTTTGTTTGTTTGTTTGGTGTAGTTTATATTGTTTTTTGGGTTTTTTTTGGTTTGAGGGGTTTGTTTTTATATTGGGTTTTGATGATTTTTTTGAGAAAGAACTTAAAATTGAGTAGGTAGGAAATGAGAGAATATAGGAGGACTAAGAGATGAGAAAAATATGATCAAAATATATTTAAGTTTAAAACTTGTTTTTAAATAATAAAAACTACAATATAATAGAGCAAAATACAATGAAGTAAGAAGAAGAAATAGAAAAACTGCCTGTTAGTGTTTCATTTTGGTAAGGGCAAAAGCAAAACATTAAAAATATAAATATTTAATATTTAAATATATTTATATTTAAATTTTTATATTTATATTAAATTAATATATTTATATTTAAATTTATATTTAAAAATATAAATGTGTTTATTTCTTAAAATGTCTCAACATATTTTGTATTTTTCCTCTCTAGTTTCAAGCCCATCACTTCTGTTAAGAGGGTATGATTTGAAAATATACATGTAATAATTCAATATCTGAGCTCCATCTTTTTTTCTGTTGTCTGTAGTATGTGTTCATTCTTGATGCCATTTGAGATTTTTTAAAAGGCCATTTTAAAAAAAAATATTGTGATGTTTTCTCTTAAAATGTGCTTTCAGAAATATTTGAGGTCCTCCTCAGGTAGAAGCATCTCTGTAGGAGTATGATTCTGTGGATGTGATACCTGGAGAGACTTTATGTACCAACTCCATTTTCCTAATCATCTATAGACAGAAACCAAGAAAAACAATAAATGTGATAGTATTCATAGGTTATTCATTAAATTAAATATAAATCACTGTATTTATGAAAAGAATAGGTAATTATGTAAATCAAATATATTTATATAATCAATATGTATTATTAACAATTTCATTCTGATAGATTCTGTTTTCATCAGGAAGATTGACATGAAATTCTCAACCATCTATTACTAAAAATAGAACATTCTATCCCATTATGTAATTCACATGATTTTAAGAGCTGAGACTGGCAATTAAAAAATGGAAGATAGAGTTAAGCAGAGAATTGTCAACAGAGGAATATCAAATGGTGGAGGAACATTTAAAGAAATGTTCAACATCCTTAGTCATCAGGGAATTGCAAATCAAAACAGAGCTGAGATTCTCTCTTACACCAATCAGAATGGCTAAGATCAAAAACTCAAGTGACAACACATGCTGGAGAGGATGTAGAGAAAGGGGAACCCTTTTCCATTGCTGGTGGAAGTGCAAATTTGTACAACCACATTGGAAATCAATTTGGCACTTTCTCAGAAAATTGGGAATAACATTACCTCAAAATCCAGCTATGCCTTGCCAGACTATAGAGGAGGACAATGCAGCCAGTCCTGATGAGACATGATAAGCAGGGACAGATGAATGGGGAGGAGGACCTTCCCTATCAGTGGATTTGGAGAGGGGCATGGGAGCTAATGAGGGAGGGAGAGTGGAATTGGGAGGGAACGAGGGAGGGGGCTACAGCTGGGATACAAAGTGAATAAACTGTAATTAATATAATGAAATAAAAATTTAATTTAAAAAAGCCAGCTATACTACTCCTGGGCATATACCCAAAAGATGTCCTACCATTCAACAAGACATTTGCTCAACTATGTTTATAGCTTTATTTGTAATAGTCAGAATCAGGAAACAACGTAGATGTCCCTCAAATGAGGAATGGATACAGAAAGTGTGCTACATTTACACAATGGAATACTACTTAGCAGTTAAAAACAAGAAATCATGAAATTAGCAGGCAAATGGATGGAACTAGAAAAGATCATCCTGAGTGAGGTAATCCAGAAACGGAAAGACACATATGGTATATACTCACTTTTAAGCAGATATTAGCCATAGAATATAGGATAACCATACTAAAATCTACAGACCTAAATAAGCTAAACAACAAGGAGGACCCTAGAGAGGATGCTTAAATCTTATTCAAAATGGCGAACAGGATAGACACCAGAAGTGGTGGATGATAGTCACTCGGATGGGAGCCTACTATAGAGGGCCTCTGAAAGGCTCCACTCAACAGTGTATCAAAGCAGATGCTGAGACTCATAGCCTAACTTTGGGCAGAGTTCAGGCAGTCTAATGGAAGAAGGGGATGAAAGAGGGACATGGAAGGGACAGGAGTCCCACAAGACCAACAAAGTTAAAATATCTAAGCTCAGGGTCTCCTACAGAGACTGATCCACCAACCAAGGGCCATGAACGGAGAGGATCTAGACTTCTGCTCAGATGTAGTCCATAGGCAGTCAGTCTCCATGTGGATCTCTGGGTAAAGAGAACAGGGGCTGTCTCTGTCATCAACTTGGTTGCCTGCTCTTTGATCACCTGCTCCTGGACATGCAGACTTGCCAGGCCACAGACGAAGAGGATTCATGCAGTCCTGATGAGACTTGACGGGCTATGGGCAAATAGCAGGGGAGGAGAACACTCTCCCTCAACGCCTTACAGAGGACTAGGGGAAGAGGATAGGAGGGAAGAAAGACGGAGGGTGAGCCTGGGAGGGGTAAAGGGAGGGGCTATAATCGGTATATACAATGATACAATGAATAAATTCTAAAAATAAAAATTACAAGAACAATAACAAAAAGATCTGAGACTGGGACCTAAAGAGATGGTTCATCAGTTAAGATCATTCAGTGCTCTTTGAGAAGCTTAGGGTTCATTTCCCATCAACCAAACCAGTGAGCTCACAATCACCTGTAACTCAAGCTGTTAGGGATCTCCTGGTCCTTCACTCATGGACACATAACCACATGCAGACACACATAAATGGACATTTAAAGTAAAAATATAACATAAAAACTTGATACTTTGCCTCATGACACCAAAGGAAGTTATAAGTTTCTGAAGGAATTATGAAGAAGCTTATCTCTGAAGTCTTTCTCCTCTTTCATCATCCAGTTACTACATGATGAAAATGACAATATGTTGTAGGTCCCCTGGTCTATTATATATAATTTTGATAGGATAATTTAAAGGAAATAAGTCTTCTGCATATCTGGTTAAAATTTGTAAGCTGTGCTCCTCTTGGGTTAGCTAGTTCTTTCCTACTTCCTCCTTGATAAATGACTCTGTGACTCCCCTTCAGTACTTGTATGTGAAGCTGAATTTTCTGATGGCGCAGTAGCCTAAAGAACAGGAATGAAACCATAGTGAGTATTTTGGTGTGGACTGGAGTGATTCCCTTCCCCAGCAATAGGCAGAGGAAAAGATTTCTTTGTATAGATAGTTACCCACCATTAAACTTAAACGTTGCCCCATATTACTGGAAAAAATAACTGACTATAAAACATAGAAACATCAGTAAGTTTCACTTTAGTTGTGTTTTTGCCTTTATTTCTCGTAGCTTCCCTGGACCTTACCCTATGTGATTTAACATTAGTGATTTGTCCTCTAAACATAATATATAAGCCAATAAAACTATGTTGAGATTTGGGCATATGTAAATTGGATGATAAAATGGAGTTCTATGGACCCCCAACTGAAATAGTTATTGTGGTCCAATATAAGTTAAACAGGATCCTAAAGATAAAAACTCATAAAGGGATTATTATGCTCATGCTTCTCCATTTCTCCATTTCTCCATTTGTAGACCAAATTTCTCTTTCCTCAAAAAGAAAAGAAAATGATGCCTGAAAAGAGAGTTTTTTTTCTTTAATGTAACTTTCTCGGTAATTTGTAACTTTCTCAGTAAGGATTTTATACCTCATTACTGATAGTATTAAAGTCAATAATTCTTCTCAGTTAAAGATCAGAAAATATGGATTTGACAAACATTAGATTAGTGTCCGTTTCAACCTCCCCATCATAGTTTGGCTCCACCTCTGAAGATTTCCCATATACCTTTTACAAGCTACCTGTGTGGGTACTCTAGATTTTATGATGTCATACAGATTTTACAGGAAAAAAAATATAAGATAGCAACATTCTTCATGAGCTTCTTTATGACATTACCACAATAACATATTCTTCCAGAAAGGCTTATTTAACCTGCTTATGTAAATATGGTATCTTTTAGTACTTTGGGGGTCTGATGGCAACCCATTTTTAATTCATAGGATTTCATTTCCAAACAAATATTTGTTTGTCTTCAGATAGCTTGTTTATTGTAGCACATCTTATTTTATACATCTCATATGATGGCACTTAATGATCATAAAGATTTCTCCCTTCCTGGTTCCCTCCCCACACACACCACACAAGTACAAATACACAGCAAAGAAAGAAAAGAAGGGAGGAAAGAGGGAAGAAAGAAATAAAGAACTCTCTACTTTTTCAGTAAGGTGCTACACAGTATTTAGACAGCCAGTAACTGGGTACATCCTGCTCTCTCTGTGACTCTTCTGTAACATATGTAACAGAAGCAGCGTACTATAACTCAATATGGCTATGAAAGATGCCTAAGAGTGGACTCAGACCTTGGTATATTCTGGCAATGTCAGTCATCATTCTCCCTGTTCTTGGTTGCTTGACAGAGACCAGGAAGTCATTCTTCCCCACCTGTGACTTTGACCAACTAGAAACATGAAGGCATTAGCTGAGTGAATAGTAACTGTACTTCAAAGAGTGTGGGTGGCATAGTGATTTGGGCTCGGTGAGGTGTTGCAGCTTCTCATCCTATAGCCAGGATGTCTCCAATAAAGAAGGGACTGGAGAAACAACATGCTGCTGAATTACTGGCAATTATCCTAGCCCTGTTTTTCTTTTTCGGAGTGAATCTATCTTTTTGTTTTGTAAATAGCAGTCCATTTTTTTTCTGAATTTTATTATTTTCTTATTAGTTAAATTTTATTAACTCTGTATCCCAGCCGTGTCCCGATCCCTTATTCCCTCCTAGTCCCTCCCTCCTTCCCTCATCTCCACCGTACCCCTTTCCAAGTCCACTGATAGGGGGGACCTTTCCCCATTCATCTGATCCTGTTTTATCAGGTATCTTCAGGACTGGCTGCAAAGCTCTCCTCTGTGGCCTAACAGGACTGCTCCTCCCTTGGGGGGTGGGGAGGCCAAACAGCCAGTCATTGAGTTCCTGTTAGAAATAGTCCTTGTTCCCCTCACTATGGGAAACCAATTGGTTACTGAGCTACCACAGGCTACATCTGAGCAGAGGTTCTAGGTTATATCCATACATGGCCCTTGGTTGAATGTCAGTCTCAGAAAAGACCCTGGGCCCAGATATATTTGGTCCTTGTGGAGCTCCTATCCTTTCCCCATCAGACTAATTCCACTTCTTTCTTATGATTCCCTGTACTCTGCCAAAGGTTTGGTCATGAGTCTTTGCTTTGAAAACACTGCTAGTTAGAGTCTTTCAAATGCGCTCAGTAGACTCCTGTCATACATTCAATGCACATCCCATCTGTCTTTCTAAACGAGGATTGATCATCTTACCCCATGTCCACTCTCTTGATTATCTTTTTTAGGTGTACAGATTTCATTATGTTTATCATATCTTACAGGTCTATATAAGTGAGTATATACCGTGTTTGTCTTTCTCCTTCTGGGATATTTCACTCAGGATGATCTTTTCTAGATCCCACCATTTGCCTGCAAATTTCATGATTTCCTCCTTTTTGATTGCAGAGTAGTATTCCATTGTGTAAAAATACCACAATTTCTGTACCCATTCCTCCATTGATGGACATCTGGGTTGTTTCCAGGTTCTCGCTATTACAAATAAAGCTGCTGTAAACATGGTTGAGCAAATATCCCTTTTGTGTACTTGAGCAAAGTTTGGGTATATACCTAGCAGTGGTATAGCTGGGTCTTGAGGAAGCACTATTCCTAATTGTCTTAGAAAGCGCCAGATAGATTTCCAGAGTGGTTGTACCAGTTTACATTCCCACCAGCAGTGGAGGAGGGTTCCCCTTTCTCCACAACCTCTCCAGCATGTGTTCTCCCTTGAGTTTTTCATTTTGGCCATTCTGATGGGTGTAGGGTCGTTTTGATTTGCATTTCCCTGATGGCTAATGAGGATGAGCATTTCTTTAAGTGTTTCTCTGCCATTCGATATTCCTCTGTCGAGAATTCTCTGTTTAGCTCTGTTCCCCATTTTTTAACTGGATTACTTGGTTTGCTGCTTTTCAGCTTCTTTAGTTCTTTGTATATACTCGATATTAGTCCTCTGTCAGATTTATTTATTGTTGCTTTATTTATTTATTTACATTTATTGATTGTTGCTCTTAGGGCCTGTGCTGTTGGGGTTGTGTTCAGAAAGTTGTCTCCTGTGCCAATGAGTTCTAGGCTGTTTCCCACTTTTTCTTCTAACAGATTTAGAGTATCTGGTTTTATGTTGAGGTCTTTGATCCACTTGGACTTTAGTTTTGTGCAGGGTGATAAATATAGATCTATTTTCATTTTTCTGCATGTGGACAACCAGTTGGACCAGCACCATTTGTTGAAGATACTGTCTTTTTTCCATTGAATGGTTTTGGCTTCTTTGTCAAATATTGAGTATTCATACGTGTGTGGGTTTATTTCTGGATCTTCTATGCAGTTCCATTGATCCTCCTTTCTGTTTTTATGCCAATACCATGCAGTTTTTATTACTATTGCTCTGTAGTACAACTTGAGATTGGGGATGGAGATACCTCCAGATGATCTGTTGTTGTACAGGATTGTTTTGGAGATTCTGGGTTTTTTGTTTCTCCATATGAAGCTGAGAATCTTTTTTTCATGCTCTATAAACAATCGAGTTGGAATTTTGATGGGAATTACATTGATTCTGTAGATTGCTTTTGGCAGGATGGCCATTTTCACAATGTTAATCCTACCAATCCATGAGCACGGGAGATCTTTCCATCTTCTGAGATCTTCTTTAATTTCTTTCTTCAGAGACTTGAAGTTTTTCTCAAACAGGTCTTTCACTTGCTTTGTTAGTGTCACCCCAAGGTACTTTATGTTATTAGTAGCTATTGTGAAGGGTGTTGTTTCCCTAATTTCTTTCTCGGCCCTTTTGTCTTTGGTATACAGGAGGGCTTCTGATTTTTTTCAGTTGATTTTGTATCCTGCCACTTTGCTGAAGGTGTTTATCAATTGAAGGAGTTCTCTGGTTGAATTCTTGGGGTCGCTCATATATACTATCATATCATCTGCGAAAAGTGACACTTTGACCTCTTCCTTTCTGATTTGTATCCCCTTGATCTCCTTTAGTTGTCTTATTGCTCTGGCTAGGACTTCAAGTACTATGTTGAAGAGGTAGGGAGAGAGTGGGCAGCCGTGTCTTGTCCCTGATTTCAGTGGGATTGATCTAAGTTTCTCTCCATTGAGTTTGATGTTGGCTATAGGCTTGCTGTATATTGCCTTTACTATGTTTAGATATGTGCCTTGTATTCCTGATCTCTCCAAGACTTTAAAGATGAATGGGTGTTGGACTTTGTCAAATGCTTTTTCAGCATCTAAGGAGATGATCATGTGGTTTTTCTCCTTCAGTTTGTTTCTGTGGTGGATTACGTTGATGGATTTCCGTATATTGAACCACCCTTGCATGCCTGGGATGAGGCCTACTTGTTCATGGTGGATGATATCTTTGATGTGTTCTTGGATTCGGTTTGCAAGTATTTTATTGAGTATTTTTGCGTCAATGTTCATAAGAGAGATAGGTCTGAAGTTCTCTTTTTTTGTTGGGTCTTTGTGTGGTTTTGGTATCAGGGTGACTGTTGCTTCATAGAATGAGTTTGGTAATGTTGCTTCGGTTTCTATTTTGTGGAATAGTTTGAGGAGAATTGGTGTGAGCACTTCTTTGAAGGTCTGGTAGAATTCCGCGCTGAAACCATCTTGCCCAGGGCTTTTTTCGGAGGGGAGACTGTGAATGAGTGCTTCAATTTCCTTGGGGGATATAGGGCTGTTCAGTCTTTCTACCTGATCTTGACTTAATGTTGGAAGATGGAATCTATCAAGAAAATTGTCCATTTCATTTAGATTTTCAAATTTTGTGGCATATAGGCTTTTGTACTATGACCTAATGATTGTTTGAATTTCCTCTGTGTCTGTAGTTATGTCACCCTTTTCATCTCTGATTTTGTTGATTTGGATAGATTCTGTCTGCTTTTTAGTTAGTTTGGCTAAGGGTTTGTCTATCTTGTTGATTTTCTCAAAGAACCAGCTTTTTGTTTCATTGGTTCTTTGAATAGTTTTATTTGTTTCTAATTGATTGATTTCATCCCTGAGTTTGATTATTTCCAGCCTTCTGCTCCTCTTGGGTGTATCTGCTTCTTTTTTTTTCTAGGGTTTTCAGTTGGGCCATTAAGTTGTTTGTATGTGATGTTACGAATTTCTTCTTGCAGGCACTTAGTGCTATAAATTTTCCCCTGAGCACTGCTTTCAATGTGTTCCATAAATTTGGTTTGCTGTGCCCTCATTTTCATTGAATTCTAGGAAGTCTTTAATTTCTTTCTTTATTTCTTCCTTAACCCAGCTGTCGTTGAGTAACAGGTTGTTCAGTTTCCATGTGCGTGTAGGCTGTTTGTTATTTCTGTTGTTGTTGAGGTCCAGTTTAAGTCCATGGTGGTCAGATAGAATACAAGTGATTATTTCAATCTTTTTGTATCTGTTGAGGCTTGCTTTATGACCAACTATATGGTCTATTTTGGAGAAGATTCCATGCGGTGCTGAAAAGAAGGTATACTCTTTTGAGTTTGGATGAAAAGATCTGTAGACATCTATTAGGTCCATTTGATTTAGGGTCTCTGTAAGTGTTTTTATTTCCCTATTTGTTTTCTGTCTAGTTGATCTGTCCCTTGGTGAGAGTGGAGTGTTGAAGTCTCCCACTCTTAGGGTTTTAGGATCAATGTGTGATTTAAGCTTTAATATTGTTTCATTTAGGAATGTAGGTGCTCTTGTATTTGGGGCATAGATATTCAAAATTGTGATGTCCTCTTGGTGCATTTTTCCTTTAATGAGAATATAGTGGCCGTCCTTATCTTTTTTGATTAACTTGGGTTGAAAGTCTATTTTATTAGATATTAGGATGGCTACTCCCACTTGTTTTCTGGAACCATTTGCTTGAAAGACATTTTTCCAGCCCTTTACTCTGAGGTAGTGTTTATCTTTGTTGCATAGGTGTGTTTCTTGGATGTAACAGAATGATGGGTCCTGTTTCCGCAACCATTCCGTTAGTCTGTGTCTTTTAATTGGGGAGTTGACTCCAATGATGTTGATAGAAAATAGTGACCAATAATTATAACTTACTTTAGATGTGGGGTTGGTGGTGTCACCTAGTTTCATTGCTTGTCTTCTTTTGTTTTTTTTTTTTGTTGTGTAGTTATCTATTTCCTCTGTTTCCTTCAATGTAGTTGTTTTCTTTGGTTTGGAGTTTCCCTTCTAGTAATTTCTGTAGAGCTGGGTTACTATGTAGATATTGTTTAAATTTGGTTTTGTCTTGGAATATCTTGAATTCTCCGTCTATGTTGATTGAAAGTTTTGCTGGATATAGTAGTCTGTGTTGGAATCTGTGGTCCCTTAAGGACTGTATGATTTCTGTCCAGGCCCTTCTGGCTTTCATAGTTTCTGTTGAGAAATCTGGTGTGATTCTGATAGGTCTACCTTCATATGTTACTTGGCCTTTTTCTCTTGCTGCTTTTAGAATTTTTTCTTTGTTTTGTGGGTTCAGTGTTTTGACTATGATGTGACGTGAAGAATTTCTTTTCTGGTCTAGTCTACTTGGTGTTCTGTAGGCCTCTTGTATGTTTATGGCCATCTCCTTCTTTAAGTTGGGAAAGTTTTCTTCTATAATTTTCTTGAAAATATTTTCCGGACCTTTGAGCCTGATGTCTTCTTTTTCTTCTACTCATATTATTCTTAGGTTTTGTCTTTTCATGATGGCCTTGATTTCTTGGATGTTTTGTGTTTGGAACTTTTCTGATTTTATTTTTTCTTTGAGAGACATGTCAATTTCCGCAATTGTATCTTCGGCTCCTGAGATTCTTTCTTCCATCTCTTGTATTCTGTTGGTGATGCTTACCTTTGTAGTGCCTGATCTTTTCTCTATGTTCTCCAGCTCCTGGTTTTTCTCTATTTGTGTTTTCTTTATTGATTCTAATTCTGTTTTTATGTCTTGCACCATTTCCTTCATCTGTTTGAATGTGGAGTCCTGCTTTTCAATGATAGCTTCTATTTTTTTGTCAGTTTCCTCTCTATGTATCACTAATTGTGCCTCTACTTCTTTGGGTACAATTGCCTGTATTTCTATGAGAGCTTTGTTTATTTCTTCTTTATTTGCCTTCATTTGTGTGGACATTTCTTTGAGAGCTTTGTGCATTTCTTCTCTGTTTGCCTCAATTTTTGTGGTCATTTCTCTGAGAGCACGATTTGTTTCCTCTTGGTTAGTCTCAATTTCTTTGGCTATTTCTCTGAGGGTTTTGTTCATTTCATATTTATGGGCCTCTAATAGCTGGAGAAACATGGTTTTGAGGTCGTTTTCTTGTATATCTAGTGAATTGAAGTGTCCATTGTTTTGTGGGGTTGCTGGTGAGGTCATTATGTCCTGATTTTTGTTGGGAGTGTTCTTATGTCTGCCTCTAGCCATCTGGTTATTTATAATTCTCACTGTTTGTTCCTCGAGATTGTAGTTCGGGCTATGATCTTCTCTTTCTGTTTTCTGGACTGTTTTTTCAGGAAGATGAGAGAGTTTCACTGGTTTGGGAGTGTGCACTGTGGTATCAGTTTTGCCTAAGTAAGGAATGTGACGCTGGCGCTATTTGCATGTGCTTTTAGCGGGCGCAGTGTGCATGCGTGGATTCTCTGACTATTGCAGTGGCCTGCAAGCCACTATTACTCAGTTCTGACTGAGATCCAGGGATTGTTTTCCTTGACTACACTGGTAGACCCTCAAGGCAGAAGCTTCAATGTTGGGGTCGCTATCCCAAGAATCCCTATGATGCCCATATTAGGGGTGTGGGTGGCAGGGATCTTGTCTGGTTGCTTCTGTGGAGAGGCCCTGGGTCTGGGGCAATCTCTCCCTAGAAGGCTCACTCACTCTCTTGCAGGACCAGTTGGAATGCACAGGGGTTCCCTTTGCTCACTACTCTCTGATTTGGTCCTGCTGCGGAATTGCACGGGTAGGCTAACAGTCAGCTCTGTGACACTGTGGCCGCAGGACTCGGTGTCCACCTTTCCTGTGTGCTGCCTCTTTGTCCTTTCCCTCTGCCAGGAGGGGTTATGTTGACTGGTCCCTGGGTGGTGAGGGAAAGAGTTAGGTTGAGTGTACTCAATCCCAGATCCCGGGCCCAGATCTCTCTGCCAGAAGCAGCCTGGCAGTAGAATCTATGTTTGCTGATCCGGAGAGAGTACCAGGTAGGGTTGAGTGTCCTCAGATCCAGAGCTTGGGTTTCTCTGCTAGGGGTTGCTGGGTGAGCTGGAGAGAGGGTACTGTGTCCTTGGCAGGCTGCCTGTCTGTCCTTCCCCTCTGACCTTCTCCTCTGCTAGGGCAAGCTTATGGAGGTGCTCTCAGGGGAGTGCCAACAGGGGTTGGGGCTTCTCAGTTGAATCCTGAGCCCTGAGCCTGCGTTTCCCTGCCAGGGGTCAGGGGGGCGCTGGTGATAGAACTTGCTGCTAGACCTTATTGCGCTGGACCCAGGATAATCTCAGGATGTGTAGGATGACCACAGTCACAGATCCCGAGCTGTAGTTTGTTTGCTAGGAGTGGTCGGCAGCACTGGAGTTCTGGCACTGTGAAGCCACTGTGTGCCTCTTTATCCTACTGCTCAGCTGTGGCAGGGTGATGGAGGCGTTTGGGGGAATCCCCGAAAGGATTGGGTTTTCTCAGCCCCGATCTCGGATTGGGGTACAGACAATGTGGACTGTGGCAGATTGTGCTGGCTGCCTCCTGCCTCCTCCCAAGAGGGAGTAGGGATTTTGAGCTGGGCGTGCAACTGCTCTCCGTGTGCGGCGGGAGCTCAGTTGTGGTGGCAGCAGGTACCCGTGGTCAGCGAGACCTTCCAGGGAAAGACTGGGTGACCTGTGATCAGTTTGCAACTTTCCTTCCCTGTGGAGTTTTTTTTGCGAGTGGGACTCTCAGTCTCAGGCACCCTTATGCCCACCAATCATCCTGGGAAAGTGATCGGGACATGCAGGCTTGAGGCACCAGCCCGGAGACCGAAAGCCTGAGTTAGCCGGGTTCTCTTCCGGGTCTGGCTGGGCAGCCGAGAATGGACCCGACCGATTCCCATGCCGTGGGAGCCTCCCCTCACCTGGGAAACATGATCGATTGCTGTTGTTTTAGGGCCCAGAGTTCAGTCTCCTGGTTGCTGCACGGAGTGTGTTGTCCTGCTTCTCAGACATGGTGTTCTCCTGGTGCTTCCATCTTGGCCCTCCCCAAGCAAATATCCCATTATTTTTTTAAAGTCTCCCTCAAGGTATAAAATTCTGAGAATCTGCTACTTTATAGACAATTAAAACATCCAACCGCACATGTCCCTATATAATGAGGTCACAGTAGAAAACCTTTCCAAGACACTATTAATGCCTAAAAAAAAAAAAAAAAAAAAAAAAAAAAAAAAAAAAAAAGTCTTAAGGTATTACTGGTAATTATGACACACATTTATATTCTTAAAATATAGATTCCTATGACCTGGAAAAATATATCAGTCATACATTCATATCCACATATAGGCATTAGAGTATTGGTTTAACGAAAAAATTCAATGACATACTCTAACTTTGCCTTTTAAAGTTGTAGTTCAATTAATGCATACCTACATAAAGTTCTATTTTATCCCAGGTATTAGTCTATCATTATAAATTGTTTTAATCTTATCTTATTCCCATAAAAATCTGGGAAAACTGAAGTCAAATACTTTCCTGGGACTCAATAAGTATGTTGCCCCACAGGCAAGGGACTATTTGCTAGTGTAGTTCCCATTTGAATCTACTTTACCCAAAACAAAACCCCTGTGAGATACAGCTGCTTTTGGTGAATTTAGCTTTATTATTTCTGTTTCAGTGTCTTCATTTATACACACTTGAGACCTTCATAACTCTTAAAAGTGATATTCCAGTTCCACATTCCAGACAAGAGAACAGCACTTATTTCAATCTTGCCAATGGAGAGGACTTTATTCCTTGTTAAGAGGATTCCTTTACCATTTGCACTAAAATTTCCGTGCAGTGAAACCTAGACTTCATTTCCTAAGGCACTAATTTGACAGAAGATTTTATTTTCTTACTGAACAAACTTACTTAGTTGATGGTCTCTTTTTTCACTTTTTCACAATTCATTTTTATAATTACAGTTTATTCACTTTGTATCCCCACTGTAACCCCCTCCTTCACCCCCTCCCAATTCTACCCTTCCTCCCTCATCACCTCCCATGTCCCTCCCCCAGTCCATTGATAGTCAAGGTCCTCCTCCCCTTCCCTCTGACCCCAGCCTATCAAGTCTTATCAGGACTGGCTGCATTGTTTTTTTTATGTGGCATGATAAGGCAACTCCCCATCAGGGAGAGGTGATCAAAGTTCATGTCAGAGATAATTCCTATGCCCATCACTAGGGAATCCACTTGGAGACTGAACTGCCATGAGCTACATCTGAGCAGTGGTTCTAGGTTATTTCCATGCATGCTCCTTGGTTGGAGTATCAGTCTCAGAAAAGACATCTGGTCCCAGAATTTTTTGATCATTTGCTCTTCTTGTGGAGCTCCATCCCATCCATGTCTTCCTGTCTCCCTCTTCTTTTATAAGATTCCCTGCACTCTGCCCAAAGTTTGTCTATGAGTCTCAGTATCTCCTTTGATATCTTGCTAGGTAAAGTCTTTCAATGGCCCTCTGTGGTAAGCTCCTATTAAAAGATCCCTGCCTCACCCTAAGCTAAACATAGCTAACGCCATTTTGTGAGACACCACTGTTTTATAAAACTCTAAAGGCCAGATGAGAAACTAAAAAATTACTGAGAAATCCTAGCTGTGTCACCCACTTGGGATATCTGTGGTCAGGCTGCCCCTGTTGAGTTAAAAACAACTTGTTGTGACTACCCTCATGGGATATCTGTCAGAGGTTGTTCCAGCTGAGATAGAAAAAAACAAAATAACAGGTGGCCACGTTAAGGGGTGGTCAATCTTGGTGTCCCTGCCAAACTTTGACGCAAACCGTGGTCTCATGTAAACGTACCAATCAGCCCCCTGTAACCATGCTTCTCGCTTCTGTACCAGTGCTTCTGCTCTAAAACCCTATAAAAACCCCAGCTTCCTACCTAGGGGGCGCGGAAGTCTCCCAAATGACTTTTCGCCCCGGGTACCCGTATATCAAAATAAAAGCCTCTTGCTGTTTACATCTGAACGCCTGGGCTCGTTGATCCTTGGGCAGGGGTCTCTCAGACGAAAGACACCCTCCGGGGATCTTTCACTATTCTGTTGGCTGTTTTTTCCCTCTTCCATCCTCTTTGCCTTTCTGCATGAGGATTGATAGAAGACACACATGATGTACTCATTTATAAGGGGATATTACACATATAATATAGGATAAACATACTAAAATCTGTACACCTAAAGAAGCTAAGCAAGGAGGAGGATCCTGGGAAAGATGATCAATCCTCATGCAGATGATGGTCTCTTATACTGCTTGTTGTTTGTTCTAGTGCACAACCCAATTCTGATTCTAAAAGAATAATCTCAGAAAATTCTTTAGAATCCTTATGGCGACTTGCATATCACCCCCCCCTCTTGACAGAGGGGACCACCTATGTCTTAATACCTTCTGCTACTATACCTAAATCAGGAAAAGAAGCTTGTTTACATAACTCTGGTTGATCATTTTTATCAGCCAGAGCTATGTATTTCATTCTGTGTCAGTGTGATCAGGATCAATTTATTTATAATTTCATTAGTGCTTCAGTGTTGGTTCCATGACCTGGTGCAACGCAGAGAAGACAGTTTATTTTTTCCATTTAGCTTACGGTGCCAATGGCATGAGTGCATCATGGCGGGTAGATATGGGAGCAAAAGGTGGACATGGTAACAAAAGCAAGAAGCTGAGAAATCATGTATTCAGCTACACGCAGAAAGCAGAACAAGTGGCTGGAAGAGTAATGCTACTGCTATATGATTGTGAGTCCTGGCTCAAATGGCGGATTTCCTTCCTGAAGCCTCCACAGCCCAAAAGTTACATAACCTTCCCTAACAACACCACAGACTTGGGATCAAGTGCTCCAGTGACTGAGTCTCTCAGATACATTTCTTATTCAAACCACTAGTCACCACATCAGAAGAAGTAATGTTAATCAGGTTCAGTGTGATGAAGGGCTGAGTTTCAAACACAGCATGTCTCATTTTAAAATGTTGTGGAGACAACAATTAAATCAAAGAAACTCAGATTTCATACCTTAATGCCTAAGCATCATTTATAAATACACAAAGATGCTCAACCATGCAACAAGGACATTTGCTCACCTATGTTCATAGCAGCTTTATTCATAATAGCCAGAATCTGGAAACAAATTAGATGTCCTTCAGCTGAAAAATAGATACAAAAATTGTTGTGCATATATACAATGGAATACCATTCAGCAATTAAAAACAAGGAAATGATGAAATTTTCAGGCAAATGGATGGAACTAGAAAAGATCATCCTGAGTGAGATAACACAAAAGCAGAAAGATACACATGGTATATTCTCACTTAAAGTGGATACTAGCCATAAAATTTACAATGCACATACTAAATCTAAAGTCCTAAAGAAGGTAAGCAACAAGGAGGACCCTAGGAAAGAGGCTCACTCCTCATTCAGAAGGGCAAACAGGATACACATCAGATGTGGGAGAAGATAGGAAACAGAACAGGAGCCTACCACAGAGGGCCTCTGAAAGACTCTACCCAGCAGGGTATCAAAGCAGATGCTGAGACTTATAGCCAAATATTGGGCAGAGTGCAGGGTATCTTATGGAAGAAGGGGAAGATAGAAAGACCTGGAGGGGACAGGAGCTCCACAAGGAGAGCAACAGATCCAAAAAATCTGGGCCCGGGGAGACTGTAGAGACTGATGAATCTACCAGGGACATAGACTCCCAGCTCAGATGTAACCCATGGGCAGCTCGGTCACCATGGGGTCACGTAGTACGTGGATCAGGGACAGTCTCTGACATGAACTTGGTTGACTGCTCTTTGATCACTTCCAACTGTTGAGGTGGCCTTACTAGGCCTCAGAGAAAGAGGATCCAGACAGTCCTGATGAGACCTGATAGGCTAGGGTCAGATAGGAGGGGAAGAGGACCTTCCCTTTCAATGGACTAGAGGAGGAAATGGGGAGGGGGAGAGAGAGAAGGAAAGTGGAAACTGGAGAAGATGAGAGGGGGCTACAGCTGGGATACAAAGTGAATAAATTGTAAATAATAACAATAATAACAATTTAAAAGCAAATAATTTGTGGTTTCAGTTGTGGACATACTGATTTTAAGGTCAATAGGAACATTTTAAAGACTGGTTAAGCATTCTAGCAATACAATGTTATTAGATTTAAGAACTGGCTAATTATCTAGACATGTTAAAGTATGGGTGGTTGGTATTGTGCACAATCAATGGGAATTGATGGTTGTATTTGAGGGTGCAGTGCAGGATATGCAGCAGAAAGGGGAAAGGCCTTAGAGAGGAGGTAATCTAATTTCCAGACATGACAAGGTTTGACTGATATGAGGCAAGTATAGTGCATGATGGAAAATACATCTAAACTACCTCATTTCTAAAGGCAGAAAGAAATAACTCACAAAGAATTGTTGATGGAGATGGGAAAAGTGATTTTTTTTAATGAGATCAAGAAATTCATTCAAACTTTGCAGAATTTTCAAAATTGACCATCACTTACAATTCTATGTAATTAAATGCAGAATGAAAGGAATTGATTTTAGGTACCAATAATAACTGATAAATGAATATTATTTTGATGGAAGAAGAATTTAAATAATTAAAATTTTGGTACTGCATTTTAAAATTTTTACAGCATTTGAGTTATTCTGATTACTACCTAATCAGTGGTGATTATTGAATTATTACCCGATAGCAATGTTTTTTTCAATATATTTTTATTTTTTATATTAATCACAGGTATTGACTTTGTATTCCAGTCATAGCCTCCTCTCTCATTTCCTCCCAATCCCACCCTTCCTCCCTCATCTCCTCCCTGCCCCTTTCCAAGTCCACTGATAGGGGAGGTCCTCCTCCCTATCCATCTGACCCTAGCTTATCACATATTTTCAGGATTGGCTGCAATGTCCTCCTTTGTGGTCTAGCAGGGCTGCTCCTACCTCGGGAGTGGGGGGGAAGGGGTCAGAGAGCCAGCCATTGAGTTCATGTCAAAAATAGTTCCTGTTCCCCTTACTAGCGTACCCACTTGGATACTGAGCTACCATGGGCTACATCCAAGCAGGGGTTCTAGGTTATATCCATAAATGGATCTTGGTTGGAGAAACAGTCTCATAAAAGACCCCTGTGCCCTTATATATTTGGTCCTTGTGGAGCTCCTGTCCTCTCCTCCTGTCCTCATACTAACTCACCTTCTTTCATATGATTTCCTGCATTCTGCCCAAGGTTTGGTTGTGAGTCTCGGCATCTGCTTTGATATGCTGCTATGTAGAGTCTTTCAGAGGCCCTCTGTGTTAGGCTCCTGTCCTGTTACTTGTTTTCTCCTACTTTCAATGTCCATCCCATTTGTCTTTCTAATTGAGGATTGATCATCTTACCTAGGGTCCTCTTTCTTGTTTGTCTTCTTTAGGTGTACAGATTTTTGTATGTTTATCCTATCTTATAGGTCTAGTACTCACTTATAAGTGAGTATATACCATGTGTGTCTTTCTGCTCCTGGGATACCTCACTTAAGATGATCTTTTCCAGTTCCCAACATTTACCTGCAAATTTCATGATTTAATTCTTTTTAATTGCTGAGTAGTATTCCATTGTGTAAAAGTACCACAATTTCTGTATCCATTCTTCTGCTGATGGACATCTGGGTTGTTTCCAGGTTCTGGCTATTACGAGTAAAGCTGCTACAAACATGATTGAGCAAATGTTCTTCTTGTGTACTTGAACACTTTTTGGTTATATGCCTAGGAGTGGTATAGCTGGATCTTGAGGAAGCAGTATTTCTAATTGTCTGAGAAAGCGCCAAATTGATTTCCAAAATGGTTTACAATCCCACCAACAGTGGAAAAAAGTGCCCCTTTCTCCACAACCTCTCCAGAATGTGCTGTCACTTGAGTATTTGTTCTTAGCCATTCTGATGGATCTACAGTGAAAGCTCAGAGTTGTTTTGATTTGCATCTCTCTTATGGCTAAGGACATTGAGCATCTCTTTAAGTGTGTCTCTGCCATTCTATATTCCTCTACAAAGAATTCTCTGTTTAGCAGCCTTACCCCATTTTTTTAATTGGATTGCTTGATTTATTGCCTTTTAACTTTTTTAGTTCCTTATATATTCTGGATATAAGACCTCTGTCAGATATAGGGTTGGTGAAGATCCTTTCCCAGTCTGTAGACTGTTGTTTTGTTCAGACAACGGTATTCTTTGCTTTACAGAAGCTATTCAGTTTCATGAGGGCCCATTCATTGATTGTTGCTCTTAGAGCCTGTGCTGTTGGTGTTCTGTTCAGGAAGTTGTCTCCTGTGCCAATGAGTTCTAGGCTCTTCCCCACTTTTTCTTCAAACCGATTTAGTGTATCTGGTTTTATGTTGAGGTCTTTGATCCACTTGGACTTTACTTTTGTGCAGGGTGATAAATATGGATCTATTTTCATTTTTCTGTATGTAGACATCCAGTTGGACCAACACCATTTGTTGAAGATGCTGTCTTTTCTCCATTGAATGGTTTTGACTGCTTTGTCAAAAATCAAGTATTCATAGGCATGTGGGTTCATATCTGGGTCTTCTATTTGATTCCATTTGTCTACCTTTCTGCTTCTATGCCAATACCATGCAGTTTTTATTAATATTGCTCTGTAATACAGCTTGAGATTAGGGATGGAGATTCCTCCAGATGATCTGTTGTTCCACAGTATAGTTTTGGAAATTCTGGGTTGTTGTTTTTTATATCCACACAAAGTTGATAATTTTTCTTTCAAGATCTGTAAAGAATTGTGTTGGTGTTTTCATGGGAATTGCATTAAATCTGTAGATTGCTTTTGGCAGAATGGTCATTTTCACTATGTTAATCCTACCTATCCATGAGCATGGGAGATCTTCTTTCTTCACAAACTTGAAGGTTTTTTTTGTTTTGTTTTTTGTTTTTTTTTTGTTTGTTTGTTTGTTTTTCCAAACAGGTCTTTCACCTGTTTGGTTAGAGTCACCCCAAGGTACTTTATGGTTTTAGCAGCTATTGTAAAGGGTGTTGTTTTCCTGATATCTTTCTCAGCCCTTTTGTCTTAGGTATACAGGAGGGCTTCTGATTTATTTTTTTGACCTAATTTTGTATACAGCCACTTTGCTGAAGGTGTTTATCAGCTGAAAGAGTTCTCTGGTTGAATTTTTGGGGTCGCTCATGTATACTATCATATCATCTGAGAATAGTGAGACTTTGACCTCTTCCTTTCCCGTTTGAATCCCCTTGATCTCCTTTAGTTGTCTTATTGCTCTAGCAAGGACTTCAAGTACTATGTTGAAGAGATATGGGGAGAGAGGACAGCCTTGCCTTGTCCCTGATTTCAGTGGGATCGATTTAAGTTTCTCTCCATTGAGTTTGATGTTGGCTATAGGCTTGCTATATATTGCCTTTACTATCTTAGGTATGTGCCTTGTATCCCTGATCTCTCCAAGACTTTAAATACAAATGGCTGTTGGATTTTGTCAAATGTTTTTTCAGCATCTAAGGAGATGATCATGTGTTTTTTCTTCTTCAGTTTGTTTATATGGTGGATAACATTGATGGATTTCCATATATTGAACTACCCTTGCACACCTGGAATGAAGCCTACTTGGTCATGGTGGATGATATCTTTGATGTGTTCTTGGATTTGGTTTGCAAATATTTTATTGAGTATTTTTGCATCAATGTTCATAAGAGAGATAGATGTGAAGTTTTCTTTTTTTGTTGGATCTTTGTGTGGTTTAGGTATCAAGGTGACTGTGGCTTCATATAATGAGTTTGGTAATGTTCCTTCTGTTTCTATTTTGTGGAACAATTTGAAGATAATTGGAGTTAGCACTTCTCTGAAGGTCTGGTAGAATTCTGCACTAAAATCCTCTGGCCCAGGGATTTTTTTTTTTTTTTTTTTTTTTTTTTTTTTGGAGGGGAGACAGTTGATGGCTGCTTGAGTTTCCTTGGGGGCTATAAGGATATTCAGTCTTTCTACCTGATCTTGACTTAATTTTGGTAGATGAAATCTATCCAGAAAATTGTCCATTTCATTTAGATTTTCAAATTTTGTGGCATATAGGCTTTTGTAGTACGACCTAATGATTGTTTGGATTTCCTCAATGTCTGTAGTTATGCCCCCTTTTTCATTTCTGATTTTGCTGTGGTTTGGATAGTTTCTCTCTGCTGTTTAGTTTTTTTTTAAGGGTTTGTCTATCTTGTTGATTTTCTCAATGAATCAGCTCTTGGTTTCATTGATTCTTTGAATAGTTTTATTTGTTTCTAATTGATTGATTTCAGTCCTGAGTTTGATTATTTCCAGCGGTCTGCTCCTCTTGGGTGTATCTGCTTCTTTGTTTTTTTCCTGGGACTTTCAGTTGTGCCATTAAGTTGCTTGTGTGAAATGTTACAAACTTCTTCTTGAAGGCACTTAGTGCTATGAATTTTCCTCTGTGTACTGCTTTTATTGTGTCCCATAAATTAGGGTATGTTGTAACTTCATTTCCATTTAATTCTAGGAGGTCTTTAATTTCTTTCTTTCTTTCTTTCTTAACCCAGTTGTCATTGAATATTAAGTTGATCAGTTTCTAATTGTGTGTAGGGTTTTTGCTATTTCCATTGTTGTTGAGGTCCAACTCTAGTCCATGGTGGTCAGATAGAATACAGGGGATTATTTCAATCTTCACGTATCTGTTGAGGCTTGCTTTGTGACCATCTATATGTTCTGTTTTGGAGAAGGTTCCATGAGTTGCTGAAAAGAAGGTATACTCTTTTGAGTTTGGCTGAAAAGTTCTGTAGACCTCTGTTAGGTCCATTTGAAGTAGGGCCTCTGTGAGTGTCTTTATTTCCCTATTTGGCTTCTGTCTAGATGATCTATCCTTTGGTGAGAGTAGGGTGTTGAAAAGTCCCATTAAGGTGTTGGGATCAATGTGTGAGTTTTAATAATGTTTCATTTAGGAATGTAGGCACTCTTGTATTTGGGGCATAGATGTTCAATATTGTGATGTCCTTTTGGTGGATTTTTCCTTTGATGAGGATGTAGTGCCCCTCCTCATCTTTTTTGATTAATTTTTTTTGAAAATCTATTTTATTAGATATTAGGATGGCTACTCCAGCTTGTTTTCTGTCTCCATTTGCTTGAAAAACATTTTTTCCAGCCCTTTACTCTAAGGTAGTGTTTATCTTTGTTGTATAAAAAGAATGTTGGATCCTGTTTCCTCACCCATTCTGTTAGTCTGTGTCTTTTTATTGGAGAATTGAGTCCATTGATGTTGATAGATAATAGTGATAATTAGTTCCTTTAATTGTGGAGTTGCTGGCCTTACTATGATTCATTGCTTGTTTTCTTCTAATTTTTGTTGGAAAATTATCTGTATCCTCTGTTTTCTTGGGTATAGTTGTTTTCATTGGATTGGAGTTTTCCTTCTAGTATCTTCTGTTGGGCTATTTTGCTGTGTAGATATTACTTACATTTAGTTTTGTCATGGAATATTTTGTTTTCTTCATCTATGTTGACTGAAAGCTTTGCAGGATATAGTAGTCCGGGTTGGCATCTGTGGTCCCTTAAAGTCTGCATGACCTCTGCCCAGGCCCTCCTAGCTTTTATAATTTCTGATGAGAAGTTTGGTGTGATTCTGATAGGTCTACCTTTACATGTTACTTGGCTTTTTTCCCTTGCTGCTTTTAATATCTTTTCTTTGTTCTGTTGACTTAGTATTTTGACTATGATGTGACATGAGGAATTTCTTTTCTGGTTTAGTCTATTTGGTGTTCTGTAGTCCTCTTGTATGTTTATGACCATCTCTTTCTTTAGGTTGGGAAATTTTTCTTCTATGATTTTCTTGAAAATATTTTCTGGACCTTGGAGCCTGGAATCTTCTTTTTCATCAATTCCTAATATTCTTAGATTTTGCCTTTTCATGGCATCCTTGATTTCTTGGATGTTTTGTGTTTGGGACTTTTCTGATTTTACTTTTTCTTTTGATAGAAGAATCAATTTCTGCGAGTGTATCTTCAGTACCAGAGATTCTCTCTTCTATCTCTTGTATTCTATTGGTGATGCTTATGTTTATGGTTCCTGCTCTTTTCCCTAAGTTATTTGTAACCTTCACTGTTTGTTCCTGGATTCTGCAGATCAGACTGGTACTGTCTTTGTTTGGTGTCTGGAGAATTCTTTAAGAAAATGAAAGAGGTCCAGTGGTTTCACAGTGCGCATTGGTGTTTCAGATATACCTGTGGGAGGAAAGTCTGTGGGCGCAGAAGGACAAATGAGAGCAAGTGTGTTCAGGTGCCTGTGCATGTAAGTGTGTGCTAAGGGACAGGGTGCTAGAGAATGTAGAGGCCCTCCATGTGAGGGAGAGGCACCTTGCAGGTGCTAAAGTTATCACAAGCGCTGGTGATGACCAGAGGCCTACAGGCTACTGGTAATCATCTCTAACTGAGATCCAAGAGTTATTTGCCTAGATTCCACTGGTCAATCCACAGATCAAGGGCTTCAGTGTTCCAAGAAACCGTCTGTTTCCCACAGTGGATGTGTGGATGGGAGGGATCTGATATCTGGCTGCTAGCTTAGAAGCACCCTGGATCTGGGGCTCTGTAGGCACTTGAGGGCACATTCATCTCTATCAGATCAAATCTTAAAGCACAGGGTTTCCTCCTGTTCTCTATTGGCCAATTTGGACCTGCTGAGTCAAATGTGGCAGGTTGAGCTCAGTCAGCTCAATAGTGCTGCAGCAGTTGAGCTAGGGAGTTCAGCTGTGGCTGCAGAATGGAGTATCCAGGTGCCTGCTGGTAAGTCCTGGGGAGCCACAAAACTGGTCCATAGACCTAGGTGGCCTGACGCCTAGTGTACCTGGGTGGTTTTTCAGGTCTGCTGGACTTTGGTGGCTGTACAGCTGGTTATCTGCCAATGACGGATTGGGCAGTCTGTACAGTCACTGGCTGGGAGGGCCTGCAGAAAAAAACTGGGAAGGATTATACCGCAGATCTAGGACTCTGCAGGTAGCTACTCAGCAGGTGAGTACAGTTGGCTGCCATAGCTGAGGAACTAGGAGCCCCACCTCTGCTGTCAAGGTCCCAGGCAATGCTCATCATCACTGTCACTGTGTGTTGGCTCCCCAGAGGAGGAGGAAGGCCTGAACCAGGGAAGTGCCCCTTTCCGTTTCCAGAGAAGTCCGTGCCTGACCTGAATCTAAATGTTCTCCGGTCCTGTGATGTCCCCTCTCTTTCAGGAAACCAAAACGTTGATTTTCTGGCTCCAGTTGCCCCTCCACTCACCAGTTTTGGAGTTTCAAATTCTCTGCCTCTCAGAAATGGTGTACTCTGGTTGCCGCCATCTTGGATTCCCCAATAGCAATGTTTTAAAAATCCTTATTTCAATATTCTTCTTTTGGTATGAAAGATAAAATATGTAAGCCTCCTCTCTTGCCTTTCATAAAAAAGATTCTTGCATGAAGGCATTAATATCAATAAAATATCAAAATGACAAATATTATGTTTGCATTATCAATCCACAACCTTAAATATTGTGCTTTTTATGTTGCCAGGAGTACAAAAATTTCAAGTGACAGCTCACAAGGTCTAAATATCAATTTAATCATTGATAGCCTATAACAACAGGTTGTGAGCAGCTTTCATATCATCCCTCAGGGACACAGACAGATGCAGATGAATACCGGGATCCTGTTGGCCAGCCAGTCTAGTTAAATTCATGAAAAACAGGTTCAGAGAGAGACTGTGTCTCAATTAATAATAAGGTGGAGAGCAAATGAAAAAGATTAACTAAAGTCAGCTTCTGCTATCTTCTTCAGGCATGTGCACCCTCAAAAATACATACATACATACATATGAACATATTTACACATACATACTCTCAGAGAGAGAAACGGGAGAGAGAATAATCTCAAATCTGACACTTAGGTTTTTGTGACTCATATATTAAGTCACTAAATAATTCTCTTTTAACTATCAAAGTGTTCCAGTGACGTGAGAAATGTGCAGATTGATGCCAGAGCAGGCTTCTAAATCTGGCTGTCTACTGCAGAATATCCTCTTGGCTTTGCCAATTCATCATATTTTACTCCCACTTAGAACTTGGATGACAAATTGAATATTTTCACAACCTTAAATTTCAGTTGTGCTTTCTCAGGAATGAAGTTAAAAAGTGTTCATGAACAAATTGTCCATACTCTGGAGGGACTACTTTAGGAACCTGCATATTTGTTTAACTGCAATGTAAGCACTTTGTGATCTTTAGTTATCATTCCCTGATCTTTGTTTCATTTAAAAGAGATAGTTGAGCTATCTTCTTGAAGCATCAACCTTCCATATTACTTGGAGCCAATCTCTATGAAGTGGTCTGAAACTAAACCCCAGAGATTACATATTTGTTGTTGGTTTTTTTTTTCCAGTTATAAAATGTAGCACTTGTCTTTGGGGATTTATTTTTAATTTTGAACATCTTTAGGTTAACCTAAAAACAGTTAAGTTGTTTTGCTTCCACTGTACAATTAGCCAGTATGTCAGACTGCATACAGTGTAGTTTTAATACATTACTATCAATTGGTGAAATTAAACAAAACTTAGTAAGAAAATAATATACTTTATAGCAAGTAAATTTAAATGTTTTCGTTTTTGCTGATGCAGAATTACTTTCTGTGACACAATTTTGTTATGATTTATGCTGAAACTTTAAAAATTATATTTCTTTAAACTATTCCCTCAAAAAACAACAACAAAAAATTTAAAAACCAACAACAATGTACTGAAACTTGTTTGTATCACTATGGTTAAAGCTTAGTTATGACTAAATACTGAAATTTTTATTTTCTTGATTTAGGTAATACTATTGACCTATAAATTAAGAGACAATCTTGATTAAAATGAAAGTTATTAACACATGCAAAAATAATTATTAAATAAAAACTATGTAATAAGACAAGCATACTGACCTTATATCTAGTTATCAAAAAAGAGTCAAAGCTTCTAAGTGCTGGACTATTCTATACTGGTATTTCCACAGGTGATTAAACAAGAAAACAGTCTTTAGGCCATTCCTGGCATACAGATTACAGCTTGGGTGCCTTTGGTCTAACTCTCAGTTATAATTCTTGAAAGGGTAAACTTTACTCTGTAGCACATTCCTGGTATGAATTTCCATGTAATTTCCAGCAGAAAGATGATAACACAAGTCCAGGACAGGTGTAAGATAGCTATTAAAATCATAGAGAGGGTTTTGGTCTTACATCTACAGGAGCTTCAGGAACAGGGAGAGCATGATGATGGCCATGTTTTAGCAAACACTCCTGAGGCAGAATATTAGAGTTTCATGAGGAGAAAGCAGTCAAGTAAATAATCTGATCTCCAATAGAACCAAAGTTAGCAATCTCATAGTATGTTATATTATAAAGAAAACTCTGGGAGAAACATCAAAATACACACAGCAATGTGGCTGCTATGCTTTGTCATGGTGTACTGCTATAAACTGTAAATATATAAGGTATATTTCAAAATGCTATAAGAATGTATTTACTATAATGGGTGATAAATTTCTGAAAAGAAAGATATATTTAACCCAATTACATAATTTATAGGTGTGTAGAAACCTCTGTTATCTCTCTAAAATATATAGTGTTGTATTTTATGTATCAGTTAAATTATTACACATGAGAAAATAAGGTTAGGTGACACTGGGGAGGTTCATGCCAGATAAATTCTCATGGATGCTATGTAAGACCTTGATTCGACCCTCCCTGTGAAAAATCTCTGATGTTTAATTCTTTGTCCAAAGTTGTTCTTCATTCAGTGACTTGGACAGTTTTCAGAAGGTCTTTCCCTTCCCAGCAGTTTTGTGATACATATTAGCCATAACCACTGAAGCATGAAGAAATTAAACTGCTACAAAAGACATTAAGGAACCATAAAAACTCAAAGACTGAAAGTGGCAAAGCAAAGTTCCAATTAGCCTATTTTAATTATTTTTAGGATGCCATTTAGCTAGGGTATGTAAACTTGCAAACAGTAGAATCAAGTGTAGACTCATCCCCTTATATTTAAAGAAGTGAACATTTCGTTGTAAAAACAGTTTAAATTATTTTGAAGTCATTAACATTTCCACAAAGATACAGGGATATTATGGACTGTCTTAAATATCCGTTCTCTTTCTAGAAAATGCAAAATCATTTCTTTATGCATATGTATAAGGTTGTGAAAACATGGCTTAACTTTAATTCCAGAGGTAGAGAAGAAAAATGAGTTATGGTTTTCATAGAGATAAAATAGGGTGCAGTCAACCTGATATCATCAGTCATCTGCCAGTTCCCTTTTGTTAGATAATCTGCAACATATAGACAAAAGTAATCATGTTCTATAAAGAATAACTAGGCATCTTATTAAAGGTCAGACACTATCCCAGAAGAAGAAGAAGAAGAAGAAGAAGAAGAAGAAGAAGAAGAAGAAGAAGAAGAAGAAGAAGAAGAAGAAGAAGAAGAAGAAGAACAACAACAACAACAATAACAACAACAACAACAACATTTTTTAGGAGACTATCCACATCTACATAGTTACATGTACTATTAGAGCCAATATGGAGATAAAAGTCATAAAAACAAACATCTTGGACTTTATGATACCTCTCTTTAGGTACAAGCTGTTAAGCTTAGTAGGTTTACTTTTTCTGTGGCTTTTGCATAACATTAAAATGAAGATAACTGGATGCAACCATTATTACCCAAGAAAAGACATCTCCTTAATATTTTATAATTTCACAACAGCAATTAATTTTATTTCCTGGATTTCTGAATTCATTCACTCAAGAATCATTGACCATAAGTCTACTATGTGTGAGAACTCACTCACTTTACTAGATGGTTTACTAGAAAAATATGGAGCAGGAATAGATGCCCATTCACTAAGATTTACAAATAAATCCTATCCCTTAAGAAGTGAGTAAATGAGTTGGTAGCCATACAGAGGCTATAACATTCCTTTTGTTAGCTGGAGACCACAATCTGGAGATCCTACAGTAGAAAAGAACTTGGTTTTGATTTGTCATATCCCTTAGCAACCATAGCAGCAGCGGTGGTGACTTACGCCTTTGATCCCAGCAGTCAGGAGAAGAGGCAGCCAGATCTCTGTGAGATAAAAATCAACCTGGTATGCAGATTAAGTCCCAGGACAGCCAGAAAACCATGCCTCAAACAACAACAACAACAACAAATGAACACATTCAATGTATTCATTAAAACTGTGTAAACAAGTTAACTAAACATGAAATAATGTTTGCCATTGAAGAGTTTAAATAAAAGGAAGCGTTGTTATTTGCATAGGGTCCTATGCACTTTGGAGGGTACTAGCAGTCACAGACATAGAATGAAATTCTTCCTCAGGTACTCATCATCATTTTTGTCCCACTGTGTACTGTTAATTAATGTGGTTTACCAATATGTTCTCAAACCCAAGAAGCAATTTTATTATATTGATTTGTGCTAAATATAAGGTTAATTGCTTATTTCATAATGAGCAATGCGGGACTTTAACTTAAACTCTAATCGAATGTTAAAGGGCCAGATTCATCCCAGAAGAAGACACGTATATATATTAACGTTCACACATGGACAGAAAAATGGGTGGGGCAAATAGCCTGTTCACAGAGCACAGAGAATGGTGTGATATTTGTGTAACAGAAATGGTGAATTCTTTTACCACATAGACTTTTTCTAGACCCAGTTACAATATTCATAATTAATAATAGATGGCAGTTCACTTAGAAAATAAGTGATGAGATGAACTCTTAAAATTAATTATGAAAATGATGTTAAAATGCCAACACAGATTAGAATCTCTTAGCATATTGTGATTTCTGCAAGTCTGTAACTCTTCTCTGTCATAAACTTCCCACCTGCCTCAGAAGACCCACGTAAGGACTTAGAATCAGTCTTTGCTCAGGGCAGCGTTAACACAGCAGCCCTGCAGAAATGCTAGAAGTGTGATGGAAAAGGGAGGACAGCAGATACAATACAGCATTTCCACATTTCTTGCTCTAGCAACATTTTAAATGTCTTTTATTTTCTAACTATTTCTCAGTGATCAATAATAAAGGCCACATATGTGTTTTGTCTTAAATTTAAATTTATCCTGAAATGATGGTTTCATGGGTTAAAGAAAACATGATATAGCAGTAGAGAAATTTTGCTTTTTCTAAATTATTTCTCCACAATGCACTGCATTATTGCTTCTATATTTTCCACTTGTAACTGTTGAAGAAACTTGTTGAAATTTGTGACATGAATTACTACCAAGGACCATAACATAGCTTTACATAGTGTTTCCAGCTTATGCTTGAAAAAGGCACAATCCAGGTTAGAGGCCTCTCTGTTTTTTTGTTTGTTTGTTTTTGGTTTTTTTTTTTTGTTTGTTTAATTTTGAATTGATATTTTATTTTCTTTAAAATTCAATTTTGACAGTTCATACTGACATATTACTGATTACATTGCCCTATAGATTAAAAGATAATATTGATTAAAATGAGAGTGATATTAAAATGTGTACACACACTCGCATGCAAAAATAATGATTAAATAAAAACTGTGTCATAAGACAAGCATACTGACCTTATATCTAGTTATCAAAAAAGAGTCAAAGCTTCTTAGTACTGGACTGTTCTTTACTGGTATTTCCACAGGTGAAAAAACAAACAAACAAACAAAAAACAGTCACTGGACTTTCCCCTTGTCCTTTAGCACTTAAAATCTTTTCCCAACATTTCTGTGATGTACCCTGTATCAGTATTAAATTATGTTCTAGAGCCTGTGACATCCCTCAATCATGGATTTTTGCTTAGCCTTACAGTACCAAGTGTATCTCTCTTCCTAAAAAGTCCTACTTGGACTTCCTAAAGTCCAATTAAGAAGTAATTGATTAACCTAGAAAGAGTGGTGCCGCCATTGCACCAGTAGGATTATCTTGCCAGACAGGTCAGTATGGTACTGAGGATTTACAGCTTGGTAAAACCCTTGAGGCCTTTTCTTTCCCAGCAGCCTGTGCAGCACTTCTTGCACTGCTGATTTTTGAAAAAATTATTATTATTATTATTTATTACAGTTTATTCACTTTGTATCCTAGCTGTGGCCCCCTCCCTGGTCTCCTCCCAATCCCACCCAGCTAACAACCAGGCACCAGAGAAGAAAGAGATGCACTGAAATTTTAATCCACTCTTCTTAGAGACTGTGGAAATTAGAACAATGTTTAGTTTTGCTAAGATATTATGTTTTGATTGCATCCAACATTGGAAAAATGTTTTCTGTTTGTCAGATATTTCCTAACTTAAAGATAATTAGCTGACAGATATGTTTTGTAATTTATTTTTATTTTTATTATTAGTTACATTTTACTAACTCTGTATCCCAGCTGTATCCTGCTCCCTCATTCCCTCCCAATCCCACCCTCCCTCTCTCATCTCCTCCCTGCCCTTTTCCAAGTCCACTGATTGGGGAGGACCTCTTCCCCTTTCATCTGACCCTGTTTTATCAGGTATCTTCTGGACTAGCTGCAAAGTCCTCTTCTGTGGCCTAGCATGGCTGCTCTTCCCTTGGGGGGTGAGGAGGTCAAAGAGCCTGCCATTGAGTTCATGTCAGAAATAGTCCCTGTTCCCCTTACTAGGGTAACCCACTTGGATACTGAGCTACCATGGGCTACATCTGAGCAGAGGTTCTAGGTTATATCCATACATGGTCCTTGGTTGGAGTAACAGTCTCAGAAACGATCCCTGTGCCCTAATATATTTGTTCCTTTTGGAGCTCCTATTCTCTCCAGGCCATACTAACTCTCCCTTCTTTCATATGATTCCCTGCACTCTGCCAAAGGTTTGGTTATGAGTCTCTTCATCTGCTTTGATACACTGCTAGGTAGAGTCTTTCAGAGGCCCTCTGTGATAGGCTCCTGTCCTGTTACTTTTTTTTCTCCTACGTCCAATGCCCATCCCATTTGTCTTTCTAAGTGAGGATTGATCGTCTTACGCTGGGTCTTCTTTCTTGTTTATCTTCTTTAGGTGTATAGATTTCATTATGTTTATCATATCTTATAGGTCTATATAAGTGAGTATATGCCATGTGTGTCTTTCTCCTTCTGGGATACCTCACTCAGAATGATCTTTTCTAGATCCCACCTTTTGCCTGCAAATTTCATGATTATGTTAAAGGTAGCTTAGAAAAGAGAGATAAGAGGGGTTTGAGAGACTTGAGAATACTAATTTTTTTTTAAAAAAAGTATAATGAAATAATTGTCATGGGACCACTGGGGATCAATAAATGAATGAAACTTGGTTTGAAGTTCACCTCTTTCTCTAGTTTGTGACTTTAGGTTGCTTTCCTCTTCATTTCCCTCCTTCTCCATACAATGCAGATTGTAACACTTAAAATCAATAAGTGCTGAGAGGATCCTGTGAGATGATGTTTGTAAATGCAACCCTTACCTCCTCTTCTGCTCTTCTTTATATTGCAGTTACTTCCCACTCTGGAAATAAAGAGCAAAGCATGGGGCTGGGAGGCAGCTTAATCAGGAACATGCTTGTTGCAAAATCATGACTAAAAGAAACTCTAGCTGTGGTGGTGTGTGCCTGAAATTCCAATTCCAGGGAGGCAGAGATGGCAGGGTTCCTGGGGCTTGTAAGCTTTACAGTCTACCTGAGTTGGTGAGCTCCAGGTTCAGTGAGACTCTGAAAAATGACATCAAGAAAAGTTAAGTAAAACATCCACGGTCAACTTCTTACACATGCACAAACAGATAGTGCCATACACTACACAAAGGAGAAAGAGAGAGATGATCGATAGTTGGATAGATAGATAGATGATAGATAGATAGATAGATAGATAGATAGATAGATAGATAGATAGATA
>NW_026596117.1:15308086-15312616 GCF_907164565.1 Psammomys obesus
ATAGATAGATAGATAGATAGATAGATAGATAGATAGATAGATAGATAATAGATAGACAGATAGATAGAGATTGATGGTGGATGATAGATAAATATAGAGAATAGATGATAAAGAGATGATAGATAGCTAGATAATAGATATAGATATCAGATGAGAGGTATACAGATACAGATATATAGATAGATGATAGATGAGCTAGAATTCTACAATGACAGATCAAAAGGAATGGAACCTTTAAGTTCCTAATTCACACTTCTAGTTTTCCAGCCTTTATGATAGTCTGGGCAAGGAAAGTCTTGTCAGTCCCAACAACTTTAATGTTAATCCTGCTTTCAGCAGATCACTTACTTTGTTCACTAGGGTTCTGCTTTGATTCTCAAACCCAGATGTTACCTTAAAAAAAAAATACTCAGTCTTGGCAGCATGCCCAGGGCCTACACAGGTCTGGATCATTTGGGGTTCGCAAGCTGAAAGTAGATATGTGCTCCATCCCTAATCCAGAAGCTATCTCCAGTTGCTAACTACTTTCAAATGAAAATGTAGTTCTCTCCAAGGGTGTTCCACACAGAAAACAAACTTAAGGACCCCATGGCCCACTGTAGATGGCCAACAGAAAATGTACTTAACGACATCATTGGGGGGGGGTCTTTGTCCCATACTATCATGCCTGGGCTCTATTTTTTCTTAAGGGTCTTTGCATATATGTTATGATTTCCAGTTTTGTAATTTTATGGGATTCCTGAGTGTGTGAACAAGTAGATCTCTGGTTACACATCTGTTTCTTATGTCTTTTCTTGGGCTGTCTTCTTTCTGTTTGATTGTTTTGTCCTATTCCAATATAGAATACTTCCTGTGGTTTCTTTTCTTGATAATAATTGTGTAATGCTTTTTTTTGACACAGCTCTTAATCTATTTTGAAAATGGCCTTCCTTGGGCCCTGCAAGCATGAGAACATTCAATTTTACCTTAATTTGGTAAGAATATGATTGTGTTCTGTTACAAGTACTTACAAAGCCAGAAAAAGCCATTGATCCTTTGGAGCTGGGGTTATAGGTAATTGTGAGCTACCAACATGGATGCTGGGAACTGATCTCAGGTCCGTTTTAAGAGCAATACATACTCTTAACCATTGAAGCATCTCTTCACGTATCAAAGTCATTTCTTTTTATTTGATTTTTTATTTTAATTTTTCTTTTTAATATTAATTACACTTTATTCAATTTTTATCCCAGCTGTAACCCCTTCCCTCATTCCCTCCCAATCTGACCCTCCCTCTCTCATCCCTTCCCATGATCCTCCCCAAGTCAATAGGGAAGGTCTTTCTCTCTCATTCCATCTGACCCTAGCCTACTAGGTCTCCTCAAGACTGGCTGCATTGTCTTTCTCTATAAGGCTGCTCTGCCCTCAGGGGGAGGTGATCAAAGAACCAGCCACTGAATTCATGTCAGAGTGAGTCTCTGTTCCCCTTACTAGGGAAACATCTTGGATACTGAGCTGCCATGGGCTACATCTGAACAGGGGTTCTAGGTTATCTTCCTGAATGGTCCTTGGTTGGAGTATCAGTCTCAGAAAAGACCCCTAGGCCCAGATATTTTGGTTCTTTTGCTCTCCTTTTGGAGCTCCTGTTCCCTCCAGGTCTTTCTATAGCCTCCTTCTTTCATAAGATTCCCTGCACTCACCAAAGTTTGGTTATGAGCCTCAGCATTTGCTTTGATACCCTGCTAGGTAGAGTCTTTCAGAGGCCCTCTGTGGTAGGCTCCTGTCCTGTTTCCTGTTTTCTCCCTCTTCCAATTTCCATCCTGTTTGCTTTTCTGAGTGAGGACTGTTCATATTACCCAGGGTCTTCCCTCTTGCTTAGCTTCTTCAGGTGTACAGATTTTAGTATGAATATCCACTTATAAGTGAGTATATGCCATGTGTGTTTTTCTGCTTCTGGGATACGTCACTCTGGATAATCTTTTCTATATCCCACGATATGCCTGCAAATTTCATGATTCCCCTTGTTTTTAATTGCTGAGCAGTATTCCATTGTGTAAATGTATCACAATTTCTGTATCCATTTCTCATTTAGGTTGTTTCCAGGTTCTTGTTTTATAAGAAGTTTAGCTTGGTTTTAGAGTGATTATGTAGATTTCAGAGTCTTTTAGGTTAGACCTGTAGATTTTATTGATAGTTTATAATTACTAGATGCATCCAGAGGAATGATTCTTCCTTCTTCATACAGCCACAGACTGTATAAGATATTTTATTGAAAATCTTACATAAATAATGCCATATCTATACTAAAACTTTTGTCTGAAAGTGATTGTCGGATCCAACATTCAGTCTTATGCCTCAGGTAGAACAATCAGAATCTACCTTTCAGAGGTTGTTTGTTTTTTTCTTTTCTTTTTTTTTTTTAATTTTAATTATTTTCTCACAATTTATTCATTATATATGCTGAATGAAACCTCCTTACTCATCTCCTCCCAGTCTTACCCTCCCTCCCTCTTCCCCCCATCCCCTTCCCTTAGACCACTGAAAGGCAGAATTCTCTTCCTTTGCCATCTCTCTGTAGCTTTTTAAGTCTCATCAGGACTGCCTGGATCCTCTTCCTCTGTGGCCTGTAGTGCCTCATTGTCAGGGGTAAGTGATCAAAGAACAGGCAACTGAGTTCATGATAGAGGCAGCCCCTCCTCCCCTCATTCAGGAATCCACATTGGTACTGAGCTGCCAATTTGCTACATCTAAGTAGGGCATCTAAGTCCTCTCCATGCATGGTTCTTGGTTGGTGCATCAGTCTCTTCAAGACCCCCTGGCCTCTTAATTTTTAGCTTTGTTAGTCTCCTTGTGGGGCTCCTGTGCCCTCCAGGTCCTTTCATCCCTACCTCCCTCTTCTTCCATTAGACTCCCTGCACTCTGCCCAAAGTTAGGCTGTGAGTTTCAGCATCTGCTTTGATCCCATGTTGGGTGGAGCCTTTCAGAGGACCCTCCATAGTAAGCTTCCATCCTGTTTTCTCTTTTCCACTGATTCTGGTGCCTATCCTATTTGTCATTCTGAATGAGATTTAAGCAACCTCCCTAGGGTCCTCTTTAGTGCTTATCTTCTTTAGGTCTGTAGATTTTAGTATGGCTATTCTATATTATTTGGCTAATATCAGCTTTTAAGTGAGTGTAGATCATCTCTTTCTGTTTCTGGGTTACCTCAGTTAGGATGATCTTTTCTAGTTAGATCCATTTGCCTGCAAATTTCATTATTTTTATTTTTAACTGTGTTGACACATATAAATACAGAAATAGTTGAAACCAAGCCACCACATTATAAAAGTTGCTTTTAAGGAGAAACTAAGGTCCCAGGAATTGTTCTGATTTTTTATCATTTTTATGGTTAATTCTGAGACTGACCTCAACATTCTTCAATAAATTTCTGTTTTACTTAGGATGGCAAGAACAATGATTGTTTTTTGTAATCCAAAAAATCTTGAAGAATAAACCATAGGAACTTATTTATGGAATATGGAAGACAATGTTTAGAAGAGACATACCTTATTTCTCAGCCAAAAAAAAATTAGAATGTGAAAACTAGAATCCAGTTAAATATATCTTGTCAAGGGGTCATGACTGGACAAAACCAGACATTCCAATTTGTTGGAAATCACCAGTACTTAAGCATTTGAAAATTTAAGTCTGAAGTTTTTGTATGACTTTTTTTCAGTTTTATATTAAATATAGAAATATATATATATATGATGCATTGTAGGAATTACTAAAATATAAACTCATAATTACAAGCACCAAGTTAATGCTAGCAAATAAATACTTACTTATGTTGTAAAAATTGGACATGCTGCTCCTAGAACATGGGATTCCCAAGTATAAAAGTGAACTATCATAAGCTGAGAACCCTGGTCAGTACAGTGCCTGCGTAGGGATGGCTTGAGATAAGGAATACGCTGTACTGGAGCTACGCTTTGCAGGGTCAGCTGCCATGAGGGAAAACTAGAAGCTGATTCACATGGAAACTGGAAAGTGTTGATGTTCCCTGAGTTTTAACTATTTTTGTATTGTGTTGTATTTTTGTATCGTGTGAAGAAGATTAAAGTGACACCTTAACAAAAGTAGGACAATTCTGAGATGGAAAACAGCCAGTTTTCAAAAGATACTGGAATCTATGTAAGAATGAAGAGAGCCAAATCACGTGGCAAGAGACGGGAGAGAGCAGACTGGTAATGTCTGAGACATGAAAGCTGATGTGTTCATTGGTTGGTGAATGAAAAAGAAATATATAACTCAGAAATCCTTAATGTTCCAAGAGTTATTGACTTGAGAGAAAAGTCAACTTTATTCAGAATGGTATACATGTTCTTTGAAACATAAATAATCAAAAATTTTAAATGTAACACAGAGAATCACAGAAATAATACTTTGATGAATATTTTTTATATTGACTATCATTTTATGTATTTAATATCTCAAATATTTGAACTCCTACAAGCCATTCTAATAAATCCCTCCTGTCTCTCCTCTCCTCTCCTCTCCTCTCCTCTCCTC
>NW_026596117.1:15312626-15413016 GCF_907164565.1 Psammomys obesus
CTCCTCTCCTCTCCTCTCCTCTCCTCTCCTCTCCTCTCCTCTCCTCTTCTCTTCTCTCTTTTCTTCTCTTTTCCTCTCTGCTCTTCTCTTCTCTACTCCTCTCCTCTCCTCCTCACCTCTTCTCTCCTCTCCCCTTCCCTCTTCTCCCCTCCCTTCCTGTCCTCTCCTCTCCTCTTCTCTTGTCTTCTTTTCTTCTCGTTTTCTCTCTTCTTCTCTCTTTTCTCTCCCCTTTCCTCTTCTCTTTGCATGTACTTTTTATATTCTGTTCCTCTAAAGAATCCCAAGTACTGCACCTCCATAACATTCATATTACTATTCCAGCAATAGGCACCTCTTGCCAGGCATGTCAGTATTTTATCATACATGGTCTAGCACTGGTAAGCCCATTCTGTGTGTTTTCTCCCAGCAGTCTGCATAGCCTTTTCTGACACCATGTAAGCTAGGAACTGGTAGAAAGTTTTCTGGTTAGTTGAGGTTCATTTTTCTATGTGTTGCATGCAAAGTGTGTTTGTCTTTAAAAATAGGATTTGGAATGTATTTGTGGTGAGAACCAAGAGCAATGGCATCAGCTAAAGTCTGTGTTGTTTGATATACCTTTTGATCTCCCTGACAGTTAGCTGGTAGGGAAGTAACCATGCCTGGCACTGAGATTTTTAGTTAATAACCTATGTTTTTAAGAGCACAGTTGTATGCCTATACAAGACACTTCTTTTCAAACTCTTCCCCCACACCCTCAATATATTACATTCTTAATTAGCTTAAAACTAGTATGTTTTTTTAAATTTTTTTAATTTATTACAATTTATTCATTATGTATACTGGCTGTGGCTCCCTACATTGTCTCCTCCCAATCCCACTCTATCTCTCACTTTTCACTCTATGCCACTCCCATACTCCACTGATAGGAGAGGTCCTCCTCCCTTCTATCTGAACCTAGCCTATCAGGTCTCATCAGGACTGATTGCAATGACTTCCTCTGTGGTCTGACAAGCCTGCAAACCCCAGAGAGAAATGATCAGAGAGTCTGCCACTGAGTTCATGCAAGAGACAGCCCCTGCATCCCTTACTAGACAACCCACGTGAAGACTGAGTCTATGGGCTACGTCTGAGCCAGGGTTTTAGGTCCTCTCCATGCATGTTCCTTGGTTGGGGTATCATTCTCTGCAGGGGCCCCAGGGCCCAGTTTTTTTGTTTGTTTGTTTGTTTGTTTGTTTGTTTTGGCTCTTTTTGTCTCCGTTTTGAGCTCCTGTTCCCTCCAGGTATTTCTGTCTTCCCCTTCTTTCATAAGATTACCTACACTCTGCTGAAAGTTTGGCTAAGAGCCTTAGCCTCTGCTTTGATACCTTAATCAGCAGAGTGTTTCATAGGCCCTCTAATATGTTTTCTTAATGTGTCTTTGTACATCCTTAATTTTGGCCCCAAACATTCCCTAACTCCTATCTATCCTCTTATCTATCCTTCTAATTATACATACACATATATATGTATTTGTGTAATAATATATATGTATGGTCACGTACACACAAATATATAAAATTGGGTTGCAAGTGTGTAGGCTTTTTAAAACCCTCTTCTTTCGGTTATGTTTTCTCCTCCCTCCTCATTTCCCAAACTCTTTCTGCCCTTAGTATTTTCTCTCCTTGTTGTTATTTGGTCTGTATTTTGCCATCTCACCATTCTTAATATAATTGCTCCCAATGTCCCATTCTTAATTTCCTGGATCCCAAAGCACTCAAAACATGACAGTCAGTGCCAAGATCTACATATGAAATGAAAGAGAACAAGCAGGTTTGTCTCCCTGTGCTTGAGCGGCCTCATCAGTACTTTATTATTTGTTTGTTTGTTTTTTTGTTTTGTTTTGTTTTGTTTTCTATAGTTCCATCCTTTTCCCAACATGTTTCATGCCTTTCTTTTCTTTCCTGCATTGTATACATATGCTGTATTTTCATTATCTACTTTCATGTTTTCCCTGGTGATACATTTAAGTACTGTGCAGATTTCTTGTCCATTGTTCTATATAGATAACAAAATATGTTTACATGCCAAATCATCCTCCATTTCTGGCTTAACAATTTACAAGAAGCAGCTGTTGCTTAACACTGTGATTGGTAAGAGTGGTCAAATCATAGCATTTGAAATTACATAACTTGACACATGTGTTGTAGCTGTCATGGTTTTCTTATCTCAGACATTACTTATCATAAAAGAAAAACAAACATGAAAAAACATGGACTTTATAGATAAATTTACAACTACCCACTGATACTTTGGTCTCTGGGTGAAAGTCAGTGGTTTTTTGTTTGTTTGTTTTGTTTTCTGTGCTTATTTCAGCATTAGTGGAACAGAACAGACATCAGAGATGGAGATGTGCAGTAGGTACTTCATAAGGACTGCTGCCCTTATCAGACACTGATCTCAGCCTCCTTTTCTAAAGTACTTTGCCAGGTTAAGTTTCTTCCCACTCACTGCAGGCACTGAAATCACTTCTGCTCTTTCACTCCTCAACTCTTTACATAACACTTGTTCTAAGGAAAAAGGTTGATGAATAATGAATTCAATTATGAATAGATTTAGAGCTTTATATAAATTATGTTTAGCAACTCTTGAATAGCAAACATATAGCAGCATGAAGAATGACAGAAAGTATCAGTGATTGATTAAAGTGCACCTTTTTGAATATAAACTATTTGACAATGTAGGCCAAGAGCTATTGTCACATGAATTTTTTAAAAAGGAGAGAAAGGTACATAGTTAGCATAAAATATTTAAATTCAGAAAACTTGAACTTTTGACAAGACAGGAAAAACACTGATTTATTTCATCCAGAATACGATGAAAGCAGTATTTTGTGTATATACAGAAGTTTAGTGCCCCAAAGGGCAAAGAGGCTGGACATCAGAAGAAGGAGAAAAGAGGGAACAAGTCAGGAGCCTGACACAGAGGACTTCTGAAAAGCTCTGCCCTGCAGACTATCAATGTAGATGCTGAGACTTATGGGCAACCTTTGGGCAGAGTGCAGGGAATCTTATGAAAGAAGTGGGAAAACAGTAAGATCTGGAGAGGACAGGAACTCCACAAGGAGAGCAACACAACCAAAAAAAATCTCAGCACAAGGGTCTTTTCTGAGACTGATATTCCAACCAAGGACTATGTGTGGAGATAACCTAAGACCCCTGCACAGATGTAGCCCATGGAAGTTCAGTATCCAAATGGGTTCCATTGTAATAGGAACAGGGACTGTGTCTGACATTAACTGATTGGCCTGCTCTTTAATTACCTCCCCCTGAGGGGGAAGCAGCATTACCAGGCCACAGAAGACAAGGAAGCCACTCTTGATGAGACCTAATTGACTAGGATCAGAAGGAAGGAAAGGAAGTCCTCCCTTATCAGTGAACTTGGGGAGGGGCATGCATGCAGAGGGTGGAGGAAGGGAGGGATTGGTAAGGGAGGAGGGAGAGAACCACAGGGGAGATACAAAGTGAATAAAGTGTAATTAATAAAGAAAAAAAAGAAACTGTGTAAAACATCTCGAGGCATGAATAGAGAAAAATTGTGTTCAAAACTGTATTATATTTTTTCCAATTGCATTTATACCTAGAAGCTTTAGTCTAGGGAAATATTGTTCAGTCTTCCTGAAAAAAATGTATTTCTGGCTTGTAGAAGTTTGCTTTCCACTATTGGCATATGATGTAGTAGCCAGGGTTCTACTCTTAGATAATGAGTGATAATGAGTGAATGACTCAGGCTTAGTGGGAAAGTACTTGTTAGGCAATCTACAGTTCAGATCTCCAGAACTCACATAGAGCCAGACATACTATCCATAACTATAATCTCTGTTTGTCTAATGGTAGGTGGGAGGTGAATAACTCAGATTATCTCTGACTTCCACAGGCATGCCATGACACCCTTGTGTCTGCCCTAACACAAGCAAACGTATACATGAGATTAAAATTTGAGTTGCTCACACAGAAGAAAAAAAAACCATGAAATTACATTTTCTTGCAATTATTTCATAGAAATTACTTCCCAAGACTCTTGAGACCTGCATGTTTCAAAAGAAACTTATATACATATGATAATTTGTTATGCTCTATAAATTTCTTTCTAATTCTTTGCAAGTTTTAACTGATATTTCTTGGTTGAATTTTAAGTAATAACTTAGATTTTACAAAGTAAAATGAATTGAAAATATAAAAAAACTTTTTATATTACTGTATTTATTGACATTAATATTAAATGCATATTAATACATGATATTTATTACATATCAAAGCCACACAAAACCTTAGAGCCCTTTTACCCATTAGTGTACTGACCATGAAGTGAGAAATGTAAACTTCACCATTACCCCAGAACAAACCCTTATGCTCCTTCATATTCAGTAAGCCGTGCTGGTTCTTTAGCCACCACCAGGTTCTTAAAACCTTTATCTACATGGATTAATGATACCTGTCTTGAAATTTTATACAAAAAGTATATTTTATTATGTAATACCAGTAGTCCTGAATATATGTGTATATTTAATATAAATATATTTCTTTGTTTCTAGTTTCTTTAAATTCAGCATTGAGGTGTTAGTGTTGCTGATGTTTAATGATGCATTTGTATACATCTATAATATTAAATACGTGGTTTGGTTAACTAAATATTCTCCAATATATAATTCTATTGGGAATAGATATTTGAGCGTTTTCTCTACTTTTCTTACCAAAAGTACAACATTTTATGCGTTATTTAATTATTTGATGGTTAAAAGAATGCAATACGGAGGGCCATTGCTTAATTTCAAATACTACTTCCACATATTTTTTGCATGATCTCAGACAAACTATTTAGCTTTCTTTGCCTCTGTTTCTTCATCTCTAAAATTAAAATGTGTATTTATACTCACTAGCCTAGTGACCCTGAACATCTATTATCAGGAAATATAAGGCTGTTTATATGGTACCCATGACGTTGTGTCTCTGGACTGGTGCTTATTTTAATTTCCTTTTCTCCTTGTATTATGCTTATCATTAATGCTGCCATTCTTATCAGTGTGGTTTTCTATTTCTGTAGAACATGATTGCCCTCTTTTCTTCATTCTGCTATCTTTATTTTTGTAATTTTTGTATAATATGTACATTTGAAATGTATTCAAAATAAGAAAATGAGATTATTAAGTGTGTGAGCAAGTATTTAAAGGTGGTATCTTTTTTTTTTTCTGAAGGTTAATTGACTGGATGCGTGAGATCTTTTTCTTTCTAGCTTTGTCTTGTGTTTAGTGGATGTCTTCTCTCTCCAATGTCTGTCAGCTCTTGACATTAGTCCAAAGTTCTAGGTTCTCAGCTTTAGATCTTCTTCCCAGTGGATTACACATGTCATGTCTGAAATGTGGTCATTCCTTTTCCTCTGGGCCATCTTAGAAATCCTTTTCACGGAAATAACTTCACTTATTGATATGGATTTAATGTTTTTCTTTTTTATAATTTTGATCAGTTTTGAGAATGAAGCAGGATGGTATTTTCAACAGGAAATATTTTTTAACATGTTTTTCTTTCAATTCTTATAATTTAATAATAGAGGGAACAATTTAAGTTTTCATTCAGACAGCTGCATTAAAATCTAGTTCTGTCTCCACAATAGTTGTGTGACTATTAGAAAGAATTGGATCCCATTTTTAGAGCCCCAATAATTTCATATTTATTTTGACAGTAGTTATCATATTGAGATTTAAAAGGAGGGGGGAAGAGGAGCGGTGAACACCCAATGAGAACCATACACAAAGCTTCATAAATGTTAAGATAAACGGGGCAGGGCTGTAGGTGGACACAGGAGTTTAAGTTCAAAGCTTGGACTCTAGTTTTTGGTAGCATACTTCTTGTTTTATGATTGTTCATTGTGACTCCAAATTTTTGAGCCATATTTTCCTCCGTTTTAGCATGAGGTGTATGTGCATACATAGAGCAATTAAAAGTCATTGACAAATCTAGCAGTGTATCTGTGAGCTGAAACTGAGCTGGGAGTAGTTTTCTATTTTTAAGATATGTATGAGGGTATCTGAGTGCATGTGTGTGTGTGTGTGTGTGTGTGTGTGCTCGTGTGCTCCCATGCACTTGTGTGTGCTGTTCTGTGTGTATAGGAAGAGGTATCTTTGGTAAAATTTTTGTGTTAGAATTAAACAGTTCTTTTGATGCATCTATTTATGTAGGCAGTGCTGTTGGGAAAAGTGCTAAGTGCAGAACGAGACAGCTGAACTCTGTGAACAAAGGCCACTTTGCATATTTTCTGTCACATCTTCTGGCCCTGGGGAAGCCTACTGCTGCTGCCCAGCCCAATTCAACTCCCCTGGTAGGCAATTTCAAAGACTGTCCCTTCTCTCATTTCTCTTTTGGTCTTCATTCACATATTAAGAGGCTTTTAAATCTTGGTTTCATAGAAAATCCATAAAATTGGGAGTTATTTATGTTATCAATCCTCTGTAGTTCCTGAGGAACTATTGTTTCTTCTTGTGCATGCAATTAAATATTTCTCTATACTTTTCACTACAGATTAAATAAAACAGAAAAAGAAATTTCCAATTTAGTGCTTTATTATGAAGGGAAAGAGAGACACAGTTATAACCAAGCTCTTTGCCGTTAAGGAATATACCAGCATTGCTATTCCTGGGATATCTTTTGATGCTTGGTTTATTTTCTCTACCTAGACAGAAATTAGTTCTTACATTATTGTGAATCACCTAACCTTGTCACAGAACCCTTCATGCAATTGCTGAGTGTATTTTACAGCACTCTCATGGACACTGTATAGTTCTTCAGCACTAATTTCTTCATTTTGTAATTACCAAAGGAACACATCTATTGACGTTTTTGGCACTAAACCTAGCTGGAGAAAATAAAAAAGAGATACATTCCTGACTGAAGGAGCTTAGAGATTAATACGAACACAGGGGCAAAGAATTAAACACTAATACGTCTATGCAGCTACAGATTCAGAACATAACAACCTAGTTGAGGAGTTACTTTATTGCATAACCAGTGCCACAGGGACAGCATCCAGCATCGCTGAAGGTGGTATTTAAAATAGGACTTGGGCAATAAGAAGGAAACAGTCACACGAAGAATTACAAGAGAGTTTTTCAGATGGGAAATGCTTTTACACAATGAGGGAGTCTCATAATTCATCTACAAGTCAATTAGTTTTAATAGTAAGAAAGATATACTGACAGGTCCAGATGGATCTTTTTGGTCCGATATGGCAAGATCTACTGGCTACACACTGAAGTAGATCATATAGAAAATGACTCTAATGTCCTAATGGAGAGACAGTAGCCCATAATTTTCCGGTCATTGCTACAATTTATTTTGATTGTAAAATTACACATTGTTTTAAATGGAATTATACTCACATTTACAATGTTGTTTTATAACAGTGGGACATACCAGTCTTAGTAGTATTATGGGGAAAAAATGAAGAGGAGAATTAATATTTCTAAGTACTGTAGCTGGCTAGGTCAGACCCTGGTGATAGAGGCACAGGCTGTAGCAGGAAGGAATCTGGAAGAAATAAAGGCCCATGTAACCAACTAATATTGACAGTTGAGAGGGAGCAGTTGTGCGACAGGGTTATTTGTTAACATCTAGTCATCTGGTTATCATCAGTTTGGGGTTACTTAATAGTAGTTAAGAGTGTCCCTGTCGCTTAACAGGAATAAGGCCCAGGAAGATCTTTAACATTCTACAACACACAGCGTAGCTGTTTTTCTTGAGAAACCCTCAGCTAAACTCATTCAGCATGTCACTCATACTCAGACCCCAGTAATGCAGAAAGTATTCGTCACAAAACTTTGCCATAGAAAATTCAGATGATCTCTCTGTCAGATTCTTCTGTGAAATAATTTACTGCTCACAGCATCTACACAAAAATACATACAGAATCACACAAAAATTCATTTTTCAAAAACATTTCTGCAGTCCAAGCAAGGAAACACGAGTTACTTCTTTTGATCCCAGCAGACCAGGACAAGAAAACATGGACATTTTCATGAAATTCATTTTGATATGTAGAAATCCGTCTATGAGGACAGTCTTACTGATAGCATATCTAACTAACCCATGAGAAATAAAGGGAAGATTTTGAAATACAAGTGTGTACCATGAAAAGCATGGTAGTGTGTTACAGAAACAGAATTGAGGAATAACTCATGGCACTGTTAATGACACGTGAGACCATAGCTTGGTAGACCATAGGCTCCAGGGGAAAATCCATTACTAGTATTCTGATAAATTGGCATGGGATTAAACACATTTAACGTACTTCTAATAATTTTCATGCCCATACATTAGTGCATTTCTCAACCATCATCTGAGACACTTCTATTTTTAATAGATAGTGATTAGCAAAAGGACCCGTAACTGGTAAACATGGAAAGAGCAATACACTGAGAAGTGCTCAGTTCTAAATGGGATATTAAAAATCTCAGTGGTCTCTGTGGAAAGGGGGATGGAAAGACTATAAGAGCCAGAGTTAATATATGACAACAGATTAACGGTGCTTTCATACAAAAGACAGTTGCACATAAGAAACTAGTGGTGTTATTGCATATCCCAAGTCTGTGCAAGATTAAGACAAAAATCCCAGCAAAGAAAGCCTGGTAGTTATAAGTCTCACCTCAGGCTGAGGCCTGTTGTCGGTTAATTGCTTCTTAAGGGAGAGTCAGTTTTGTTTGTTTGTATTTTTTTTTCAAGGATGTGGTCCCTGGAAGCTAACACTTACCCAATACATGTGTCTACACTCATACACATACTAGCAGTACTAACTGGACTATGGACTGAAAGAAAACTAGAACACATTAAGTTGGGAGAGAGTGGTGGTAGAACAGAGGAAGAAATAGAAGGGAAGAAATAGGGGTTTGGCTTTACCAGAATGCATTTTCTGGTATGCATGCATGACAATAAAAAAGAATAATGCTTTTCTTCCTGGAACCAGGAAAAGCCAGAGAAAATATATAGAATGCTGGTTCTCAAAAAAACAAAACAAAACAAAACAAAACAAAAAAACAAAACAAAACAAAAAAAACAAAAAACAAAAAAACAAAAAACAAAAAACAAAACAAAACTGGACATTAGGCAACGGAGAACTGTGATCTTGAGATGAAAGCCCAATAAGGTCAGCTTTTTCTGTTGAAGCTCAATTCCTGAGGAAAGCCTCTGGGTGGTGGCACAAGAACATCATTGAAATCGCCTAGGTTGGGAGGTTGGCTGGGAGTCCTGACAGCTCAGCACACCTACATTTCGCAAAACAAAGGGGAAAGAGATGCCCAGAAAATAGCCAGTGTATTTGTGGAAGGAAGAATGCCTACAATTTTCTCTTGAGTTCTGATCAGAACAATGTGTGAAGAAATTGTTCAAAGCTAAGAAAAGCCATGCAAAGAAATTAAAAAGAGTGATAGCTGGAGCTCAAACAGAATTGAGAGCAGTGCAACTAGCAGAGCCAGAGTGACAGAAAGCACATCTGTGATTGTTTAACACAAGGCAGAAAGACACTTTATAAATTTTACATTTTGTAAAATTCGGTCACCAATTTTTTTCTAAAAATTTAATATTTTTAGCTTAATACAATCTAAATGCATATTTAGTTGTTGAGATGACTGCTCAGGAAAAGGACAGACTACTTAATGATAAATAATAAACAAAGTTGCTTGGTGTTTTATACATTTCTCATGGTTTAAAACCTAATTAAAATATTTATATAAGATCTTCATAGGGGCTGGTGATTTGGCTTGCGGGAAGATGAAAGCACTTGACCAGTAAGCCTGGTGAAATGAATTAGGTCTCTGTACCTCACATGGTAGAAGGGTTACTTTCGCTAGGGAAGTAGAACCCATTGAAAGAAGAAACAGATAAAGGCAAAAAACACATGGGTTGAGTCTCCACATTTTTATTTAACAATCTAATTTTTTTTTTTTTTTTTTTTTTTTTTAGGACAGGAGCCTGAGTTTAGTGAAAGCCACTAGTCAGGACATATCAGAGTTCTAAAAGGTAAGAGATCAGTCTGTTTCAGAGTTAGGATCTGTGTTCCTTATGTATTTAGAATGAGAGTCTTTGTTCCATGTAATTGCCTCTTCTTTGCCAAGACAGATACATTAATGCTTGTTGCTTTCATGGTTTAGGAAATTCTCGCTATTAAGCTAGTAAAACAATCTTTGTATTTACATACTTATAAATTTGATTTTCTTACAAGAAAACCTAGGATATCAGCATAGTATTAGTGAAATTCTGGTTGAAAGTAGTTTTTACTTGTTTCACTCTTTCTTGTCTCTAAGGCTTGAGTGGGTAGTATACCATTTTCCCAAGAGAAGAATCTATTTTTTCAAAGTGCTAAATTTAATTCCCAGTAGGAACTGGCAGGAAATAGGTATTTCAATCAGATTCTCTCCGTTGAATAAAATTTGTTTCGTTCATAGTAGGGACTTTGCAGTCAGGTTAATTAAAGACAGTGCTTTCATCTTCATGAAACAGGAAAAAAGATCGTTGGCTAGAACAATAAAGCATTGCAGGTGAATTACTTCACTTGTGTTTGCCAAAGTGAGCGCTTGCGGAGCTGTAACTATGACACTGAAGCATCATGGCAAAGCTGAAAGTCACTGAGTCATATCTTGGAGGTGTCTATTCTGTTGAGCCTGTTGTATTGCAATTTACCACTTTCCCCCATATAATTATTTTCAAAATGTTTTGTAATAAAATAGTCATCATAGTAGGAATGAGAGAAGAAGAGATAGTAGTGCAGATGGGAGCATGAGAGAGAACAACACTTTGTGCAGAGAACTAAAATGAACAAAAAGGGAAAGTAATGAATTGAAGGGAACTGCTAAGTAGATTGAGTACCAAGGTTGCTGATCCATTCCTGATTCCAATTAACCTTAATTTGTTTGGAGGCTCAGCAACACCAAATGAATGTAACAGGCCAATTAGCAGACAATCAACATGAGTCCAGCTCACCAAAGACTGTTTATCAGCTGGACATGATGAGGGGAAAATTCTGCTAATTTTTTCATAAGTGCCAGCATGGCTCTGTCCTGCACAGATGCTTAACTTCGGAGGTATAAAACAAAGGTACTCTGAGGTACTTAGTGTAGGGACTCCAAGAAGAATGACCTGGGCTTAATTTGAGAAATTTATTTGTAAATACAACTCAGTACATAAAGGTGAATATTCATGTGAGTGTTTCTTGAGCCCAAGGGATTTAGAATATCATTAATTCTTTGTCACATTCAGTTCTTAGCAAGAGCTACATGTTCAACATATGCTAAGGGGGTGGTTTCAAAACTTTACCAACTATTTGATTTCTTAAAAGTCCACATTTTTCCAGTCTATCATGTCCTTCATCTGATCCTTAGTTACAGGTGGAATCTGGAGATCTCTGTCAAGCAAGTGCTTTCTGCACAAGCATGAGGATCTGAGTTCACATACCCATGCCCACATAAAAGCTATGTGTGGAGGCACATACCTGTAATGACAGGGTATGGGAGGTAGAGACAGGAGTGTCCCTTGAGCTTGTTGGCCAGCCAGTCCAGCTGAATCATTGAGCTCTAGATTCAGGGGGTGATCCTGACTCAAACAGTAACGTGGGGAGTATGAACCTGCATGTGTGCACACACACGCACACGCACACACGCACACACGCACACACACACACACAATGGCATTTGTTTCTCATGATCAGAACAACTTGAGACGAAATCTTTGTAAAGGTCATACTGGCAACAAAAATTGAGCTTTCCACATCTAAATACCTTACCACAAATTGCATTGAGAATGCTTCGTTGCTTCAACAAAATTATGCAGAAAGAAAACATGAATTCCTATTAAGACTGGGCAGGATGAAATGAGGTCTCAAAATTAGGAAGGGACAGAACACTTTGGTCCACCCGTGGTAATAACTTGTATAGCCTTTGGCAGATTATCTCATTTCAGAGAGCTTCCATTTTTGTCATGGTGACAATGATGCACACTACTTCTCGAGTGTGCTGTGCGGATTAATGATTTGATGTTTGCCTTTGAAGGTGAAGAATGGAGGCCCGATGCTAGGTTTTTTATTCTTCCTCGAAATAGGATGTATCAGGCAACTTTGACAGACTTCACCAGTAAGTGTTGGTCAGGAACTTAGGCGTAAAGTAGCTGAGAGTGTGAAAGAAACGAACATGAAACAGCCACTTCTCAATGAATTTAAATTTTTCCCTGACCACTTTCTTTTGATGAAATGTGTCTGACAGCCAAGCATAGCAGGAATGTATTTAAAATTATTCCCAGAAAATACCTTCAGGGCCAAAGCAATGTCAAGTTCACTTCTCTCATACCTATTTTAACTGCACGATGAATTCATGTTCTAAAAAACAGTATCTATAGGACAACGAAGACTTCCTGCCAAAGGAAAAGTGTGTTTAGAAACTTACTGCAAATAAAATGCTAAATTCAAATTATTTTTAGCAGAGTTTTAAAGTAAGAAAACTAATTAAAGAAGAGTTCCAAAGTGTCAGCTACCAAAAGGCTGTTCCAGCTAAATTATAAATGGAAAATCACAATAATAAGTTTAATGTCTCATGCTCTGCATTTACCTAAACACTGAATATTCAAGGAAGTCACACGGAACAACATGTCTCAGACTGAGCAATAATAGTCAAACTGGATCATGCCAATATCTCCTATCTCCCACATATACTCCTGAATGAATAATGATAAGATTCATACTTGAATATCTACTTTATTCTGTTAACATTTTCATCTAATACTGATGAATAAATTTTAAGAATAGTGTAAAGTATCACTAGGTGTAAACATAAAATACAACAAATTTTAGTTAATTCCTGTTTTAAGCTTTATATCACTGATAATCACCCCAAAATCATTTCACATGAGGAAATATTTATTTAGGCTCATGATTTCAGGACATTTTATTGGTGGTGGACTTTGCATCACCACCTATTACTGTCATTTGGCTCTGCCTAATAATGCCATCAATTTATGACTACATCCATGGCTTAATGTACAAAACATCTTTCATGGTTTACTAACACCTTAGTTGTTCTATCCTCAGCTGGAAGCCAACCCTTAAATATGTTCCCTTCTTTGGAGACAATCCATACCCAAATAAAGCCACTCTACCTCTAATCTCCTCCTTCTCCACACAGGCTCATGTTCATAATCCACTCATTCCTTCTGTACTAATTCCCAAAGTCTTAATCCCATCATTCTTTCAAGAGCCCAAAGCCTCCTCTGAGGTTTTAGGCATGTGCTTCTCAGTTAGCCTCTACACAATACAAAAGGAAAAAAAAAAATTTTTTTCTGGATAGTTGTATGTCAACTTGATAGAAACTAAAGTCACTTGATAGGAGGGAACCTCAATTTAGCAAATGCCTCCAGCTGAGCCTGGTAGTGCTTGCCTTCAGTCCCAGTACTCAAAGAGGCAGAGGCCGATGGATCTCTGTGATTTCAAAGCCATCCTAGTCTACAAGACTACACGGTGAAACCTGGTGTTGAAAGTAAAGAAAATGAGAAAATGCCTCCATAAGATTGGGCTGTAGGAAAACCTGCAGAGCATTTTCTCAATTCAGAGCAGATAGGGAAGGGCCCAATCTCTTGTGGATGGGGCCACCCTTGGAATGGTTCTATAAGAAAGCAGTCTGGGCATGCCAGGGAGAGCAAGTCAGTAAACAGCACCCCTCCATGGCCTCCACATCAGCTCCTACCTCAAGGTTCCTGCCTTGCTTGAGTTCCTGTCCTGATTTCATTCAACCATGAACTGTGATGAGGAAATGTAAACTAAATAAACTCCTTCCTTCCCAAGTTGCTTTGGTAATGGTGTTTTATCAGAATAGTAACCCTTACTAGGACAATACATTTTCAGCATACAGTGGTGTGTGTGATAGTCAGATGGCAAACATTACAATTCAAAACTGTAGGAATGGGGCATAGAAAGTAGAGATGGAAACAAAGCTGCCTTTGTGTCCATCTATCTCATTAACGATTCTTTAAATAAATCTCTCAGCCCAAAGAATAATTCACCCCAGTGCCCTGTTGGAGCACCACACCTCAAACATTTAATTACTCTCTAAGGGACTGCTTGTAAGGAATCAGACCTGTTAAATACTGCCTGTCTTTCCAGTTTCTCCTCAAAAATCTGGGTGTAATCTTTCAGGATCTCACAACTCTTGCATTCTCTATGCCTGGAAAATCAACATCATCTAGATGGTGAAGAAGTGTAGTACCAGTTAAAGAAGTGTCTAGGCTACCTTAAATCACAGCATCTGAATGCCTGGGTAGTTGAACATGCATAAAACAAATGTTAGGTAAACAAGATCCTGGTTGCCAGAGCCTAAGTATGTATTCCAGGTGGCACTGTCTTCTTAAGAGAAAGCCTTTCTAGGAGTTTTCATTTTTATAGCCAGTGCCTAGGAGAGGTGGAGTTTAGCCAATTCCTAAGATACCCCAAGGCATCTTTTCTGATGATATTCAACAGAAAAAGTACATGATTTCTTGTTTATATTGCTTATTTCTTTAACTACCATACCCACTTTGTTCACAACTTTTAATGCATATTTCTTTTACTCAAACTTTTTTAAAAGTCCTTTTGTATTCTCCTTTTTAAAAAATTTATATTAATTACAGTTTATTCACTTTGTATCCCAGCTGTAGCCCCCTTTCTCATTCCCTCCCAATCTCACCCTCCATCCTTCATCTCCGCCAATGCCCCTCTCCAAGTCCACTGAAATGGGAGTTACTCCTCACCCTCCATCTGACCTTAGCCTATCAGGTCTCATCAGGACTGGCTGTATTGTTTTCCCCTGTGGCCTGGTAAGCTGAGACTAATGGCCAAACTTTGGGCAGAGTGCAGAGAATCTTATGAAAGAAGGGGGAGATAGAAAGACCTGGAGGGGACAGGAGCACCACAAGGAGAACAACAGAACCAAGAAATCTGGGCCCAGGGGTCTTCTCTGAGACTGATAATCCAATCAAGGATCATGCATGGAGATAACCTAGAACCCCTGCACAGATGTAGCCCATGGCAACTCAGTATCAAAGTGGGTACCCTAGTAAGGGGAACAGGGTCTGTCTCTGACATGAACTCAGTGGCTGGCTCTTTGTATTCTGCTTTTTATTATTTTTTTGGTTTTTTTAATTTTTAATTTTTTTAACAATATGCAATTTCATTTTTTTAACTTATTAATTGCACTTTCTTCAATTTTTATCTCCCCCATAATCCCTTCTCTCCTCCCCTCCTAATCCCATCTTCCCTCCCCTTTCTTCACGCATGATAAATGATCATCAGTACAAGCATGGTTAAAAATGCAATCAAGGGTCTCTTCATAACTACAATACTTGACTGCCTTCAGTCTCCCTCTGCTATGTTATTTAGAATGTCACCATCACACTCAGCCTCATAGTACGGATAATGCAAAGAAGTTTATTGCCAAAAGTTGACAGAGCATGGTAACATGAATAGGTAGTCCATCTACCAATAGGATCCTTATTCTAAGTTTAACATTGGTTTCACACTTTTTGCTATCTGCCTTCCCATAGATCTTCTGAGTGGTCATCAGAATTACCTGCTGAGATTTTCTTATAGAATTCCTGGATGTCTCTAGACCATGCCACCAAATTTACTGCAAATGTCCACGCAGGCAATTTCCAAAGTCTTCTGAACCATATTTCCAATCAGTCATAGTTTCATACCCTCTTATTGATGCCAGTTTTCAAACCATGGTCTTTTGGCCTCATTTCTGTGGCTCTATGGTGAGGACAAGTATCAACGAAGAGAGGGTACAAAGGGGCAGGGATATTCACTTCATGATTTCCAAAAATGAGAGAGGGGTGGGAGAACATATGACTCAAAAATATTTGTTTTCTCCAACAAGGCTCCATCTCTAAAGGCTTCTAATGATACCACCAAGATAGGAATCCACCAGATTAGTCCACTAGTTAGGGAAGAGTGTTTTTGATCCAACTCCTTTCGTCGGCATCTGTAGTATATGATGGAATGAAGGCTCATTAATCCTTCAACACATGGGCTGTTTGGGGATTATGTTTTAGTCCAATGAAAGCAATATATCATTCTAATTACACTTCATGCCTTGGTAGATTAGTGTAAAAATAACTTATTTGCCTGATGCAGTTGTCAATCAGAGGCTTTCAGCTGAATACGCCAATCCTTTTTAGGTTTTTTTTTTTTTTCTTCTTTTTTTCTTTTTCTTTTTTTCTGAACTGTGGCTGGCTAGTTCAATCCAGCTGTTCTGGCTCAAACTCCTTTCAAAACTAACTGATTCAAACTGGTTTTAGACTGAATTGCTCTGCTAGGATTCATACTCTAGCAATTTGTGCTAATCTTCTGGCTCCTTCTCCTTCTCCGGCTCATTCTGTCTTCACCTGCGTCTGGTTTGTTCTCTTTTCAACCTGTCTTTGTAAAGCTCTCCTGGGAAAATTGCCTCCTATGCCTCTCCTTTTGAGGTGATCTCTCTTAAGTTGCCTCTCTTTCCTTTCTGTTTTTGTGAGAGTTCGGCATTCCCTAGTCTGCCAAATCTTTGATTCATCATTCTGTCTGCCTCTCAATTAGACACCACTTTCTAAACATGGTTGCTTCCCTCTACAAACTAACCTTATCTACATTGTTTAGAATTAAAGGTGTGTACTAAGGGCATGTTTGTATTCCAAAGAGAGGAATTAAAGGTCCTATACCATGGCTGCTTTCTAGCCAGATCTAGGTCTTTGGAAGTGATCCCTTGCCAGAGTCACCATGTTGATAGATTAAAATTCCTCTAGAGAGTAAACATTCACACTTTAGTCACTCAGGCTATTCTATAAGCCCCTTTTTTCATATTTGAGTCATATATTACTCCTTGTTTGGTTTGTGTACTCTTATATATTGAGGTTTTTTTAAGTGATTCTAATGGTATTATGATGCCACCTTCTTTTATCTGAATCTACCACAAGTTCAAGCTCAGAAGAAGAAAATTTCTACTAATTGATATTCTTTCTTTCTGTGTGTTTCCCCTTCCACCCTCCATTTGCCTTCTCCCCTCTACACTGTCTCTTGGACAGGGAATTGAGATGTTGTCCAGGTTGGCCTTGAACTTGCTATACACATCCCTCAGTTTCCTGAGTCCTGAACAGTAATATTATGTATGCATCATCAGGAACAGCTTCTATTTCTTTTTAAGTAAATCAAATTATTTATGACCCAGTTCTAATATATAAACATTTTATATTAATTTCCTGATATGTGAGTGAGTAGTTTTTCCCAAATGCCATCAGTGAGAATAAGATGACCTTTAAACGTTTTGAATAAATAGGAGGATCTTCTATGCTGGCCATCTGACAATGTCTTAGTCATTTTGTGTTTAGTTCCTGTGCTTTTTAAGGCAATATTTCACTGGTTCCTGTCACTTCAGCTTTATGATTTTTGTTTGTATTAATTAGGTATTATTGTGAAAGATATAGAAAAGGAATCTAGCAGAATATTAGATATGTTTTAGCCAGTGGCTCTTTGGATCAAATCAACTTTAATTATAAATATGTACATACTCATAGACACAATAATATCATACAAAGTACATTCTACTGTTAAAATAGACTAATCCTTCAACTTTAGTTATTTTATTTAGCTAAGTTCCTTAAATTATACTATTTAACTTATTTATAAAGGCAATCATTTAGATTTAATATTCTCCACATTGTAATGATAGTAAGACTAGTGATTGTGAAAGATCCAGCTTCACCCTGAGTTAAACATAGCTAACGCCATTTTGTGAGACACCACTGTTTTGTAAAAATCTGAAGGCCAGATGAGAAACTGAAAAATTACTGAAAACACTCAGCTGTGTCACCCGCTTGGGATATTTGTGGTCAGGCCGCCCCAATTGAGCTAAAAACAACTTGTTATGACCACCCTCATGAGATATCTGTCAGAGAATGCTCCAACTGAGATAGGGAAAGACAAAATAACAGGTGGCGGGTCACGTCAGGGGGTCATCAGACCCCCTTGACCCACCCAGCTCCTGGAATCTTGGTGCCCCTGCCAAACTTTGACGCAAATCATGGTCTCATGAAAATGTACCAATCAGCCCCCTGTAACCATGCTCTCTCGCTTCTGTATTATTGCTACTGCTCTAAAACCCTATAAAAACCCCAGCTTTCCATCTAGGGGGCGCGGAAGTCTTCCGAATGACTTTTCGCCCCGAGTACTCGTGAATCAAAATAAAAGCCTCTTGCTGTTTGCATCCGAATGGCCTCGTTGATCTTTGGGAGGGGGTCTCTCTGACGGAAGATACCCTCCGGGGATCTTTCAATTGCTCATATGGTAAAAAGGATAATGCACACAGCGATATTAGTTATAGTGTGATTTACTGAGTGCCTACTTAGCTCTAGTTCCATAACATACATAGGAAAAGCTTTATTGCTGGTCATATTTTATGATAGAATAAATGATGTTCTTAAAGTCTGAGATGACACAGAACTGGATGCAGCATTTTTTAAAACCATGTGGAATTTGTTTAAGTAGGTTTCAGACTTAAGATGTTCATATTTCATACCACCTTCTTCTCTATTTAAAGTTTGAATGCCAAGATGGTGCATGGCTTATTGACTGGCCTGTTGGTCATTTTTTTCACGTGTCTGTTCTTTTTTCCTGAATAAGACCTCTGGCTCTGTAAAGGGCAGAGGTGCTTTTTCCATCTTTGTATCTTCACTGATTCTAAGTTTGAATTAATAATATTAACAAGTATGACTGTAAGCATTTGGAGAGAATCCAGGCAGAGAAATGACGATCTTTTTATGAAGCTATCTTTTACTTTATCTAAGTAAATTCACACAGGTAAAGATGAGGTATTATTAACTGAAGTGGTAGCCGTTGCGATATCATACAACTGATTCAGTGACGGATAATTTTACTGGTCAACTTCAGTTGGCCACAGATTGCAGAGAAATTTTTATCAGTCATTATTCTGGGTGTGTCTATGAGTGTATTTTTTTAGGTGACGTGAACACTGGACTTAGTAACCTAAACAAAGCAAATTGTTCTCCCTATCAGGAGTGACTATAATCCAATCAGTTTGAATCATCTGTCTATTCTGCTGGTAGGAAGTAGGTCCTCCTGCCTAATTTTATCAGCTGGGTCAGAAAGATGAGAACCTGGAACCTGTCAGCTTTCAGAATGTAGCTATCCTATGGCTCTCCTGAGTGGTCAGGTGGCCGAATGAAGATCTAGGCTTCCTTGACCTTTGCAGTCGCTTTAGCTGGTGTGGTTCAGTTTTTCTAGGTGATTATAGTGCAGGGTATGTTGACAAACATTGACCAAGAAGTAACTGTTCACACTTCTTTCAGATATGTGCTTTGAGTCTATTCTGTATTTAAGACTTATATTAGCATGTTGAGAAATATAGGGTAAAGGACATCTTATCTTCCCACAAGGCTATTATGAGCCAATTTGAGGCCACAGAATATGCATAAAACATAAATAGTAGCATTTGCTGAATGTCATATAAAGAAAGCCCATAGGAAATACTGCTAGGATGTTGAAGGGATGTTAGTGTGGCAGGGACAGTTGGAGATGCCTGCTGTCTTGTCTCTATTATTTTTAGCACTGTTTCCCTCTCAACAGTGTTCCAGTAAAACAATAAAATAAAAGGTCACCTTATTCACATATGGGGAGTGAAGAAAAGGTTTCTTTCTTAGCTGAATTATAGGCTAACCCTTAAAGGAAGCAACAGACAGGAATCACAGATGTGGTATTTTGAAATGCATCCTTTTTATCATTTCTTTACATTTGAAGCCCATGAGTTTCTTTAGTCCTGATTTCAGCCTTAATACCATACCATTCTGGGAGGAAATAAGACATTTTGAAATGAGGGAACAGAATGTCTTGTTAATATGATGCCTCAACTTCTTTTCTTGAGAGGTTGGCAGTTCAAGTTCAGCATATGTGTTAAGAAGGCATGTGGTGTCATAAGCCTCTTTGTTGTTATAGCTGCTAAAGCAATTAATATCTCGGAATTAATATTACCTGTGTAAATTAGGTAAAAAGTCACATATTTTACTTCTAATCACTTAGCATAATTGCTGTTATATTAAAATTTGGCTCGTATTTGAAAAGATGATGCAAAAAATGTCTTTATTGGACCTGTTTAAATGCTTATCAACATGGATGGAAAGAAGAAGCATTTGGAGAATGCTAATATAACATTTAAGTATGGTTTGGCATGAATATCATGTTAAAATTGGCAAAGCAATGTAAAGAGGCAACCCATGGCAACAAATGCCACACCCTCTGGTACAATTAAATTCTCTATCAGGCTTCAACAAGATCGGATTTCTTTTTCTGATTTAAAAAAAAAATTATTAATTACTGAAAGACCCCAGCCTCACCCTAAGTTAAACATAGCTAACACCATTTTGTGAGACACCACCACTGTTTTGTAAAACTCTGAAGGCCAGATGAGAAACTGGAAAATTACTGAAAAATCCTAGCTGTGTCACCCACTTGGGATATCTGTGGTCAGGCTGCCCCTGTTGAGTTAAAAACAACTTTGTCCTGACCACCCTCATGGGATATCTGACAGGCGAAAGTCACTCGAAAGGACTTTACGCGCCCCCAAGATAGGAAGCTGGGGTTTTTATAGGGTTTTAGAGCAGGAGCACTGGTACAGAAGCAAGAAGTATAGTTACAGGGAGCTATGATTGGCTCTTTCACATGAAACCATAACATGAATCAGGTTGGCAGGGACACCAGAATTCCAGGAACTGGGTGGTCAAAACAATTATGACGACCTTGACTAGTGCCGCCATATGTTGCTTTTCCCAGGACTCTTATCTCAGCCGGACCACCTGTCAGATATCCCTGCACTCCACTCAAAGTCTGGCTATGTGTCTCAGCATCTGCTTAGATACCCTGCTGGGTGGAGTCTTTCAGAAGCTCTCTGTGGTAGGCTCCTGTCCTGTTCCCTGCTTTGTCCCTCTTCTGATGTCTGTCCTGTTTGCCTTTCTGAGTGAGGATATACCATTTTACCCAGGGTCCTCTGCTGGAGGCCACAGACAGAGATGAATAATACCTGAGTGGGGAGTGAGATTAAAATAATTAAAACAAACCACACTACGCATGGGATTGGCTTGAGAGGGCTATCAGTAAGACATGGGTTTATTCCACCATCCATTTTTTTATTGGCAAAGCAAAAAGAAGTCACATCAATACAAAAAGAAAAGTTCATGAAACCACCAAGCTTCTTTTCTAAATCTAGTTCCCTATAGCAAATAATGGTCCAAGGTCACACAAACAAGCATTAGGGAACTTGGAACAAGCTCTAAGGAACTTGGAACAAGTTTTAAGGAACTTGGTGAAACTCCCTCTTTTCTCTGTCTCAAGGTGAAGGTCAGGGTGAAAACACATTTTTCCATAAATAACAAAACAGCTGGACAAACAATCAGCTCTCCACAGTCCTCCTTGCTGAGCTTCTTTAGGTGTACAGCTTTTAGTATGTTTATCCTATATGTCTAATATCCACTTATGAAGTGAGTATATACCATGTGTGTTTTTCTGCTTCTGTGATACCTCACTCAAGGTGATCTTTTCTAGTTCTCATCATTTGCCTGTTCTCATTTATATGAAAGACAAAGGGGCTGAGAAAGAAGTTAGGGAAACACACCCTTCACAATAGCCACTAATCACATAAAATACCTTGGTGTGACTCTAACCAAGCAATTAAAAAACATGTTTGAAAAAAAAAATAAACTTGTACAACCACTTTTGAAATCAATCTGGCATTTTCTTTTTTAGGAATAGTGCTACCTGAAGATTCAGCTATACCACTCCTAGGCATATATCCAAAATAGGCTCAAGTATACAACAAGGACATTTGCTCAACCCTGTTCATAGCAGCTTTATTTATAATGGCCAGAATCTGGAAACAACCCAGATGTCCCTCAACTCAAGAATGGATACAGAAATTGTGGCACATTTACACAATGGAATACTACTCAGCAGTTAAAAACAAGGAAATCATGAAATTTGTGGGCAAATTGTGGGAACTAGAAAAGATTATCCTGAGTGAGGTATCCCAGAAGCAGAAAGAGGCATATGCTATATACTCACTTTTATATAAATGGATATTAGCTATATAATATAGGATAAACATACTAAAATTTTTACACCTAAATAACTAAGCAGAGTTATTTAGGTGTAAAAGTTCCAATTCTCTTTGCCTTTCTATGCTCAGATAAGTCGAAGTGCAGAGGCTTTTCATCTGCATATGGAAGATCACACAGCCTACTTTGTAAACTATGAGGAAGAAATCCTAGATTTAGTGGAGTTGTTGTTGGTCTCTGAAACTGTAATATCAAACAAATCACTTAACCCCTGGGAACCACAGTTCATCTATGTGGTGATAGGCTGAGTATTTGTCTAAGACACTTTTGATCTTACACAGAGTACATGAGCCAGGGATTTCAGATGTGGAGGAAAACAGGTAAGCTTTATATTGAGTGCGGTTTCTTTTAGGGATGCAAAGATACAGGAAATGATGCAGGCATGGAAGCTCATTTAAAATCCTTCAGAAAAAGGAGGGATGGAATTTTAACACTAACAGACTAACCGTTTCCTAGTTCAATGTATCTATTTATTAACAATTCAGCAATATATAAAAATATTTCAGCCAAGAAAAAAATGTGACTTAAACAAAATATGTCAAACCTAAACTGCTCGGGTAGTTGTTTTTTTGTATATATATATATATATATATATATATATATATATATATATATATATATATATAATTAGAAGCAATAAAATGACAACATGGGGTTCATGTGAAAACCTTTATCCCAAGGAAAAATCTCAGCTTGAATTACATTGTTTGTCAATGTATCATGAATAAAGGCAGCTGAGAATTGTCAATCCTCCACATAACTTCCTACTGTCAAGCCATATTTTGAAATACTCATTCTTCATCTGTTTCTTTATAACACCAAATCTCTTGAAACATGCAGGGTACTTACCAGTGCATTCTCTAGCTTTTGGTATACTATGTATCAGATCAAACTCCTACAAACCTAAGTTAGGCTCATACAGCACCAAAGCATTTAGTTCTTATGTTTCCTAAAGACGCCAGACCAACTGTGATAGTGCTACTGGCTGGAAATAGACTGTGAATGTGATGAAATGCCCCAATCTGAAGGCTCTGCCCTTCTTTGGGTGCTATTACCCAGATGTTTGCATCCTCAGTAATTTGCATATTGAAAACTAGTGTGCAATGTGATGAGAGAGCTTTGCTGGGTAGTTAGGTTGTGAAGGTAAAACCACCAGAAATGGGATTGGTGTCCAAATAAAATCTCTCGAAAGCTTCTGTGACCCTTCGGTCATATAAACACTGAGAAGAGCAACATCTGTGCAGTAGAAAGTGTAACTCACCATGTCCACTAATTTTATATATACATATACAACATATATATGTATATGTATGTATACATATATTGCCTTTTTCCTTCTGAGCAGAATTTTAACTGCTTATAGGACATATAGTTGCAGGATTCTCTTAGCTTGAGTAGAATGAGACACTAGGGCTTGCTTTACTTGTAGCAGAATATGGGAACTTGAGAAAGCCTGAGCTAGATCCTAGAATTCAATGTAAAGCCCCAGTTTGAACAATGGCCACTTAACTACTGAATTTTCCAATGTATTTCACATAGTCAAAACCAACCCCAATAAGAATAAGGCTATCAATCAATTTATCTATCCTTCAACTGTCTATTTATATCTTTACATCATTATTCATTAGTGAGTTCAATGAATTTGATATTATGATATTTTTATATTACTATAAAATGGTAAGGTTTTAAATATTAAAAATGATTACCAGGCCACAGTAGAGGACAATGCAGCCACTTTTGATGAGAACTGATAGACTAAGATCAGAAAGGAGAGGAGAACCTCCCTTATCAGTGGACTTGGGGAGTGGCATGCATGCAGAAAGGGGAGGGAGGGTGGGATCGGGAGGGGTGGAGGGAGGGGCTTATGGGGGGATACAAAATGAATAAAGTGTAATTAATAAAAAACTAAAAAAAAAATTCCTAAATGCACCACCATTTTTTCACAGGAAAATAACTCCACAAGCTTCCATTTAAACTTTCCTGAGGTTCCAAGCAAGATTTTATGTCTTCCAGGAAAAGAGCCAAAAGCCAAGGCACTTTTTTTTTTCTGGAATAATTCAACATGTTTGATAAATGATCTTGGAAAAAAATCACATCAGGTGGTCATTTCCAAGGCAGTCTTCCCTCTTTTAACTTCCTGACTTACTGAATTGCCAAAAAGTTTGCGAGCATTTCAGTGAGATTGATTTTCCCTGTGAGACCTTTAGATAGGGGAATGACTGATAAATGAGTGACTTGAAAAAATCTCCAGCAAGTATGATATCTAAATTTAACCTTAGAAAATGAGTTGTGAACATTCTGTTCACATTGTTTTTAGAGTAAACCTATTAGCAAAATCTGTTAAAGCTTGGATTAACTCTGGTCTCAGAAGATTCCAAAACTTCCAAGCTTTTATTTCCATCCTTCTGTACTTTCTGAAGAGAAGGATTGTGTGACGCTTTTCAGAGCCTGAGAGACATAGACAAAAACAGAATAATACAACCAATAGATCATAATTTGAGAACTGTAATATTCTTTTTTGTTGTTTTTCTCTGGTTGTGATATCAAGGTTTTACTGGCTTCACATAAAGAGTTTGGAAGGTTTATATCTTTTTCTATTTTAAAGAATAAATTTGATTAATCCTGGTGTTAGTTCCTCCTTAAATGTCTGCTACAATTCTGCTGTGATTCCATGTGGTTCAGTTTGTTGTTGTTAAGAAAGTATTTATTATTGATCCAATTGCATGGCCAGTTGTAGATTTATTCAAATTAATTACTTTATCTTGGCTTAAATTTGGTAGGTCCTATTTATCTTGAAATTACTCTATTTTGTTTAGCTTTTTTTTTTCTGGAATAATTCAACATGTTTGATAAATTATCTTGGAAAAAAATCACATCAGGTGGTCATTTCCAAGGATTTTCTGAATTTCATTGATATCTGCTGTGTTGTCCCCTTTTCATCTCTCATTTTATCAATAAGGGTCTTTTTTCCCCTTTTGGTTCGCTTGGCCATCGGTTGGTCCATACTGATTCTCTCTTACAGAGCCAATTCTTAGTTTTCTTGATCCTTTGGGCTGTGTTTATTTATTTAGTTGTTTCTATTTCAGTAAGAGATCTTGATTGGTTTGCCTGTCTAGAGTTTTGTGATATGGTTTGTGTTTGTTTTTCTAAAGCTTTGAAGAACAAGAATAAGCTGCTTATTTGGGATATCTCTGATTTTTAACAACTGTAATAGAAGTCCTTTATGATACCATATACCTTTTACACACACACTGACACAATGATGCTGAGCTTGGACTGCCATTGTGTATGTGTGCGTGTGTGAATGTAAGCACTCAGGTCTAATTGCATGTGTGTGAAAGTCAGAGAACAACTCATTAGTTGGTTGTGTCCAACCATTACCTTAGATCTGGGGGTCCAACTATGGCCATCACTGCCTCTACCCGCTGAGCCATCTCACCTGCCTATGATATTTTAGCAATGTTTAATTAATAAAATAAGTGGAACAATCTTAGCTGTAAGAACTTGAATCAATTCTTTCATGCACCACCTTCTAAAAATCAAGGGATGTAGTGCTCACTTAGTCATTGAGTAAAGGCATGGTGTGGTCTAGATAATAGTAATTTGCAAGTTTTGGGAGCTAAATAAGCCACGTCAAATTCTCAGATTTTTAACTTTTCCAAATATTAGTGTAGATCAGTTCATCACTTTAATTGACTATGATTATTATTTTCTCAATTAAAATATAGATGGTATTGTAATCACAGAAAATTTCAAATATCTTAATAACAATGTTCTTTAGGCTTAGATATTTCAAACATTTATTTAATGTTCTTAAATCTCTCTACCTCCCTTCTCATGAATTGACCTTAGGTAGGAGGTTAGTAGGGAAAGGAGATGTAGACCTCTTTTGGCTACTTTCTGGTGATTTTAGGGCTGTTGGGTTCTTTGGGGACATACCAGTCTGTCTTCAGGATACCAGCAGTCCAGTAAAGCAACAAAGAAGCAGCAGCAAACAACAAGCAACAGCAAAAGATGTGGTACCACTCAGCAAAAATTGCAAGACTGCCAAAATGACAGAAATCTAAAGTAAATTCATCCAAAGCAGCACAAAAAGTTCTCTGGAGTGTTTCTCTCTGTAAAATTAGCAAAGTGACTTGAACTGTTTCAAAACATAGTGCTGCAAAAAGCATTGTCTTAGGGCATTTATACCATGTTTGCATGCTTTTTTTTTTATTAATTACACTTTATTCACTTTGTATCCCCCCATAAGCCCCTCCCTCCTCCTCTCCCAATCCCACCCTCCCTCCCCCTTCTTCACGCATGCCCCTCCCCAAGTCCACTGATAGGGGAGGTTTTCCTCTCCTTTCTGATCTTAGTCTATCAGATCTCATCAAGAGTGGCCACATTGTCATCTTCTGTGGCATGGTAAGGCTGCTCCCCCTTCAGGGGGAGGTGATCAAACAGCAGGCCAATCAGATTATGTCAGAGGCAGTCCCTCATCCCATTACTATGTAACCCACTTGGACACTAAACTGCCATGGGTTACATCTGTGCAGGGTTCTAGGGTATCTCCATGGTTGCCAACCTGATGGGATTTAGAATTACTATGGAAACAAACTCAATGATCATGTTTTTGAGGTAGTTTCTAGACTAGGTAATTGGGATGAATAAATCTACATGTGAGTGCTACCATTTCACAGGCTGCAGCCTTGGACTTCATAAAAAGGGGTAAGTGCTAAATGTCACCATTCAACATTCTTTCATTAGTGAATGCATATAATGTGAAGAGAAGTATTCAACTTCTTTCACCATGTCTTCTCTGCCACAGAGGACTGTAAACCCTGGAATAGGAAGCCAAAATAAACCCTTCCTTCCTATTACTGTTGTGAGGTATCTTACTACCATAATTAGAAAAATAAGTAAGATATAAAATGTCAAAAATGGAATTCATTGACATCACAATTTTTACTACCACCCTTAAACAACTGGCCTTATAGAATGATGAAATGACCTTTTAAAAACACCAACTATTGAATCGGGGGGCAAGATGGCGGCGCCGGGAGGACTCTCATTCTGACCAGCAGCACAGCGGGATCGGCACCGTGAGCAGCAAATCAGAACTCGCAGCCATAAAACACAGGCGATTGTGTTTCCCAGGTGAGAGGATACCCCACGATGGGGAATTCAATCAGCTTTTAACTCACCTGGCTAAACCACAGAAGAGATCCTGGTTCCACCAGACGCTTGGCCACCAGCTGCAGCCCAGAGCCACACGTTAGTGTCTCTGGTCACGGTCCAGACTGAACAGTGCGCACCACACTATTAAAGACTGGAATTTTCAGTCGAGAGATAACCACACGGTGCAGGAAACGATTGGGACCGACCTTAGATCACCCAGACATCCCCTGGAAAAGACTCAGGTTCTGAGGGTGCCCTAGGAGCCCTGCCTGCACACCTGATTCACCGCCTCAGATAGAACTGTGGGCCCCAGGGCACCAGAGACTGAGTTTCACTGTCGGGTGCAAACCCACAGGGAGGGAAATGGCTGGTATGATCTCAGAGCGCTCAGCTGATACCTCCACCCCGAAAAGGTCTCAGGAAAAATTACCCAGTTTACGCAGACGCCCAGGCTCCCAAAGGCCAGAAAGGCAGACACAGGCAGTTTCTGCGTGCCAGCTAGCTGGTGGAGACTGAGCGGTGCGCCCCAGGGCAAAAAAGAGATTGGGAGTCCTTGTCTCCAGAGAATCCACAGGGAAGGAAGGAAACTGTACTGACTTAAATCACCCAGTCCTTCCCCAGAAAAAGTCTCATAGACCAGCGGGGCCGAGCCGCCATAACTGAGCTGTGCTCCAGACACAGGCACAAACAGTTGCTGTGCGCCAGATGTCCAACTGTGTCACAGCAGCTGATCATTAAATTTACAGCAAGAAACCCAGAAACAGGGCAGCTGTCTTCAGGACTTTCCTGGGTGAGAGGAGAACCCTCTTGACTAACAAAGACCACAGTTAATACTTAGGTCTCTATCCCTGAGGTGAGCAGCAGCAAGTCCTGAAAAAACACCAGCCTTCCAGGGACTATACCCAAAAAGCTGAGAAGACTTCCTTCAAGAAAAACCAGCTTTCTGCCAAGGGGATTCTCTCCACCACAGGATCCCCAGGAACCACCAGAAAATAACCCCAAACACCTAAGATAGCACAATGGGTAGAGGCCAGCATAAAAGCTCATGCAACAAAAAACAGAGCAATATGGCCTCTCAAGAACCCAGTTACCCAAGGGCAAGTAGCCCTGGACACCCCAGCATAAATGAAATCGAAGATGACCTAACAACTATGCTCATGAAGATAGTAACAGAGGAAACAAATAAGATAGGTAAAGACATAGAGAAAGATAAACTCAAACAGAATATTGCCATCTGTAAAGAAAGTTACAGCCAAACAGTTTGTGGACTTTAGAAAGGAAATGCTTAAAGCACTGAATGAAATAAAAGAAACAGAGGTTGGTTCAAACAAACACCTGAAAGAAGTGATGGAAAAACAGAAAAATACAGTCAGACAGGTGAAGGAAATCAACAAAATGGCCCAAGATCTGAAGATAGAATTGGAAAAATTAAAGAAAACACAAATGGAGGAAATTGCAGAGAGAAAGAACTTAGGGAAAAATACAGGAACTACAGAGGTTACCATAACCAATAGACTATAAGAGATGGAAGAAAGAATCTCAGGTGTGGAACATACAATGGAAGAAATTGATGTATCTGTCAAAGAAAATGTTAAATCCAGAAAATTATTGACACAGACTGTCCAAGAAATCCAAGACAATATGAAAAGACAAAACCTAAGAATAATAGGTATAGATGAAAAAGAAGACTCCCTTCTCCAAGGCCCAGGAAATATTTTCAACAAAATCATTGAAGAAAATTTCCCCAAGTTAAAGGAGAGGCCAATAAGAATACATGAAGCCTACAGAACACTCAACAAATTTGACCAGAAAAGAAAATCCTCCCTCAATGTAATAATCAAAACAGTAAGTATACAGAACAAAGAAAAAATACTAAAAGCTGCAAGGGAAAAAGGCCAGGTAACATATAATGGCAAACCCATTAGAATCACACCTGACTTTTCAACAGAGACTATGAAAGCCAGAAGGGCCTGGACAGATATCATGCAGACCCTAAGAGAACACAGATGTCAGCCCAGGCTACTATACCTAGCAAAAGTCTCAGTCCTCATAGACGGAGAAAACAAGATATTCAATGACAAAAACAATGTTCAACAATACCTACACACAAATTCAACAATAAAGAGACACTGGAAGGGAAGATACAACCCAAGAAAATTAGCTTCTTTTAAGAAAACACAGGAAGTAATTAACACTAATACAGTAAAACAGAAAGCAACCAAGCACACAACCTCATGACCACAGCCAACATCAAAATCAAAGGATCTAACAGCCACTGGTCATTAATCTCTCTCAACATCAATGGACTCAACTCTCCAGTAAAAAGACACAGATTAACAGAATGGATACATAAACAAAACCCAGCAATCTGTTGCATACAAGAAACGCACCTAAGGCACAAAGATAGACATTACCTGAGGGTAAAGGGAAGGAAGACGACTTTATAAGCAAATGGACCCAAGAAGCAAACAGGAGTAGCCATTCTAATATCTGACAAAATAGACTTTCAACCAAAATTAATAAAAAGAGATGGGGAAGGAAACTTCATACTCATCAAGAAAAAATTCCACCAGGAAGACATCACAAACCTGAACATCTATGCCCCAAATAAAAGAACACCCACATTTGTTAAAGAAACATTGATAAAATTTAAACCACTTATAGCTCCCCACACATTAATAGTAGGAGACTTTAACATGGCACTCTCAACAAAGGACAGGTCAACAAAAAAGAAATTAAACAAAGAAACAATGTCTCTAACAGAGGTCATGAATCAAATGGACCTAACAGAAATTTACAGAACTTTACACCCAAACACAAAAGAATTTACCTTCTTCTCAGCACCTCATGGAACCTTCTCCAAAATAGACCATATAGTTGATCACAAAGCAAGCCTCAACAGATACAAGAAGATTGAAATAATCCCTTGTATCTTTTCTGATCACCATGGAATAAAGCTGGACCTCAACAATAATAGAAATAGCAAAAAGCCTACACACACATGGAAACTGAACAACTTGTTACTAAGTGACAGCTGGGTCAGGGAAGAAATAAAGAAAGAAATTAAAGTCTTCCTAGAACTCAATGAAAATGAAGACACAACATACTCAAACATGTGGGACACAATGAAAGCAGTGCTAAGAGGAAAGTTCATAGCACTAAGTGCCTTCAAGAAGAAATTCGAGACGGCTCATTCAAGCAACTTAATGGCTCACTTAAAAACTGTAGTTAAAAGAAGAAGCAGACACACCAAAAAGGAGTAGATGGCTGGAAATAATCAAACTCAGGGCTGAAATCAATCAATTAGAAACAAATAAAACAATTCAAAGAATCAATGAAACCAAGAGCTGGTTCTTTGAGAAAACCAACAAGATCGACAAACCCTTAGCCAAGCTAACTAAAAGGCAGAAAGACACCACCCAAATCAACAAAATCAGAAATAAAAAGGGGGACATAACTACAGACACTTAGGAAATCCAAACAATCATTAGGACTTACTTCAAAAGTCTATATGCCACAAAATTTGAAAATCTAAATGAAATGGACAATTTTCTTGATCGATTAGACTTACCAAAAATGAATCAGGACCAGGTAAATCAACTAAATAGCCCTATATCCCCCAAAGAAATAGAAGCGGTCATCAAAAGTCTCCCATCCAAAAAAAGCCCAGGACCAGATGGCTTCAGTGCAGAATTCTACCAGACCTTCAAAGAAGAGCTAACTCCAATTCTCTTCAAACTATTCCACAAAATAGAAACAGAAGGAACATTACAAAACTCATTCTATGAAGCCACAGTCACTTGGTACCTAAACCTCACAAAGAGTCAACTAAGAAAGAGAATTTCAGGCCAATCTCCCTTATGAATATTGATGCAAAAATACTTAACAAAATATTTGCAAACCCGAATCCAAGAACACATCAAATATTTTATCCACTATGACCAATTAGGCTTCATCCAAGTTATGCAGGGGTGGTTCACTATATGGGAATCCATCAATGTGATTCACCATATTATCAAACTGAAGGAAAAAAAAAAACACATGATAATCTCCCTAGATGCTGAAAAAGCATTTGACAAAATCCAAAATCCATTCATGTTTAAAGTATTGGAGAGATCAGGGATACAAGGCACATATCTAAACATAGTAAAGGCGATATACAGCAAGCCTATAGCCAACATCAAACTGAACAGAGAGAAACTTAAAGCAATCCCAGTGAAATCAGGGACAAGACAAGGCTGCCACTCTCTCCATATCTCTTCAACATAGTGCTGGAAGTCCTGGCTAGAGCAATAAGACAGTTGAAGGAGATCAAGGGGATACAGATGGGAAATGAAGAAGTCAAATTATAACTATTTGCAGATGATAAGATAGTATACATGAGTGACCCCAAAAACTCTACCAGGGAACTCCTACAGCTGATAAACACCTTCAGCAAAGTGGCCGGATACAAAATTAACTAAAAAAAATCAGTAGCACTCCTGTATACAAAAGACAAAATGGCTGAGAAAGAAATTAGGTAAACAACACCCTTCACAATAGCCACAAATGACATAAAGTACCTTGGTGTAACCCTAACCAAGGAAGTCAAGGACTTGTATGAAAAAAATTTCAAGTCTCTGAAGAAAGAATTAGAAGAAGATATGAGAAGATAGAAAGATCTCCCATGTTCATGGCTTGGCAGGATTAACATAGTAAAAATGGCCATCTTACCAAAAGCAATCTACAGATTCAATGCAATTCCCATCAAATTGCCAACACAATTCTTTACAGACCTGGAAAGGAAAATTCTCAACTTCATATGGAATAACAAGAAACCCAGAATTGCTAAAACAATCTTCTACAATTAAAGATCTTCTGGAGGTATCTCCATCGCTGATCTCAAGTTGTACTATAGAGCAACAGTTTTAAAAACTGCATGGTACTGGCATAGAAACAGAATGGTGGATCAATGGAACCCGAACAGAGGACCCAGAAATAAACCCACACACTTATGGACACCTGATCTTTGACAAAGACGCCAAAACCATACAATGGAAAAAAGATAGCATCTTCAACAAATGGTGCTGGTCCAACTGGATGTCTACATGTAGAAAAATGAAAATAGATCTATACTTATCACCCTGCACAAAACTGAAGTCCAAGTGGATCAAAGACCTCAACATAAAACCAGACACATTAAATCGGCTAGAAAAAAAAGTGGGAATACCCTAGAACTCATTGGTACAGGAGAAAAATTCCTAAACAGAACACCAACAGCACAGGCTCTAAGAGCAACAATCAATAAATGGGACCTCATGAAATTGAAAAGCTTCTGTAAAGCAAAGGACACCATCATCAAAACAAAGCGACTGCCTACAGATTGGGAAAGAATCATCACCAACCCTTTATCTGACAGAGGACTCATATCCAGTATATATAAAGAACTAAACAAGCTGAAAAGCAGCAAACCAAGTAATCCCGTTAAAAAATGGGGAACAGAGCTAAACAGAGAACTCTCCGTAGAGGAATATCAAATGGCAGAGAAGCATTTAAAGAAATGCTCAACCTCATTAGCCATTAGGGAAATGCAAATCAAAACAACCCTGAGATTTCACCTTACACCAATGAGAATGGCCAAGATAAAAAAACTCAAGTGACAACACATGCTGGAGAGGTTGTGCAGAAAGGGGAACCCTCCTCCACTGCTGTACAACCACTTTGGAAATCTGTTGCTTTTTCAGACAACCAGGAATAGCGCTTCCTCAAGATCCAGCCATACCACTCCTAGGCATATATCCAAAAGAGGCTCAAGTACACAAAAAGGACATTTGCTCAACCATGTTTGTAACAGCTTTATTTGTAATAGCCAGAAGCTAGAAACAGCCCAGATGCCCCTCAACTGAAGAATGTATGCAGAAACTGTAGTACATCTATACAATGGAGTGTTACTCAGCAATGAAAAATAAGGAAATCATGAAATTTGCAGGTAAATGGTGGGACCTGGAAAGGATCATCCTGAGTGAGTTGTCCCAGAAGCAAAAAGACACACATGGTATATACTCACTCATATAAACATACAATATAGAATAAACCCACTAAAATCTGTACATCTAAACAAACTAAGCAAAAGAGAGAACCCTAAATAAAATGTTCAATCCCCATCCTGAAAGGCAAAGAGGCTGAACATCAGAAGAAGAAGACAGGAAACAACTTAGGAACCTGCCACAGAGGGCCTCTGAAAGCCTCTGCTGTGCAGACTGTCAAAGCAGATGCTGAGCCTGATGGCCAACTGATGGGCAGAGTGAATGGAATTTTATGTAAGAAGTGGGAAATAGTAAGAGCTGGAGAAGACAGTAACTCCACAAGGAGAACAACAGAACAAGAAAATTGGAACACAGGGAACTTCCCAGAGATTCATACTCCAACCAAGGACTATCTGTGGAGATAACCTAGAACCCTGACAATGCAGCCACTTCTGATGAGAACTGATAGACTATGATCAGAAAGAAGGAGAGGAGGACCTCCCCTATCAGTGGACTTGGGGAGGGGCATGCATGCAGAAAGGGGAGGGAGGATGGGATCAGGAGGGGAGGAGGGAGGGGCTTATGGGGGGATACAAAATTAATAAAGTGTAATTAATAAAAGTTAAATAAAAAATTTAAAAAAAACACCAAGTATTCTCGGTGGCTTAGTGTGGGGCATAGATCATGGGTCTCCAGAAAGTTTCTACTGCTCTGAATCAACATCTAATGTAAAATATTGTTCCTGTCACAGGCATAATTCCTGTGTCTAGATATTAAGAAGTGCAAATGAGAATTTGTAATTGTAACCCGTTTTTGCTTCCTGCTCCCACAATGTTGTGTTCTTCTGGTCTAGTGGTTCTAGTTAAGAAAGGGAAGGCGCACAAACTTTCCAAACTTTTTTGAACTGGAAAATTAGATTTCTTTATGGCTGCCTGTGTTCCAGAAGCCCTGATTCAAGATGGTAAGGAGTTGCAATGTTAGAAGATCTGGTTATTCAAGGCAGTCTTGGGTAAACTGGATTACTTCTCCATGATGAATTGAGAGGTAATGTATGTCTAGTATATAAGAGATTCTTTTAGGAATCTCTTGGTGTTTTTATGTTCCATTATTAACTTCAATAGGAAACCAATCTAGGCATGATGATAAATACCTCCACACTCTTCAGTCATGAAGGTTTGGGAAACACTTTCTAAGATAAAGAATCAAGATCTGATGAGGTACTTGTTGAGGGTTGAGGAAACACAGAATGGGTGGTATATACATGGCCAATTGCAAAAAAATATATATATATAATGAAGATTACAACTGTCATGCATATTTATGTCTTATTTATTTAGAATATGTATGTACATACCATACAAATATGTTAAGCAAGTATATGTCTGTCTTTTATTCCCTTTTTGTTTACTATGTATTATAACATCAATTGAGATTATACTAGTATTTAAATAATGATAAATCTATATTATCACATTTAGTTTATGGCAGCTTCAAGTATCCCTCAAAGGATTTTCCTATATATTCTGGGTGACAAATTGTGAAATTTAGTCATAATGAGGGATAATTGAATCATTATAGGTAGAATAACACCATTAATCTTGTTTTCATATGGAAATTAAACACGATATAGAGAAATGTAGCTATGTATCAAATTGACAAGGGTTGGATCTATCATATTTAGTATTGAATGTCAATTTGTTAGATCTGTAATCAACTAGTAAACATTCCTTTGGGCAGGTCTTAAGGGTATTTAAAAATATTTTAAGTGAGAAAAGAAAGGCCTTCCTCAGGAAGGACAGCAGCTTCCAACAGCAGCTTAGCTATATAGATGTTTGACGAAAACTTTGCGCTACTTCTTTGTCTGCCTCCATTTTCTGCTATTGAGCAGTTCTGTTTCTCACAGTTGCTGCTACTAGCGCCCATTCTTGACATCAGGCCCCAGCACCTTGAGGTTTGAAAGGTAAACTGAAGCCCAGGTTTCCAGGAATCCTCCAGGCCTTCAGGGCCCTGTTGGTACTGCTTAATCATCTAGCTTAATAGCTGAGAAGCTACTGGGCTCTCAGTCTCTGTTGCACAGGGACATTCATTGTTGGGTTACTCAGCCCATATCTTATAAGTCAATGAGGTATATGTTTTTGTCATATATATATATATATATGACAGATATATATATATATATATTGACAAATATATATCTGACATATATAAGACAAAAATATATATTACATTGATATGTATATATATCTTTTGTAACATATATTCATTCTACCAGTTCTTTTGAAAACCCAGGCCAACACAACAATCTTTTAATCTTTGTAAGAACTCTTAAGGGACTACACCCAGACACAAATATCTACAGGCAATTCAATTAAGGATTTAGGAAAGACTGGACTGCATGAAAGAGGGGAATTAGTCTTCCTCAAGGATAAGCCCTCTCATTGGTTATTCCATACCAAGTGATTACTTTATAAAATATATACATAAAAATAATACCAAAGCAAGTCAGGTTACACTTGAGTATTTATTCATATGAATATGTGTATTTGTGTAACAACAAAAATTAAACAGAAAGAGGCCATGAACTTGAGAAGGAACAAAAAAAGAGGCATGAGAAAATTTGATTGTGAAATGATTAATTAAAATAAAATTTAAAAAGAAAGGTACAATAGTATATACTGCATTATTTTTGGTTCTGTGTCTTGAGATCAGGATGTTCTGCTTGATAGGCATTATCTGTACCAATGAAGTATAACTTTAGTATCAATAAGCAATTCTAAACATGTACTTGCACCAAAATATACAGATCTTGTTAGGCTTGTCTTAATTATAGAGTACAACCTTGTAAGAGGTGTACAGGCGTTCACATTTCTACTATCATTACTGCTTCATTATTTGGTAGTAGATTACAGTTGCAGTATTTTGTTTTTCATTGGAAGGAACAGACATGTGTAACTGTGAATATTCTTAAGAAATCATGAGATTTTTAAGAACAGATTTTTAAAACAAATGCTTTTTGATAGATCATATATTCTCTTTCTAATATCCTGACATCTGTAAGCATTCCAAACAAAATACACACATCTCAGTATTCAAAGCTCATACCCACAAATGAGAGGAAACACAGCATTTGTCTTTCTGCGTCTGCACTGCATCACTTGAAATTTGTTTTCCATCCACTTACCTGCAAATTTCATTTTCCTTAACAGCTGGATAATATCCCATTCCTTAAATGTACCACATTTTTATTATCCACATATCTGTTAATGGTTACCAGTATTAGAGTTGTTGACTAATAAGGTCCTATAGATCACAAAGTATTACATGCTTCCGGAACTTGACAGTAAAATGAAGCTGCTGAGGCCACCAGCAGCTGTAAAATAAGGAGAGATCAACCAGTACGAACCTCTGGCATCATCAATACTAGGCTGGATATATAATCCCAAACGTTGCTATATAAACGTGCTGAGGTAATAAAAAAAATAATAATTATTAGTTTTACACAGCTGTATACCCTGCATGCCACAATAAAGACTTGGCTTGCAAGTCAAGTTCCCTGGTGCAGTAGTGATACAGATATTATGGGAGTAGCCAATCACTTTTTAGTTGAATTTAAATCCTGCTCCACAAGATGAAAATAATACCTGTGCCATTATTGGGCCAATAGCCTCTGGCCACACAGGTCATTGGTCAAAGGTAGGACCTACTACTGTTACTTTGTAAATAGGAGACAGTAGGAAACTGTCTCCTAATGATTTATCTCAAACCTCATCAGAGAATCTTCTTTTTGCCATACATGGCGAACTGATGAAGATGCAGAGATTAAGAGATAATCATACTAAAATCTTTATATCTAAATAAGCTAATCAAGAAAGAGGACCCTGGGTAAAATGATCAATCCTCACTCAGAAAGGCAAACAGGATGGACAATGGAAGAGGGAGAAAACAGTGAACAGGACAGGAGGGCCTCTGAAAGATTCTGCCCAGCAGGGTATCAAAACAGGTGCTGAGACTCATAGCCAAACTTTGGGCAGAGTGCAGTGAATCTTATGAAAGAAGGGGGGGATAGAAAGACCTGGATGGGACAGGAGTTCACAAGGAGAGCAACAGAACCAAAATATCTGGGCAAAGGGATTTTTTTCTGAGATGGATACTCCAACCAAGGACCATGCATGGTGATAATCTAGAACCCTGCACAGATGTAGCCCATTGTAACTCAGTATCCAAGTGGGTACCCTAGTAATGGGAAGAGGGACTGTCTCTGACATGAACTCAGTGGCTGACTCTTTGATAACCTCCCTCTGATGGGGGAATAGTCTTACAGGACCATAGAGGAAGAAAATGCTGCCAGTCTTGATGAGACTTGATAGGTTAGGGTCAGAGGGAAAGGGAGGAGGAGTGCCCCTATGAGTGGACTTGGGGAGGGGCAAGGGTATGAGTGGGAGGGGATGAGGATGGGGTTTACAGCTTGGATAGAAAGAGAATAAACTAACTAAAAAAATAATTTTTAAAAAGAGATAAAGAATTCTGAGCCCTAAATGGAACACCTGTATCATACCACCAAGGCTTAGGTATCATTTTGGGCTTGGAGGCAGAGAGAGTATAAGAACCAGATGCTATAGATTACTGCAAGGAAGACTCTGCCCAGTAGGTGATCTAAGCAGATGCAGGGCCTCACAGCCAAACTTTGCACAGAGCACAGGAATCTTACGGAAGAAGCAGGAGATAGAAGGGCCCAGAGGAATCAGGAGCCACACAAGGAGGCCAAAAAAGCCAAAAAAGCTGGGCCCATGGGGGAGACTGCAGAGACTGATGCATCAACCAAAGACCATTCATAGAGAGGACAGACCTCAGATGTAGCCCACAGACAGCTCAGTCTCCATGTGGGTTCAGGTGGGGGTGACCTAGCCAACCCACAGAGGAAGAAGATCCAGGCAGTCCTAATGGGACCTGATAGGGTAGGGTCAGACAGTAGGGCAGCAGGACCTCCCCTATCCAGGACTAGGGAAAGAAAGTAAGAGGAAAAAAGGGAGGGAGGGTGGGAATGGGAGGAGATGAGGGAGCTACAACCATGATACGAAGTAAATAAGTTGTAATTAATAATAATAATAAAATAGGTGTGCCCAGAAACAACAATGTAGTTGGATCTATGAACTTATAGTGGTTGTGAGATCATGCACCAGATCAGTTCCAAGTCAAGCCATTAAAAAAAAAAAAATCACCATACAGAGAGACAGGGAAGCTGAAGCTACCTAATAACTACCAGGGTAAAGAGTGTTAGCATTCCTTAAGGGCATGGCCCCTGGTAGGTTTAACATATTCCAGTAAATGACCATATACCCACAAGTATGTCGTCATCACTAATTAAAATAGATTTAATTTATTAAATAAATTGTAACACCAAATTTTGAACCTGGGAAGAGCTGGTGGATGGGACATGTAATCATAACTGGATACACTAATTTATCAAATTATAAATATATGTAACATATTATTATTTAATTGTTGAAAACATCTTCCTTTTATAGAGTGTATGATCACATACATTCCTTTTAGAAAATCTTTTTCTATTAAAACTGAATTTATATCTGACAGACGATGAATTATTGGACAGTGAGGGAGGACAAGAAGTCTTAAAGCATTCAAATTTACAGGCAATTTAGTCACTAGATTGTCATTAAATGTTCACTTTTTGTAAATAATAAAGCATCCCACAGTGTAGAATCAGAAAAAGAACTAAAGAATTTTTCTAAAAGATTTTGACATGTAATAGAGTAAAAAACTTCAAGATAACACATACAATATAATTAGTCTAAAAAGAGAGAAACTTTAGTGTTTTAGAAAACATTTAGCAGAGCTAACTGAGGAAATACAGTTAAGCTTGGTGGATTTTGTATATAAAATTGTGTCTCCCATATTCGTATGTTGATGAGCTCATTTCTAGTGCCTAAGAATGTGACTGCTTCAGAAAATCTTTACAAATTCCATTGAAGTAAATTAGATGTGTATGGGTTTTCTATCAGTGTTACTGTCTTCTTATTAGAAGGGAAAGTGCAGAGGAAGACAATGCAACCAGTCCTGAGGAGACCTGATAGGCTAGGGTCAAATAGAAGGGAAGGAAGACCTTATCTATCAGTGGACTAGGGAAGGGGCAAAGAGGGAAGAGAGGAAGGGTGGGATTGGGAGAAGACAATGGAGGGGGACACATCCAGGATACAAACTGAATAAATTCTAATAATTGATAATAATAAAAAAGAAGGGAAGGTGAAGAGGAATTAGCATAAACAGATAACATATGAAGTAACTGTAAGCTAGGATGGGAGGCATCAGGGTGAAGCAGCTTCACTTACCCCCAATTCTTGTATTTCTAGATAAATTTGTATCACTTAAGGGATGCACATTTGTTATGTTGTTAATGCAAGCCTGGTCTAGAGAAGACGAATGGAAACACTGGCTAAGATGCTTAGTACAAGTTGTTATTCTTTTGAAATACTTAACTGGGAAGAAAGCCTCATGAAGGAGATAGATACAGTAGAATGAGAGGATTGGTTAAGTATGTGTGCTTACATTAAGAAAACACCAGGAAAAAAAAAAAGAAGAAGCGAACTTGCATTTAAATAATCATTGACAATCCAGTCATAATGGCAGAAAAATGAGCTGAAAAGTACTTCACACAAACACACACAAGGAAAATAAAAATGCAAGACACAAAAGTGTGGAGTAGACTTAAGCACTGCTGGTAGGAAAGTACATTTCTGTAGTTGCAGAAAATTATATGATCCAATTATATAACTATTTTAAATAGTTGCATTCTAAATCAGTAGCTTGCACAGCTATGTTTATGGCAATTCTATTCACAATAGCCAAGGTATGGAGCCAACTTGGATTCCTGTCAACAGATGTATAGATACAACAATCTGTGGCATATTTACATGACAGAGTTTTACTTGATTATAGAATAAGGGAGTGGTAGTTATATCATTTCTTTAAAAAATGGGTTAAGCTGGAAGTAAACCTGTCAAGACTCAGAAAGTTCACATTTTCTTTCATATATGAAATCTAGACTGAAATAAATATTACTAAAAATATTACAAACTGAAGTGGAAGTATTTGTGGGTAGTAAGGAGGACAGCAGGGGATGGACACTGAACAAGAGCGGTCAATGGGAGGTGAATAAAATGATTTTCAACTATGGAAGGGTCATAATGAAATCCACAGCATCATATGTTAACAAACCAGGTACTTTATTCTATGAATGAAAATTGAAAACCACAATTTAACTCACTGAATTGAAGTCTTGTTCATTGCTTTCTGTTTCCATGTGGCATAAACTACAACTTTATTGTAGTCCTCACCTCTCATCCTGGGAAACTTCTCTTTGCAATCTACTGGAACCATTACAGAAAAACTACAACCAAGTAAAAGGCAGAACTATGAGGCACAACAACAACAACAAAAAATGGATACATTGAAATACAACTCCTCTACCCAACATTTAGGAAACATTGAAGAAGAAGGAGCAGAAAGATTGTAAGAGATGGAAGATCCGGTAGTTTACTATAGGATTTTGTCTCTCAGGAATGTCAGCTACACCTATAAAGTCTCACTGACACGACTGCTTAAACAGCAGCTGAACAAGGACAACAGAAATGCTAAACTGGACATGGAGAATCCCTCAAGGAGGCCTCAACCCTCCAGAAAGAACTATAGGCAACTAAGCAGTGAAGTGCATGGGAGGAATAGTCCTCCCCAAGGATGAACACTCCAGTCAGTTACTCAACACCAAATAATCAGCCCTGAAAACATACATGCAAGGGACATTACACAGGTTGAGAGGGTAGCAATTATCTATTTAAGAATATATATGTGTATACACATATGCTCATGTGGATGTAAAAATAAGTAGTGGAAAAGAGGCAGTCAACTTGAAAGAGAGTGGGCAGGAGTGGGAAGGCTATGGGAGGGCTTTAAGGGAGGTAAAGGAAGGGAGAAGTGATGTACTTATATTCTCAAAAAATGAGAGAAATGCAAAAATATATATTTAGCCAGGCATGCTATATTTGGACACATGTATGAATCGTTGACTTTATTTCTTTTAGAATGCAGAATGCTCTTTACATTAAAGTATGTTAGGAGATATATGAATGAGAACTGCTGGGGCATTGCAGAGCTGTTTCCAGTATAGGATATGGGAATCTTTTTTTTCCTAATATACAAGCAGTTTTCCACTCTTTAGTAGAAGTCTGAAAAATGAATTTTTTACTATGTTTCTTTGTTAATATTTCTAAATATCGAAATAATACCATCAAGACTGTGAAAGACATATTTGGTAATGTGTTTCTCATTGTATTGTCAGTTTGGGGGGGCGTAGTAGAAGCACAATAAAAAATATTCAATTAAATTGAACTGATTGTTATTGAGCAGTGCTGAAATTGGTTTGTCCATATCTTAGTCAAGGTTTTATTTCCTGGAGCAAAGTTTAACATTCTATTTTCTGCAGGCTGAATACTGTGTAAAAGGACCAAAGGATCAGTTCTCTTCTTAAACAGCCTCAGGGTTCTAACTTATTATTATCTCATCCCAGGTTAAGACATTTACAGATTCAGTGTTAGTTCCAGCCTTGAAGGTGTTCGGACTAGTCCTGACATTGCTTTGTTTTGTTCATTTCAAATGCAGTACTTGGGTGCCTGCTAGGTCTCCAGCCTCTTGTGATTTGTGACTTCTACAAAGCATCTTGAATGGCAATTCACACCTGGCTCAAATCTTTGTAAACTTTCATCAGAAAAAAACAACAACAAAAAAACAAACAAACAAACAAAAAAAAAAACACCTGACTGATGCTAATATTTCACATGAGGTCTTTGAAGGAAATCCCTAGTAGATTAAAATTTCATATCTGGGACAAGTAAATGAAGTGCTGTTGAATGGAAAAACAAGTTAGAATGCTGATCAATCCATAGTTAGAGGAAGAATCCAGGTCAATAAGTGAAAAAGATGACCCTTCTGCAACTTTCAGTAAAAACAGCAACTGCGATTAAGCACAGATTTTTTTTTTCTAAAGCTAAAGATATTCACAGTTTCAGAAATTATGCTATACAAAAAAATGTGTCCTAGATGGCAGTCTAAGTTCCCTTTTCACTGATGTCTCAGGATGCTGTTTGTTTCCCATTCCAAGGGTATGGGAGGAAAAATACTAGTCAGCATTTTGCCAAATAAATGCTTTTTATTATTGCCCAATGTCCCAGTGCATAAACAATGAATTGGATTCAGCCAGCAATTGTCCTTTACTTAAAGAATAAGTATACGATCAAATTGAGGACATAATTGAGAGATACCCTTAATATCAAAGACAAAACAAATTTGAGTGTTAGATAAAAAGAGAATACAAATAAAGAAAAGCATCCACAAATTGTCTTCAAAGAAACATGAGGAATAAGAAGAAAGTGAAGTCTTGGAGAGATTCTTCAGTGGGTAAAAGCACTTTCACTAAGCCTGAAAACCTGACTTCCGTACGTGGGACCCACGTGTTGGAGGGAAAGAACTGACTCCTCAAACTAGGCTCCCCATATCCTTCAACATAAAGAGATTATGAAATAAGGGGCAAAATAGGACACACAAATCATGAATGTTTAAAAATAATAATGCATTAACTGCAAGAAAATTGTGTCCAGGAATAAAAGTAACCTGCCATAGTATGTGGTTCATTTAGGGCAGATGCCATGTAACAATCATAGTTATGTTATGTTATGTTATGTTATGTTATGTTATGTTATGTTATGTTATGTCATGTCATGTCATGTCATGTCATGTCATGTCATGTCATGGCATGTCATGGCATGTCATGGCATGTCATGGCATGTCATGTTGTAGTAATATAAATATCCACCTTACCAAAATAATGATTTAGGTATAATGGCAGGACAGCATCCAAAGGGAAGGAATATGATCTCTTTTTCGATTGAAAGTGATGGCAAATAATGTAAAAGAAAAACAAAGGCAATAGACAGGAAAATAAATAATAAAAACCTGAAGAATTATGTGTGTTTGCTCTGTGAATGAGAAACATTATGGGATGTGATGATGAACCTGGTACCTTGGACAGGAGTTATTTTCTTTTTGGTAGTGCAAGCTAAATAAAAACTTGCATTTCAGCTAATATGTGTGGCTTTTACTAATTGCTGACCCCTGAATTTTGCAGCTCTAACATTACTGAAGCACAATCATGTTCTTTTCTGAATGTGCTTAAATATCCACATGTACATGCTCATATGTGCAAGTATGCTTAGAGGGGGGTTAGCAAGGGAAGTAACAAATTCTTAGATGTGGAAGGGAAGATACAACTTGAATTTAAACAGGCCTTAACATTGTTTTCCATATATTAACGGAATCTTTGTTTCCATTGTAATCTTGTCTGAAACTTGTCAGTTCCTGAATTATTTGTTACGCACCAGGTGTTTTAGGAGAGTCTATGTCTTTTTCATTGTACACTAGGACTCAGAATTCTTGAATGTCTGAAATCAATTGCCATTTTCTTTCATTTTCAGCTTCTAGCATGTTTCTCTCTTTGTTTTTTTTTTTTTGTATTTAAGTTGTTTAAATGTCAGTTTTTAGTGAAATTTCATGAAGAAATGAAGGCTGCTGCTGCTTTATCCTTTATATCTTTAACCAGTCACAATACTTCAATTTTCTAAAATGTACTTTATTCAAGTGACAGCTAAAAGTAAACCATCTAATACTCTTTATTTTCTCTTTAATTAACTGGTTGGAGTTGTAATTTTCATTATTCTTTAAAAATGAAATAAAATATTATGAGCTTTTATTTCCACACATAATACACACATATGATTACATATAACATTTCTGTTTTGAAAAACATCAGATTCCATATCTATGGAAATGTTACTCCTCTTCATTCCATTTATAGACTTTTTAAAATTTAAATTTAAATCTTTTAAATTTAATTAAAGTTTCTTCATTTTGTATCTCAACTGTAGTCCTCTCTCTTATCCCCTCCTAATCCCACCCTCTGTCCTTCATCTCCTCCTATGTTCCTCTCCAAGTCTACAGATAGGGGAGGTCCTCCTCCCCTTCCATCTGACCCTAGCCTAACAGGTCTCATCAGGACTGGCTGCACTGTCCTGCTCTGTGGTCTGGTAAGGCTGTTCCCTCCTCAGGGGAAGGTGATCAAAGAGCCAGCCACTGAGTTCATGTCAGAGATGGTCCCTGTTCCCCTTACTAGGGAATTCCACCTGGATACTGAGCTGCCATGGGCTACATCTCTGCAGGAGTTCTAGGTTATCTCCATGCATGATGCTTTGCTGGAGTATCAGTATCAGAAAAGTTCCCTGGGCCCATGATGAGGCTAATTTATAGACTTTTTCTACAATGAATTTTGAGCTGTCATCATGCTTAACGTGAATCCAATTTGGAACTTCTGTCTCTGTGCTCATTGCTTATTTCCTTTGCCGCCTGCAAATTATATTTTCTTGCTATAGTAATTCATTGTTTAATGTTGTAAGCATAGAAAGGGCATGGTATTTTCTCTCCCCTCTTCACCTGGAATTCACCTGGCTAATGAAAGGATTTGATGTAATAATTTCCTGGGAATTTTGAATACCTGAATGGGAGCACAAACCCTGTAAATTGTTCTTAAAAAGTGGAATTTGTCTGTGGCACATATTAACTACAGAAATGTTGAAATGACTTTCATGCTGAGAGCTGGCGATAATCTGTGGCCTTTGTGGACTATGGAGTGGGTGTGACAAAATGCAGCCACACAAGGACAGCAAACTGACGCATAGCAACAACACAGACACTCACAAAAACGTGAAAGAGTGGTGTTCCAATGGAAGGGCAGATTATACAAAGTTGACAGATTGTATCTGGAACCAGAAATGTGGCATTTTGTGCTTCTGTTTACAAGAGGTGATGTGTATGAAGCTTTGAGTCAGGTTTGCAAATTATAAACAGCAGTTGGAGATCAAATGAATCAAAGAAGAATTAATATCGCTTGAGTCATATATGGGAAATTTGAAAAGATTAAAAAAAACCTATGCATCAATATTTATTTCAAAAAACTAACATTTTTAATACTGAAAAATCTGAGTCAGATGGAAATTACAGCACTTGTGAATCATGTGTACATCACTCTTTTATCACAGCCCAAATAATGGGCTCTCGGATCTTTCCAGATGCAGCGGTAGTGTATGTGAAATTGGAATTAAAATAAGAGATCATAGCATAATTACATACTTTAGCTAGTTCAGTGAGCAGAAATTGTTGGCACCGTCTTGCCAGATTTTTCCAACGGAAGCTGCCATGTTTTGTATTATGAGCAGCTCAGCAGCTTTCTGCATCTGTCCCTCCCCTCCAATAATTAGACTGTCTGTTGCAGACAGATCTGACTCTTTTTTTTTCCCCAGCCAACTGCTACAAATGCCAAGTCAAAATATGAATAAGAAGAAAACAAGATGTTCTTCAAACACATGCCACTTTATTGGGCAAAGCCCCCACACGAAAGGTGGATCTGCTCTCAGTTTCCAGTAGAGGGGATAGAAGTGAGGCCTGGAGAATGAGGCTGTAAAAGGGTCAGACTGATGCGATTGTTTTTGTTGGCTTGAACAGAGCAGGGACTGATTCTTCCCTAGTGTAATCTTGCTTCCACACTACAACCAACACAGATTTATGATTACACGTTCTCCTATTACAAAAGGAGTGATAATCACAGCGGAGGAAACTAAAGAGACAAGTGAGCCAGGAACTGCTGTAGTAGTGTATTGCCCTGTGTGCTTCATATCCCTCTGGAGGATTTGAACCATTATGCTTACTGGCTCGCAACAGTGTCAAGTTTTAGGCACTTTAATACTCTGAAACAATATTGAGTAATAATTGTTTTTACAGAATTACAATATTATCTACCAGCATTTGTCATGTTGCTTAGAGATAACAGCTCAAGGTTTTTGTTGTGTTTGATTGTTTGCTTGCTTGCTTGTTTTTTGAGACAGGACTGTCCTGGTACTCCCTCTGTAGACCAGGCTAGCCTCGAAATCAGAGATCCTATATCCCCTGCCTCCTGGGTGCTTGGATTAAAGGCATGTCAAGCAATAGTTGAAGTTTTATGTCATGTCTTTCTCCAGATTGTTACTCTAGTCAAAAACACTGATCTCCAAAATAAACAGGATCTTAAAGATCATGTGTGCCAGCAAGGATGATGCCAAAGTCATGAAGTAGTAATTCTCTGGACAGATAAGTTAAAAGTGATGAGATGTGTCAGTTATGAAGGAGTCAAGACTGAGAATATAGTAGAAAGGAAGTCGGGATGCAGGATGTACTTCAAAGCAAGAGGGCTATTTCCATAGGTTGTCACAAGTCTTGTGGAAATACAACTTGCAGAACAGATGACAGGGGAAAGATTTACATCTTATAGTATTTAGAAAGCCTTGTGTCTCTTTTGTGTGGTCTTGAAGTTATAATTGGCTAACAGAATCATCTCCCTGCTCTATTGAAGCTGTTTTTCTAGTGGACTGAAAGGACATGTCTGAGCTTTCCTCATCCAGTTCCCACTGACACATTTGTAAGAGAAAAAAGCTTATTGAAAATAAGAAATAAGTGAACAACTCAATTTCATAGTAAAACCTGTGGAAAATTTTTGGAGATAAGATATATTATTTCTTTGACTTTATTAATATTTGACTTTATTAATATGGTGATGGCACTTAAATAGTAACATCACTTGTCTCTACTTCAAATATGCCCTCATACCTCTTATTATTAGAAATCATCTTCTCAACACTGTTTATGTATAAAGCCTCTTCAGTCTCAGTAGAATCAATTCTTTCTACCCATCTTTGGATAAACTTTTTATTATACACACTAATAATTACCACAAACTATTCTCCTCCGGTGATTTAGAAGGTGTGATGCCAGTATCAATCGATGTGACTAAAAGTTGAATCTGGATGGTGACTCTTATACGGATTGAAAATTCACCAGGCAGACCAACAAAAGAAGCAGACCTTTCCCACAACCAAACCACTATATGTAGACAATGATTCTATGGACCGAAAGTATCTTGTATCTCAACTTCCTGTTCTTTTTCTTCAACAGGCATAAAACTCATTTAGGTGGAGTGTCAAGAGGCAGTAAGGATGAACATTAAACGCTGAGAATTCTGCCTTCCTTTATAATTGTTAATCTGTCAGTCACTGGATTCTTATTCAGACTATTTGCGCGCATCTGTATGTGTTTGTGTATGTGCCTGTGTGTGTCTATGTGTGTCTCTGTGTGCTTGTGTGTATCACTGTGTGCTTGTGTGTACACATGAGCATGCTTGTATGCAGTGTCTATGTGTGTCTGTCTCTCTGTGTGTGATAATCTCAGTATCATGGTAAAAAGTATCAAAGCTACCTGTACCTCTCTTACATACATTCCAATGAATGTATGCTTACATAAGTAAAGATAAAGTTGGAGCAGAAAAATAAAAAGACAAATTTTACACCTCTACTTGCATCATCTAGGAAGCTGTGAAATTCCTTGGGTCAAAACACAGCAATGTGTGTCAAACCTTGATCAGGTAGGAGAATGAAGCGTCTCACAAGTTCTCCATCTGACAGGGTTCTTCTAAATGCCAAACTGGGAAAAGGAAAGAAAGACTGTCAGGAACTTTCAGATTTTTCCTGCAATTATGTTAATACAGTGTATTAAAACAATGTCTAAGCTTTTGTGCAAGGAATGAAATAGTTATTTAGAAAACCATTGTAGAAGGGAGAACCTTACAAATTTGGAGCACAATGAGTATGGAAGCTTAATTTATCCGTTTTCTCTGTCAAGGAAGGTAAATAATTATGAGTATTGCCAGTTTTCAGGTAAAGGGCTTCATAAATTTCAAAGTTGTTAACTAATCAAAAGAATAATTATGGAAAATTGTTATCATAAGAGCATCATAGAAAATGTCAGTTTCATATCTTTTTTGAAATAATTTTATTTTTTATATTAATCACGGGTTATGTACTTTGTTTCCCAGCCATAGCCCCCTCCTTCTTTCCTCCCAATCCTACCTTCTCTCCCTCATCTCCTCCCTGCCCCTTTCCAAGTCCACTGATAGAGGAGGTACTCCTCCCTTTCCATCTGACCTAGCTTATCACATATCTTCAGGACAGGCTGCCAAGTCCTCCTCTGTGGCCTAGCAAGGCTGCTCCTCCCTCAGGGGTGTAGGCGTCATAGAGCCAGCCATTGAGTTCATGTCAGAAATAATCCCTGTTCCCCCTACTAGGGTACCCACTTGGATACTGAGCTACCATGGGCTACATCCAAGCAGGGGTACTAGGTTATATCCATACATGGTCCTTGGTTGGAGAAACAGTCTCATAAAAGACCCCTGTGCCCTGATATATTTGGTTCTTGTGGAGCTCCTTTTCTCTCCAGGTCATACAACTTCCCCTTTTTTCATAAGATTCCCTGCACTCTGCCCAAGTTTTGGTTATGAGTCTCAGCATCTGCTTTGATACACTGCTATGTAGAGTCTTTCAGGGGCCCTCTGCAGTAGGCTCCTGTCCTGTTACTTGTTTTCTTCTACTTCCAATGTCCATCCCATTTGTCTTTCTAATTGAGGATTGATCATCTTACTCCGGGTTTTCTTTCTTGTTTGTCTTCTTTAGGTGTACAGATTGTAGTATGTTTATCCTATCTTATAGGTCTAGTACCCACTCATAAGTGAGTATATACTGGGTGTGTCTTTCTGCTCCAGGGATACCTCACTCAGGATGATCTTTTCTAGGTTCCACCATTTGCCTGAAAATTTCATGATTTCCTTATTTTTAATTGCTAAGTAGTATTCCATTGATTAAAAGTACCACAATTTCTGTATCCATTCCTCCATTGATGGACATCTGGGTTGTTTCCAGTTTCTGGCTGTTACAAATAAAACTGCTACAAACATGGTTGACCAAATGTCCTTGTGTGTAGTTGAGTGTCTTTTGATTATATGCATAGGAGCGGTATAGCTGGATCTTGAAGAAGTATTCCTAATTGTCTGAGAAAGTGCCAGATTGATTTCCAAAGTCGTTGTACCAGTTTACATTCCCACCAGAAATGGAGGAGGGTTCCCCTTTCTCCACAACCTCTCCAGCATGTGTTGTCACTTGAGATTTTTCTCGTAGCCATTCTGATGGGTGTAAGGTGAAATCTCAGGGTCGTTTTGATTTTTATCTCTCTTTTGGCTAAGGACTTTGAGTGTCTCTTTAAGTGTTTCTCTGCCATTCTATATTCCTCTAGAGAGAATCCTCTGATTAGCTCTCTACCCCATTTTTTAATTGGATTGTTTGATTTATTGCCTTTTAACTTCTTTAGTTCTTTATATATTCTGGATTCTGCAGGCTGTAGTTTTGTTCTGATGATAGTGTCCTTTTCTTTACAGAAGCTTTTCAGTTTCATGAGGTCCCATGTTTTAATTGTTGCTCTTAGAGCCTGTGCTGTTAGTGTTCTGTTCAGGAAGTTTTCTACTGTGCCAATGTGTTCTAGGCTCTTCCCCACTTTTTCTTCTAATGGATAGTGTATCTGGTTTTATGTTGAGGTCTTCAATCCACTTGGACTTTAGTTTTGTTCAGGGTGATAAATATGGATATTTTTTCATTTTTCTGCATGTAGACTTCCAGTTGGACCAACACCATTTGTTGAAGATGCTATCTTTTTCCATTGAATGGTTTGACAAAAAAGCCAGTTTCATATCTTGAACACTATCTCCCCTTCCTTTTTTTAACAAACACAGACATACACATAAAAACCTAAAAGCTTGAATATTTTTTCTTTAAAAATTTTATTTATTCACAGTTTTGTATGTATATGTACATACATATAATATAATTGTGATTTTTTCCCAGACATTTTTTATTTATTTTAGGTTATTCACTTTGTATCCCAGCTGTAGCCAGCTTCCTAATCCTCTCCCAATTATGCCCTCCCTCCCTCTTCTCTTCTCCTGCCCTTTCCCCAGTACACTGATAGGGGAGGACCTCCTCCCGTTACATCTGACCCTAACCTATCAGGTCTCATCAGAACTGGCTGACTTGTGTTCCTTTGTGGCCTGTTAAGACTGTATCACTTCCCTCAGGGGTAGGTAATCAAAGAGCCAGCCACTGGAAACACCCCAGATGTCCCTCAACTAAGGAATGGAAAGAAGTTGTGGTACATTTACACAATGGGATGCTACTCAGCAATTAAAAACAAGGAAATCATAAAATTTGCAGGCAAATGGTGGGAACTAGAAAATATCATCTTGAAGGAGGTATACCAGAAGTAGAAAGACATACATGGTATGTACTCACTTATAAGTGGATATTAGACATATAGTATAGGATAAACATACTAAAGTCTACAGATCTAAAGAAGCTAAACAACAAGGAGGACCCTGGGTAAGATGATCAATACAGATTCAGAAAGGCAAAATCGATAGACATCAGAAGAGGGAGAAAACAGGGAACAGGACAGGAGCCTACTACAGAGGGCCTCTGAAAGTCTCTGTCCAGCAGGGTATAAAAGTAGATGCTGAGACTTATAGTCAAACTTTGGGCAGAGTGCTGGGAATCTTGTGAAAGAAGAGGGGGATAGAAAGACCTGGAAGGAACAGGAGCTCCACAATTAAAGCAACAGAACTAAAAGCTCTGGATCCAAGGGTCTTTTGTGAGACTGATACTCCAACTAAGGACCATACATGGAGATAACCTAGATCCCATGCTCAGATGTAGCCCATGGCAGTGAGTCTCCAAGTGGGTTTTCTAATAAAGTTAACAGGGACTGTCTCTGACCTGAACTCAAAAGTTTGAATATTAATAGCTCGATTACTTATGATAAAGGTTTAGAATTGTTATGCCCATGGCTTGCTCATTAAAATGTTGTGCTGGAATATTTGAGATAATTATATTATCAGAAATCATTGTTCAAAGAAAAAAGAAAGCACATATGCTTGGCAATGTGCTAAAATCCAAAGTTTGGTGTTTAAGTTTTGAATTTTAAATATATTACATATAGTTATCACATGCCAAGCACTCCACTCATTACTCTGTAGAGTCATCAGTGAATGGGTATCTGACATGCTTCTGAAAACCCTTGGTGTTACAGTGTTCAAGAACTTATCCCCTTCCTTTGGAAATTTCCTCCGCAATTGCATACCATAATGAAGTTACAATCTTCCCTTGAGTAAATGTTGCTGTTAGATTTGTGTAATGTGATTTAAAAGTCCTGATGAACTTTGCTACACAGGATAATGCCTGTTAGTTTTGGAAGAATTTAAAACCCTTGAGGATGCTAAAAATTTATTTATGTTTTCACAAAATATGTAAAAGGAAAAGAATATAAGAAATAGTAGGGGATTAATCATTTATTAATCATTAATATTTACCTTTAAAGGTCACTTTGGTGTGTCTTATTATTTACTTATTCAATTTTGAGACAAGGTTCAATGAATCTTAGGGAGGCCTCAAATTATTTTGTGTTTTTAGAGTTGGAAAACTTGTTTCCATGGTGATGTTTGAGTATTTCATTGTTATATTCTTCAGGATGACTTTCCTCAACATCTACACAAATTTTAAGTAAAATTATGTTCTCTTTTTAAGAGAATTACTTTAAACATGAATTTTCTATTTTCCCTGAGACTGGACTCTTTGAAAAGGCTTTTCTTTAAGCATATTATTTCTGCCACCAATTTTCACATTTTGTTTGTCTCCTTTGTACTCAGTAATAGGTTTTTTTCTTCCTTTTCCTGGATTGTCTTGTATGATTATCCAGTTTGACATTTCTCCCATTGTATGCTTCTGAAATGGAACTGAGTTGGTATTTATAATCTGATTCCAACTTTTTATAATGAACCAACTAAGTACATCTTTACTCATGACTAAATATAGAAACCTTTGTCTCTCAACTCCTCTACTCACTGTTCCAATATATGTCTCATCAAAGTTATTCAGTGTCATACATTCCTATGTCTAAGATAAACTTATAAATAAAAAGAAAATGCAGCAATTTGGAAGGATAACCTAAATGATTTATGAATTTAATTTTATACCCATTACTATAAACATCACGTTACACCAACAAATCATATACTTCATGTATTATTATTATTTAAAATGTCCTACGTTTTCTATAGTTTTTCAGAACCCATAATTTTCTCTTAAAGATTTGTTTGTTTTCTTTTAGTTTCAAGAATATTCCTGATAACCTTCAGAAGAAGTGGACACAAAATGTTGAATTCCTTACCAGAGTGACCTTTGCACCAAGCAAGTCCAAGCATAACATGCTGTGGACATTAATATAGATAGTTGATGAGAGGTGCTTTTCTGAATGTAATTACATGAAGCCATGCAAACTTTGAATTTCCAGGATACAATCCTAGATTTGAATGAAGAATGAAGTCCCTGACAAAGATGGAACTAAGAAGTGGAAAGAAAATTTGAAGTCCTTTGGAAGTCTGATGCCTTCCAAGCCCAAGAATCAACCTTACTTGAGAACTACTCCTGAACTTTCAGTTATATAGCCCACATATTTGTTAGAAGTTCTGTAGCTTGAAACTAATATTTGGATAACTATTTTTCTAATTACAGATAATTTAAGTAACAATGATAAAACAATTGATTGTGACATAAAAATAAGATTTCAGATTTTGTTCAATGTATTTTTTTCCTAGTAGGTTTCCAAAGATAAACATGCAGAAATGTTGCCTATAAAGTCCCACAATCTATTTAATTCACTGTAGGGGTCTTTTTAACAGATAAATAAATAGTTATTTATTCTTAAGTTACAAGAAAAATTTGTTAAAATTACAAGGTATTTTAATAGGTCACAACTGATAGTATGATCCTAGTTGTATGCCAAGATACAATTATAAAAATATTTGCATTACATATATGCTATAGACTGAATATACTGATTTTATATATTATAATATTGTACATATACAATTCAAAATGTACATATTATTTTTCCATGCATGTGTACATGCATGTGAAGGCCTAACTTTGACTTTGAAATAAAAATTAACACATCAGATTTGCTAAAACAAACCAACAAAAGAACAGGCACAAGAAACAGAAAAGCACTAGTTTACACACTGAGAAAACCCATAAAAAGACTAAATTGGAAGCCGTAATGTATACACTAAGAAACTGTAGTAAAAAAAAAAAAAAAAAAAGACAGAAGAAAATTACATAAAATAAAATAAGATAAGTTATTTGTAGAGTAATTTAAAATCAGAATCATGGCTACTCTGACAAGGGATAACATCCTAGGTCAGTGTGAGACAGCTGGAATGCAAACATACCACACACTTTCAATCCCTCTACCTGGAATGCAGACATGCCCTTAATACATACTTTTAATTTCAAACAATGATGTCTGATTGAGGGACAAACAAAGTGATGAATCGAGAGAGATTTGACAGAGCTGGAAATGCCCAACTATCACAAGAGCAGCACAGGAAAGACAGGCAATTTAAGAAGTATTGGGTTCCTTAGTAGGGGAAAGGGTGCTGTGTCTGATATGAACTCAGTGGCTGGCTCTCTGATCACCCCCCACCCCCTTGAGCTTTGAAGCCTTGCAAGGACACAGAGGAAGATGACACAGCCAGCTCTGATGATTTCTGATAGGTTAGAATCAGATAGAAGGGGAGGAGGTCCTCCCTATCAGTGGACTAAGGAAGGCGCATGGGGGAGAAGAGGGAGGGAGGGCAGGATTGTACAGAGATGAGGGAGGGGACTGCAGCAGGGATACAAAATGAATAAACTGTAATAAACAAACAAATAAATAAAAGAAGTTGCAGGGAGAGGCAGTTCAGAGAGTTGAGCTGAATTCAGTAAGTTACAGCAGTTCATGACAGTTCAGTTCAATCATTCAGCTCAGAGTCAGTGAAATACAGTAGAGTTGAGTTTACTTGTAAACTCATGCAGTTTGGTGCAGACCAGCAGTTGAAGGCAGAGAATCAGAAGGAGCCAGAACATTAGAACAGATTGCCAGAGTCAATTTGAGTACAAACAGAGCAATTCAATGAGGAGCCAAGTGAAGACAGATTGAATCAGTGAGCTTGGAGAGGTGTTTGAACCAGAATAACTGAGTTGAACCACCCCACCAGAGTTCAGAAAGAACTGTAAAGAGACCAGTTATTCAGCAGTAACCATCTGGGCAATAATTACATCTGGATAAAAGTTACTTTTACAATTATTTTTAAAAAAACAAAGGTCTGACACAACATTTATGTAACAAGAAAAACAAAATAACCTAATGAGGGCATTGAGTTTGTTTTCTGTTAGCCACCTACAGCAGGGCATGCAAAGTAAGAATTGTTTGTTCCTCCAGTAAGACTCCCCTGGAGAAATCTAAATTTTCATTTGTAAGTGGTTGTCAATTGGAGATTTCTTTTGAGTTATGGATGGGAGCATGTGTCTGGTTCTTTCAGTTCTAGGATTTCATCTTGAGCACACCCACGCAGGCCCTGTGCATGTTGCCTCATTTCTGTGAATACATCTCTCACTCTATCATTTTGAGTTAGAGAGCCTTGTTTTCTTGGTACCTTCTCTGGCTCGTAGATTCTTTTTGTTCCCTTTCCCTAAGGGTTCCATGAGCCCTGATGGGAGGGATTTGACGGAGACATCCGGTTTAGCGCAGAGTGTTTCAATGTTTCTCACACTCTCTATATAATGTCTACCTGTCGGTCTCTGTGTATTGTCCCATCTGCTGCAGGCAGAGGCTTCTCTAAGGATAGCTAAGCAGGGAAATGAGCAATGTTCTGAGAACATTTTAGATGAAATTTTATAATTAAAATTTACAATTTATTTATAATTTATAAAATTATTTATACTTTTTAAGTATAATTTATAAAATAATTATAATTTATAAATTCGTAATTTATAATTGTAAAGTTTTATAATTATCTTTGTCTATTCACATAAAAGATAAATGACAGATTAAATGAAATAACATTCAAAAGTTGCATGCCATTCCTGGTATATACATAGTAGAAACGCAATAACAGCATTTCTTGTATAGAACAATGTACAGCTGTGTGAGTGATACATAATTAAATTAATGTCTATATCAAAGTTTGTCTGGAGACATATATTTACCTATTTGTTTTGCATTTTCTGCTAGGAATACAGATGTTGCTGCTTAAGGTGAAGAAAATGGTATCCATAATTGCTGAAAACATCTGCCCTTGAGGGATGGCATCATGACATCCAGCCTTCAACCTGATATGTCTAAGTCTGTGAAGATAACAGAAAAGAAACAAAACAGAAAAAAATGGCATTGTCACATAATTTACATATTTTAAAAAACTCAGAGTAGCTAGCTAACTTCTTCATCATTTCCCATTTCTATTATTCTGAGTGTACTACCATTAAAAACAGTATAATTTATGTAGTACTCTGAAAAAAGAAATATAAGAGAAGGAAAGAAATATAAGTGAAGGAAAATTAGATTGTAAAATATTTAAATAGTTTGCAATGATTAAGAAGGTCAATGCCACTTATAAACAATTTCCAAAGATTTATAAAGCCACCAATGAATAACAGTTAAAAGCATGTGCAGATTCATAGACCCTCTGCTCAGATGTAGCCCATGGTAGCTCAGTATCCAAGTGGGATCCCTAGTAAGGGGAACAGGGACTATTTCTGACATGAACTCAATGTGAACTCAATGGCAGGCTCTTTGACTCCCCTTCTCCCAGGGCAGAGCAGCCCTACTAGGCCACAGAGGAGGACTTTGTAGCCAGTCCTCAAGATACCTGATAAAACAGGGTCAGATGAAAGAAAAGGAGGTCCTCCCCATCAGTGGAATTGGAAAGGGGCAGAGAGGAGACGAGGGAGGGAGGGTGGGATTAGGAAGAAATGAGGGAGCTGGAAACAAAAATTAATAAACTGTAACTAATATTAAAAAATATATAAAAATAAAAGCAAGTGCTGTGTTGATGGATTATGTGAGTGTATTAGATGCCATATACTTTTAAAACTTTAAGAAAATATACATGAATTCTCTTCTGACAATGAGTTCAAGGCTCTTCCCCACTTTTTCTTCTAACAGATTTAGTGCATCTGGTTTTATGTTGAAGTCTTTGATCAGAAAACCAATAGCACAGGCTCTTAGATCAACAATCAGTAAATGGCATCTCATGAAACTGAAAAGCTTCTGTAAAGTGAACGACACTGTCATTAGAACAAAACGACAGCCTACAGACTGGAAAAGGATTTTCACCAACACCGTATCTGATAGAGAGCTAATATCCAGACTACATAAAGAACTCAAGCAGTTGAACACCAACAAACCAAATAATCCAATTGAAAAATGGGGTAGAGAGCTAAAGAGAGAATTCTCTGTAGAGGAATATAGAATGGCAGGAAAACACTTAAAGAAATGCTCAATGTCCTTAGTCTGAGAGATGCAAATCAAAACAACCCTGAGGCTTCACCTTACACCCATCAGAATGGCTAAGATCTAAAACTCAAGTGACAATACATGCTGGAGAAGATGAGGAGAAAGGGGAACCTTCCTCCATTGCTGATGGGAACGTAAACTTGTACAACCACTTCGGAAATCAATCTGGTGCTTTCTCAGACAATTAAAGATAGTGCTTCCTCAAGATCCAGCTATACCACTCCTAGGCATATATCCAAAGATTGTCAAGTATACAAAGAGGACATTTTCACAACCATTTTCATAGCAACTTTATTCATAATAGCCACAACCTGGAAACAACCCAGATGTCCATCAACAGAGGAATGGATACAGAAATCGTGGTACATTTACACAATGGAATACTACTCAGCAATTAAACACAAAGAAATCATGAAACTTGCAGGCAAATGGTGAGAACTAGAAAAGATCATCCTGAATGAGGTATCCCAGAAGCAGGAAGACACACATGGTATATACTCACTTATAAGTGGATATTAGACATATAATATAAGATAAGCATACTAAAATTTGTACACCTAAAGAAGCTATGCAAGAAGGAAGACCAAGTGTAAGATGATCAATCCTCATTTAGAAAAGGGAAATGGAATGGACTTTGAAAGATAGAGAAAACAGGGAACAGCACAGAAGCCTACCAGAGAGGGACTCTGAAAGACTCTACACTAGCAGGGTATCAAATCAAATGCTGAGACTTATTGCCAAACTTTGGGCAGAGTGAAGGGAATCTTTTGAAAGAAGGGGGAGATAGAAAGACCTGGAGGGGAGAGGAGCTCCAAAATTAGAGCAACACAACCAAAAATATCTAGGCAAAGGCGTCTTTTCTGAGATTGATACTCCAACCAAGGACTGTGGATGGAGATAACCTATAACCCCTGCAGAGATATAGCCCATGGCAGCTCAGTATCCAAGATGGTGTCCTAGTAATGGGAACAGGGAGTATCTCTGACTTGAACTCAGTGGCTGGCTCTTTGATAACCTACCCCTGGGGGTGGAGGGGGAGCAGCCTTACCAGGCCACAGAGGAAGACATGCAGCCAGTCCTGATGAGACCTGATAGGCTTTCTAGATGCCTATATATTTTTTACTATTTTTTATATTAATTATAGTTTATTCACTTTGTATCCCAGTATAGCCCACTCCCTAATTCCTTCCTAATCCCACCCTCAATCCTTTATCTCCTCCCACGCCCCACTCTAAGTCCACTGATTAGGAAAGTCCTCTTCCCCTTCCATCTGACCCTAGCTTATCAGGTCTCATCAGGAATGGCTGCATTGTCATTCTCTGTGGCCTGGCAAGGCTGCTCCCCCATCAGGGTTAGGTGTTCAAAGACTCAGCCGTTGAGTTTATGTCAGAGTGAGTCCCTGTTACCATTACTAGGGAACTCACTTGGATACTGAGCTGCCATGGGTTACATCTGTGCAAGGGTTATAGGTTATATCCATGAAACATCCTTGGTTGGATTATCAGTCTCAGAAAAGATTCCTCGGCCCAGATATTTGAGTACTGTTGCTCTCCTGGTGGAGCTCCTGTCCTCTCCAGGTCTTACTAACTCCCTTTTCTTTCATATGATTCCCTTTGCCCAAAGTTTGGGTATGAGTCTCAGCATCTGCTTTGATACACTGCTTGTGTAGAGTCTTTAAAGGCCCTCTGTGGTAGGCTCATCTCCTGTTCCCTGTTTTCTCTGTCTTCCAGTGACCATCCTGTTTGTCTTTCTGAGTGAGTATTGATCATCTTACCCAGGGTCTTCCTTGTTGCTTGGTTCCTTTAAGTGTACACATTTTTGTAGGTTTATCCTATATGTCTATGTCCACTTAAAGTGAGTATATACCATGTGTGCCTTTCTGCTTTTGGAATACCTCATTCAGGATGATCTTTTCAGATTCCACCATTTGCCTGCAAATTTCATGATTTCCTTGTGTTTAATTGCTGAGTAGTGTTCCATTGTGTAAATGTACCATGATTTCTGTATCCATTCCTTCCTTGAGGGACATCTGGGTTGTGGCTATTATGAGTAGAGCTGCTATGAAAATGTCCTTGTTGTATACTTGAGAATCTTTTGGATATATGCCTAGGAGTGGTATAGCTGGATCTTGGGATAGCACTATTCCTAATTATCTGATGAAGTGCCAGGTTGATTTCTGAAGTGTTTGTAAAAGTTTACATTCCCATCAGCAATAGAGGAAGGTTCCCCTTTCTCCTCATCCTCTCCAGCATGTATTGTCACTTGAGTTTTAGATCTTAGCCATTCTGATGGGTGTAAGATGAAAACTCAGGGTTGTTTTGATTTGCATCTCTCAGATGACTAAGGACATTGAGCATTTCTTTGTTTTTCTGCCATTCTATATTCCTCTACAGAGAATTCTCTGTTTAGCTCTTTACCCCATTTTTTAATTGGATTGCTTGATTTGTTGCTTTTTTTTTTCTTTTTTTTTTTTTTAAATCTTTTATTTATTTTTTATTAATTACACTTTATTCATTTTGTATCCCCCCATAAGCCCCTCCCTCCTCCCCTGCCAATCCCACCCTCCCTCCCCTTTCTGCCTCTGACATAATCTGATTGGCCTGCTCTTTGATCACTTCCCCCTGGGGGGGAGCAGCCTTACCAGGCCACAGTAGAGGACAATGCAGCCACTTTTGATGAGAACTGATAGACTAAGATCAGAAAGAAGGAGAGGAGGACCTCCCCTATCAGTGGACTTGGGGAGTGGCATGCATGCAGATTTGTTGCTTTTTAACTTCCTTAGTTCTTTATGTATTCTGGATATTAGCTCTCCATCAGATACGGGGTTGGTGAAGATCCTTTCCCAGTCTGTAGGCAGCTGTTTTGTTCTGAGGGCAGTGTCCTTTGCTTTACAGAAGTTTTTCAGTTTCATGAGATCCCATTTATTGATTGTTGCTCTTAGAGCCTGTGCTATTGTCTCTTGTGCCAATGAGTTCAAGGCTCTTTTCCATGTTTTCTTCTAACCGATTTAGTGTGTATGGTTTTATGTTGAGGTCTTTGATCCACTTGGACTTTAGTTTTGTGCAGGGTGATAAATACGTTTCTATTTTCATTTTCTGCATACAGACATCTAGTTGGCCCAGCACCATTTCTTGAAGATGCTGTCTTTTTTCCACTGTATTGTTTTGGCTTCTTTGTCAAAAATCAAGTATCCATGGTGTGTGGGTTTATTTCTGGGTCTTTTATTTGATTCCATTGATCTACCTTTTTTTTTTCTATGCCAGAACCAGTTTTTATCACTATTGTTCTGTAGTACAGCTTTAGTTTAGGGATGGAGATACCTACAGAAAATCTGTTGTTGTACGGGATCGTTTTGGCAATTCTGGGGCTAGATGCCTATTTGATGTCCATTTCTATCCTCACACGATCAGCAACTCTTCTCCAAATATTTCTCACAGGATTTTTAATGAAAGGATCGATTATATAAAGATATCAATATTTCCTGGCTTATCTCTTTACAGATGCCTTGGGATAATTGGTAGGTTGATGATATTTTGGCTAAGAACAAATAGATGCTGTACGATAGAAGTAGCTTCAGGAAAACCAGTATACATAAACAATGACACAATATTATTCTCATTTTTTCTATTGTCTTCAGCAATCAGATATCTTTTCATAGGTTTATACAAAATGTCACTGACTAAAAGAATAAAGTAAAACCTGAACAATAATAGCTAATAATTATGTAGCACTTTGTCTATGCAGGTATTACTCTAAATGCTTTACTTATCACATATGATATCATTGTCACAGCTTTATAAAGTAGAGGTGATCAATGTCCATGTGCAAGAGGTGAGAGAGAAGATACAAGGACCGTTAAGAACATTTCCCTATGCCATAGAGCTACAAGGTGATGGAAGGAGGATTTGAACAGAGGCAGTATAGATCTTGCTACTCTCTGAGGAAGAATAAAGGGAGTGAGGCAATGTATTTGAGGAGATATGTCAATAAAATCTCTCCCAAGGAAATCAGGAGAGGAGATTAGTTACCTGTCCTTTGCTCCCCAAGACACCAAAGCTTAAAAGAATAAATTTAGCTCTTCTCTCATACAGAACGTGAGCATACATGAAGAGTGTCCCATTTTCAGAACATCATTTCTACCTTGTAAACAATATTCTTATGTGTAAGCAATATACGTTTTTGTTTCCAAAGTTCTAAAGCAAATCAAACTTTGCACTAGCTCACTTAAATCCAAGGTCACTCAGTAAGCAAGACACAAATTTAGATCAATTCCTTGTCTAAATATTTATCTAGCCATAAAATATTGTGTTATCAGAAATTCTACTGTGATTTCCGGAAATTAAGATATTAGAAGACATGGGTGTCAAGATGCTAATATTTAGGTGCAAATTTGATTTTATTATAACCATTGGAGGGAAACAAAAGGGAAAGTATCATACATACTTTTATCACCTAAATGTTAAGTTCTCTTAATCTTTTAATGACAGATTGATAAATGGCACATTATAGTCATTCTCTTTGACATTTTCTGCCCAGCCCTAGGTAAAATAATTCTGCATGCTTGAACTAATATTCTACCAAATACTATATTCATATGGTTTATTTCTAGTGAAAACAAATTCTAAGTCTCTGAAATATTGACTAAATTAAGTCACAGATATATTTATGGGATCATTTTAAAAAGTTTAGATAAATAACAAAAAATTAAAATTATTATACCTCTCAAATGAAGATTAGGAGCTAAACATCGTTTCTAAATTCTGCTATTTTGGAAAAATGCTTCTTCAAAGACCAGAGAAGAAAGGAACTCTTGAGTGGGTACTGACCTTAAATTCTGACACTTCCCATTGCAATCTTGCCAAAACACCATTCAGTTCACTCTAGGTGTTCAGAATCCATGATATACAAATTGCAATTCCCCTGGTTGAACTCTCCCAGGAAGAGGCTAATTTTGGACTCTGAAATCATACGTGGGTTGGGATAATCCATTAGCACAGTAGTCTACTGTCTAATCGCTTAGCCTGCTTACAAAGTTTAGATGTGTGCAGAGGTAGCAGTCAGCAGCCAGGTGCATACTCTGTTGTAAATCTGCATTTTCAGTCCCATACCATAGTAGTTATTTCTAGTACCTCAGTTACCCTGCAAGGTGTCTTATTCTTACCCTGAAGTTAACCAATCTACTGCATCCCAAATTCACAAGGTGGCAATAGAGCTGGTGGTCCTCTGGCTGTTCCTAATGATCTTCCCTCCTACATTTATTTCCTTGGTCCTCTATGCAGAATAACACTTGGAGCATCTGGTCTAGTGATGCCTGGCAATAACACTTTAATGCTAAAACCTCTCCAGGGTTCAGAGGCATGTGCGCTCGACCCAGGCACTTAAAAGTAACAGATAGCAGATGGAAAAAAAGTGGTAGAACTGTAAAGTCTCATCCTTATGATAGAGAGTTTGAAGTTGCACCAGCAGAAGATGCACCAGCACTGTGCATCTGAGTCCTTGTGTTTGTGAAGTCACTGGAGATTTGAATCCCCCTACCAGATGCTGAGCTCCTTCCATGATATAGGTGACTCCATCCCTCTTTGCTGAGCTTCTACCCTCTGCTGTTCTTCACCCGAATTATTTCCAGCAGAAAACTTTCTCTACTATTCGCCCTAGTTCCCTTTTCTAAATCCCAGAAGCCATTGTTTAGATTTCTGACTCTGTTGAAATATACATCTATTTGGATGAAACACCATTATTTGGTATCATCTACATAGTCAGTGTAACCATGGATGGAGACTGAAGTATTCCATTCAGTCAGCTACAGAATCTACAACCTATATGGGTTTAAAACTGGAACCTAGAGATCATGAGTGTGTAACACCAAGAGCCAAACCACACATTCTTTCACACTAAAAGTTTCTCCCTACGTACATCTTTTAATCTCCATTGCACTATTTTGTTCTGTTTTTAATTATTTCTGATTTGTGTATTTATTGTTGTTCTTTGATGAAGCTATCAAAATAATTTTGTCACCATCTCTTACTGTTTTAAATAAAAAAAATAGTGCCAACAACAACAACAACAATAACAAAACAGATAAAACCCGGGGTGTAATCTACAATATCATCAGAGGCCAGGATGCAAATAGAGCTGTGGGCTGGTTAGCCTAGAGTGTTTGGGATTCCAGAGCTGGGCACATACTTACTCTCTCAGCTATGATAAATGTAAAGGAGAGAAGACAGGAAAATGGGTGCTCTCTAAGGATGGTAAATGAACAAAGGAGAAAGTTAAATGAACCACATTTGGAATTACCTTTTCTGAGCTTAACAATCAATAAAGTCATATTGCACTTTCTCACTTAGAAGAAAAGGCTGAGGGAAGCAAAGAGTGAGTTTAGGGAGAAAAAAAATTCTGTTTTTGGAAGCTTAGGGTACTAAGTGACCTTTTCCCGCTAATAAACATGGGTTCAATTAAAGACAGCTATCAATTTTCATTTGACTATTATAATTATTTCTGATCCTTAAACTTTCAGCTTGAAGGTGTAATTGTCTTGCTTGGTATGTGAAACATTCTGCATAGGAGTATTCATGGAAACGGATTTAGAACTGTTGTATGTAATATCTGCAGGGTACAGCCAGGGTTACTTGAGTCGGGATGTATGCTTGGCCTTTTAGCTCTGGAATCCTGTAGATGGTAGAGTCAACTAACATAGAAAGCTAGTGTTTTCCAGCTATTACTTTGTATGCCAATTGTGAAGCTTAAAAATGGGCAAACATCTTTAAGGTTTTGGAAGCTTACTGATATTACTGGAGTTTCTCCTTTCCAGAAACATCAGCAAAGGTAGCTATGGTACTCTCAGGTTGATATTATTAAGTATTTTTTAATTCCCCCATTTTATGTAAAATCCACTAGAGACTAATTGTTCAAACTCATTAGACATTGTCATCAAATGCACTTAAATGAACATGTGCTGTCAGGCTCTCAGGTACAGACTTTTTTTCTTAGTGGCTTTCATCTTTGTTTCATGCTCTATCTCTGAGTTATAGCTTAATTGAAATTATTAAATGTTGTTATGAGACTTTTCCTAATGTAAATCTCTGCTCATCACTTATATTTCATGAAATGCCTTGCTTGGATTATTTAACTTTCTTATAATTGTGAGCCTTGAGGTCACTCATATATTTTCAGTTTAAAGGCAGTATTTTCTATTCAATTATTTTACTATGTTTTGCTCGTTTGGTTGACTCCTTAGTATTAATTCACTTTGTGTGACAGTGAGAGGGTTAGGCAAAGGTGCTTTGTTACCAAGCCAGGTGACCTTAGTTTATCCCCTGGAACCAATGTTGGAAGAAGAGAATTGACTCCTGCAAGTTGTCCTCTGACCTCTACAGGAGAACTGTAGAGCAATCATGTGACCTCCCATTAATACTTACCTACATAACTAGTTAGTTACAAGTAATTAAAAAAAAAACACTCTCAAAACAATTCATTCACTTTGGGCCTTGTATTAGAATTTCTTAAAACAGTTGGCAGTATTTGAGATGGCAGCATTCCTTATTTAAAGTTTATTTTTTTTCCCAAATGATCTCTAGTTTATTTTTCAGTTATATATATTTTAAATTAAATTTTTATTTTTTATATTAGTTACAGTTCATTCATTTTGGATCCCAGCTGTATCCCCCTTCCTCAATCCCTCCCAATCCTACCTTCCATCCTTCATTTCCTCCCATGCCCCTCTCCAAGTCCACTGATGGGGGAGGTCCTCCTCCCCTTCCATCTGACCCTAGCTTATCAGGTCTCATCAGGACTGGCTGAATTGTCCTCTGTGCCCTGGCAAGGCTGCTCCCCACTCAAAGAGAGGTGATCAAAGAGCCAGCCACTGAGTTCATGTCAGAGACTGTCCCTCTTCCCCTTACTAGGGAACCTACTTGGATGCTGAGATGCCATGGCTACATCTGAGCAGGGGTTCTAGATTATCTTGGTTATATCCATGAATGGTCCTTGTTTGGAGTATCTGTCTCAGAAAAGACCCCTGTGCCCTGATTTTTTGGTTTTGTTGCTCTCCTTGTGGAGCTCCTGTCCTCTCAAGATATTACTATTTCCCCCTTCTTTCATGATCAGCAAGCCTGAAGTTTTCAAAGGCATATCAATTCTAAATATTAAAATAATAGAATACATTCATCAATATTCTAATGGTAATACCAAACACATTGAAAATATAAATATTTACATCTTCTCATTTAAATCCTATATGACTCAGTGATGTATGTTATTATTCTCTTTGCTAGGTGGTGAAAATTGAAAGTGGCCCTTGGGAACACATGGCATATTTAAGACTCAATTCACATTAATCATAATTTCTGTACTAGAACTTATTTTGTAGTACAACTACAACTTATTTCGTTGGTAACCTGTTTGGGCCAGAGACTCACACAGATGATTGAACTCTGAGATCACTACAGAAAGGGCTATATACACACAAAATAGCTTCTGTGGAAATGAAAATTTGGTTCTGTAGTTGAGAAGTGCACACTTTTTTTCCAGAAAACCAGAGAATCCAGCACTCATGTCAAATGGCTCACAACTACCTGTACCTTTCTAACTAGAGTATCCATGACCGTTTTCTGGCCTACATGGTCACCTTCATACACTTGACACTTACACAACCTTCTTAAGCCATTTAGAAAACAAAAACAAAAACTAACAGTGGCTCCACACTTCTATAAATGCTCACTCATACTGATTCATCATCTGTTTATCTGTCTGTCTATCTATCTATCTATCTATCTATCTATCTATCTATCTATCTATCTATCCATCCCAATCTATCGATCTATCTATCTATCCATCCATCCCTATCTATCTATCTATCTATCTATCTATCTATCTATCTATCTATCTATCTATCTAACAGCATGTATTATTTCTTCCGGATTCATCAAAAAATGGCAACGTATTGTCTTACTCTCCAAGAAAAAAATTCATGTTACCTCACTTAGATCATTCAGAAACATATGTGTGTGACAGTTTCCTTCTGAGCAGCAAATTAATATGGGCAGTTCTTTATAGCACTGTGTTTCATTAGATCCACCATGATAGTATTATTATAGATGTTAGTGCAAATTAAAACTACAGAAATGGAGATTAAAAAGTTTAAAAAGGTAATATTTTGCAGTTTAAAAAGGTAATATTTGTTTGGCATATTTAAGACCCTAGTTTTGATGCTTCCTGACCCCCGAGGAGAAATACTAAAATAATTTAACTAACATAATTAAAGACTCATTTTCATATTGTCTACTAATCACATGCTCTTTTGACTTTTATTTCAGATTTTCTTACAAAATTTTGATAAAACATCAAAATTAAAATGTCTTTATATTTTAAAACTTCTATACTTTTAGAGATATATTCTACAGAGTACTGAAGCATAGAGTCTTTGGTTCAATTGCACTCAGCAGTCAGCAAATTATGCCATAACACCGTGCTTTGTTCCTGGTTGACTGATTTATGAGGTGGATATGGGAATAGGAATGCAATGTACTCAGAGTCTGTTATGATTCACCAGTGGTGTGCCATCACCCTTGGTTGGCCTTTATTCAGTGTTCAGAACCACAGAGAATGGCATCTGCCACGACTGTTGTGTTTTTCTATGTGCCACAAACAGGGCAGAACTGCAGCTATGACCTAGCATGCTTATTGCAGAAAAATATAATAGGCATTCATTATCTCAAAGGTTCTTGAGTAAAATGAAAAAATAATGATGTGGGCTTTTAATTATTCATATGAAAAGGGAGATTTTCTGATGTAGAACATCTAGACTCACTACATGAGTATTAGTATTCACTACTTGAGTACATGCCACAGGAGAGATGGAAACAGGGAGACCGTATTCCTTGAAGACACAGGAAGCCCTCCTGAAACGAATTCAGAACTGATGATTGTGCATCTGTGAGTGATTCTAATGCTTGGACTCAAGACATTTTTTTTTTCATTTACCTTATGTAAGTGATAATATTTTGGTGGGATGTGATAATTAGTTTGTTTCTCTTAGGAAGGTTCCACTGAATGGATAATTCTTCAGATTTCTCTGCAGTTCTGCAGAAAGCCGTTCTTCTCATCTCCCTTTTCCCAACGCTCAGTAAGGCAGAAGAAACCCGAGTTGTTGCACTTTAAACAAGACTCTCTGTCTTAAGCTTGCCTCTTATTCTCCTCACGATATCTTCTCTCATTCCTCTCAATGAATAAAACAGTGAATAAATTTGTTTCTGTAGAATGGAGAGTAGCGAAAACAAGTGGTGTGTGTACAGGCACGGGGGAAATGACTGAGGATGACTGAAACACCTAAGGATTAGAAAGATAGAACATCTGTACACAGCAAAATTGTAGATGAGGTAGATTATGCAAAAGGACTGTGAGCTCAGAAAAGCAGGGCAGTACCAGGACTAGATATCACATGAACACCCATTAAATAACAGCCAGGACTAGAAACTGAGGCACACATTCTATATAGGTATTTATTTTAGCAAATATCTCAATAGTTAACCTTGGTATCACTGCTGAGCACAGAAAGGTAAGAAAGGGCTCTCAATTTTCTGCTCAGTGTGGGCTTGCTTGGCTCAGCCTTATTCAGCTAATCTCTCTCCATCCTCTCAGGAGACAGGTTATATACCTGACCTGAATTAGAAAAGTTAGCAAGTGAAATAAGATTTCCCTTAAGTCCATAGCTGTGTTCATTGGAATATATTTGAAAGCTTATTCTTTAATATAGTAATACTCCTTTCTCTACACTTTCATTACTTTGCAATTGAATCCAATCCCCACAGTCTGCACAGAAGCACACAGCAAAACAACATCAGATTACCTTATGAAGAAACTCACTGGTGTCCAGCTAAGTGCATGCTTGCACACACACACACACACACACACACACACACACACACACACACACACATACTTTCTGTACATTACCAAGAAGCTCTGGTAAATAGTTTGAAGGAGGACTCATTTCCAGGCTGACATTCTGATGAGACTGGACAAAGAGTACTATCTTCTCCTTATTGTCAGTAGAAAACCACTGGTTTATGGACATTATCTACCCAACTTCTCCGTACTTTCTTTCCCCATGCATTCCCTTTCCAACTTCAGAGATTATTGGGCATTCTATAACCCATAGAAAATTCTAGGCCAACACAGAGAAATATGAGTCTTTTTTTTTTTTTCTAAACCATGACATTTTAAATCAGAATTGACTGTGTGAAGATGCTTTGGGCACCTCTTGTGAGACCAGCAGATCACCCTTTAAAATACTCTGCTTCAGTTCAATTTGTATAATTTGGAGCTTATTTGGTTCTTACTATGTATAAGCCTTTGTATAAGCCTCTCTGTTCAAGGTAGAAGAGACAGTCTCTGACATGAACTTTTTTGTGTGTTCCTTAATCACTTCTCCCTGTTGGAGCTACCTAGGCAGCACACAGGCAGTGGGCTGATGATCCAGGCAGTCCTGATGGGACCTGATAAGCTAGAGTCAGACAGTAGGGAAGGAGGACTTCCTCTATCAGTGGACTAGGGAAGGGGGATAGAGGAGGAAGAGGAAGGAAAGGCCGGACCAGGAGGAGATAAGGGAGAGGGCTACAATCGGGATACAAAATGAATAAATTGTAATATAACAACAATAATGCCTCCTTGCTAAAAAGCCAAGTGTCACACTGTGAGTACTAGCCTCAGAAAGGTGTTTCCTTCAACTTTATGTTGTGATGAACTTTGCATTTCTCACCTAGGCAGCAAAAAATAGGACAAAGAAAAGAATAATACAAGAGAACTAAGGCAAAGTATAACAGCATGCTGTAGACAAAATTTAAAATTCATGTGAAGGTAGTGTCCAGCAGAGCAGAGTGCGGAGTGCAGAGATGAAAATGTTTAATGGTAGCAAATCAATAATGGGTTCCAGAGATAGCAATGTCGAGTGTCATTGAGAATCTTGAAGGACAAGAGCCATGGATCTGCACAAATAGGAAGGAAGCCCAGACTCAATAGGTTTCTCTTCTCAAGAGATGAGCAGAGATGGAAACAGGCATCTAAAACCTTGAAATTTAACAGAACTTTTAGTTTACACATAGAACCCTCGAGTTAATGTTTGGGCCCCTTTTCCTACTAACCTTTCTTCTATCCTGTGTTCAAGTTATTTTCAAAAAGGAGTTATTTTCTACCTAATGTAGCACATTTCCCCAAAAACTCTAGCTTACAAATTAGGAGTTTCCTAGAGAAACTATCTAGGCTCTTAGTCTGAGCTTTGTGTTCTTGGATCATAGATTTCAGTCTTCTTTATCTACAATGCAATAGAAAAGTCTTGAGACCAACAATTATGTTTTATTATTTTTCTATCTCCTTCAAGTTCACACAGTACTTTCTATACAGCATTTAATGACTATATACTGGTCATCCACTAGCTTTCTTGTTCTATATGTTTACCATTTAAATGTTATGACTGTGAACATTGTTTTTTTTTTTTTTGGAGTGTTAATATTCTCTTTTTTTAATTTGATTTAATTTTATTAATTACATTTTATTCACTTTGTTTCCCCCATAAGCCCCTTCCTCCTTCCCTTCCAGTCCCACCATCCCTTCCCCTTCTTCACACATGCCCCTCCCCAAGTCCACTGATAGGGGAGATCCTCCTCTCCTTCCTACTGATCTTAGTCTATCAGATCACATCAGGAGTGCCTGCATTGTCATTTTCTGTGGCCTGGTAAGGCTGTTCCCGCCTCAGGGGGAGGTGATCAAAGAGCAGGCCAATCAGATTATGTCAGAGGCAGTCCCTCTTTCCATTACTATGTAACCCACTTGGACACTAAACTTCCATGGGTTACATCTGTGCAGGGGTTCTAGGTTATCTCCATGCATGGTACTTGGTTGGAGTATGAGTCTCTAGGAAGACCCCTGTGTTCAAATTTCTGGTTCTGTTGCTCTCCTTGTGGGGTTCCTGTCCTCTCCAGATCTTACAATTTCCCACTTCTTACATAAGATTCCATGCATTCTGCCCAACAGTTGGCCATAAGTGTCAGCATCTGCTTTGATAGTCTGCAGGGTAGAGCCTTTAAGAGGCCCTCTAGGTTGTTTTCTGTTTTCTTCTTCTTCTGATGTCCATCCTCTTTGCCTTTCAGGATGGGGATTGAGCATTTTAGTCAGGGTCTTCTCTCTTAATTAGTTTCTTTAGGTGTACAGATTTTAGTAGATTTATCCTATGTTATATGTCTATATGAGTGAGTATATAAGACCATGTGTGTCTTTCTGCTTCTGGGACAGCTTACTCAGGATGATCTTTTCCAGGTCCCACCATTTACCTGCAAATTTCATGATTTCCTTGTTTTTCATTGCAGAGTAATACTCCATTGTGTAGATGTACCACAATTTCTACATCTATTCTTCAGTTGAGGGGCATTTGGGCTGTTTCCAGCTTCTAGCTATTACAAATAAAGCTGCTACAAACATGGTTGAGCAAATGTGGACATTCTTAACTGATAGAACTTTATCTGATTGATAAAGCTTTATTAAAACCAAGTAACACTAATACTGGCAACATGCTTATTGGATAAAGGCATTTGTTACCAAGCCTAAGTACCTGAAATCAATATCTATGAAGAAAATGGTAGAAGGAAAGAACTCACTTCTGTAACTTTTTTTCTGACTTCCACAAAAGCACTGTTGTTCATGTCCCCTCTGTCAACACAAACTTGTTGTAATAAATGTAAATTGTTACAATAAATGTAAATTAAGAAATAAGAAAAAATTAAAGAAAAGCTATCACGTCTTTCATGTACCTCATGTACAGTGGAAGTTGAATGGGTAAACTGGTAATACTATAAGAAATAAAGCTTATTTTATTAACCAATATACCACATTTTGAGCTGTAGGAGAAGCTGCCTTTGAAAACATTTGTGTTTCTCATTTAGATGAGATGCATGGCGCGCAGAGAAAGATGAAAAGCAATCTCTGTGTGAAGTCACATATGAAGGGTTAGTTCTAAATTTACCATCCACTAATTCCTTTGAGCCTTTATATTTGTTCTTTGATTACACATAACCTTATAACTTCAAAGCAAAAAGAGCGGGAGGAGATGAGAATACTTGAATCAAAGGATAGCCTTAGGTGATGCCTTTGGCACCAAACACCTGACATTCCGTTTCCAAATCTCAAAACGTAAGAGGTGTAGCTAGACTTTGAGCACATATGATGCAGTGACAAACAGCTTGTGGCAAAGCAGAGCTAAGTGTCATCAGAGGACATAACACGTAGTGTGTTTTATAAGCCATGCTGTCCAGACAAGGAGAATGAGGAAAAGAACAAGAGGATTTCCTGATTCATTGTTTCTGGGAGAGGGATTCTAGATGCTTCTCAGGAAATACAGTGTGGCAATGCTGCTAAACTGTGGCAAGTTTCTTTGTCAGAGAAGATTCTTTTTCAAGTGTCTTGACTGTTCTTAATGAAATGACGAAGAACCTTGACGTAGTGTATGCTGTATCGGGCACAGTCTATCTGCTAAAAACGAAATGCAGGGAAGTCTAGAAAAAATAAAATCTTGTAGGACATCGGTGTGAGTACTTAGTCTTATATGAAGAACTTTCTCAAATTACATTATCCTCTCTATAATTTTTTTGTTCTTCAATTCTCTTACATTTATCGATGAGTATGCCAAATGTTTAGTTGAAAAGTCACATTATTACTGTTTGTAAACTTCATAACAGCTACCTAATTGTGTATAATTATCCACCCCAATTAAAATGTCTTGGTGAAGTTAACCACAGGTTATATAACCAGAAATTTCCAGACTTGGGCATGAACTTTACTTTGTCTAACCTCAAAATTCATACTTGTAATTATTAACTTGAAAGAACCCTGAAGGAAAAAGCAGATGTTTTACTGTGTATAGTAGCAGCCTGGCACAAAACCATTAACCGAAAAGAGAATTAAACAAACAAACAAAAAAATGTATGACAGTACAGTTCTGAGATTTCCACCAAGAATTAAAAAAAAGTTATTTAATTCCCTTTCATTATGTATAGATATGTACAACATATTTTAATCAGATACTCTTGATTCTATTCTTTCTCAGTTTAGTTTTAGTCATTTTTAAAAAAGGAATTAATTTCTTAAGTTAAAATAGACTTGCTGGATATTAAATTTTGTCATTTAGGCAAGCTGATGAAGAAAGAATTGAGTAAACAGCATTCTGCATGAAATACCCCCAGGAGTTCTGTGACCCATGCCTACAAATGTGAGTATATGCCATTAGCATTGTCAAAAAGGTTATTAGTTTTCAGATTTTAGTTTATTTAAAATAGAAGTCATCATTGTTTTGCCTCTTCTAAGTTGAGAATACAAATTTGCTGAAATTAAGGCTAAGAATGTATGAAATAAACGTCGTCTAGCAGACAGGTTTTGCATGCCAAGGAAAAAGTAGTGTGCGAATCAGCTATTTGTATTAGTAAACACGTGAATAATCATCATAATAATTTTAAAAGGTAATGTAACTTGTGTAATAATTGCTGAGTGAATAAGTAATGATGTGAAAAGGGAGGCAGGAACTAGAGAGCGGGTACTGGGAGAAGGTTTTGCTGAGGTGGTGGCATTGTAAACAAGTAAGGGTGGCAGGGAACACGTTCCTGGGATTGGACTACTCCAGGCTAAGCAAAAGTGTTCAGGCACTTTGAAATGGAGGACTGCTAAGTCTATTTCATATTCAGTGATGCAGAACAGAGTCAGAATAATAACCACAGAAAGTATGAGCATTTGTTTCGAAGACAAATATGAGTGTTCACGGCTGGGAGTACTGACCCAGGTTAGCCTAAGCATCATGTTAAAACATGATAAGAGTTTGATAAAGGCTTTACAGTAATAGGTAACAAAAGAAGGTTAAAAAGACCTTGGTGGAAACATGAGATAGGTGGATTACAGCAGAATAGTGGCTCTGGCATAGGCTTCAGATGTGACTTGGTGACACTCTCAGCTTTTGGATATGTGGAAGCCAGTGATTTTCTAGGAATATTCTTTAATATTTTAATAATTATAAGAATGGTAGATCCAACACAGGAACAGACAATGAATGGGTAGTAAAAATGAAAGTAAACTGGCGGAGGATAATTTGCACTTTCCATATTTGAAAACTTCAGTCAGTTTTGGTTTTGTAGAATCTTTAACACACTCTCTGTTTCTGTCATTGTCTCTCTCTCTCTGTGTCTCAGTATCTCTCTCTAATCTACCAAGTATCATTCATTTTCTAGTTTTCAGAATTTTAAAATTAATAACAGGCAAATAACTAATAGCCTTAGTTATTTGGTCAACATATTAAAATCACAATATAGATTCTTAATGTAGCTGAAGACTAGACAAAATGACTCCAAAATTACCTTTCTTTCTTTTAAGTAACTTTCTTTTAATAAACACTGATTAAACTCAGTAGGAAACACATATATTATTTCAAACTTATTAACTTCTTGGCTCAGTTTTAATTGTCATAAATTACATCTGCTTGAAATGCTTAGACACATCCCCACACCAAGCAAGATAAAAATCAATCTTAATTCATGCAAGTTGAGAGTTTTCCTTATCAGTCCTCAGAGTCTGAGGCAAAGCCTTACTGTGATTCCATATGTGGCACGCTTTAGTTATGCTCCATGAAGGCTTCTTCTTAACACTCTTCTTCGGGGTTCATCTTGGGAAATCTAGCGTATCAGGAGAGGGTAAACTTTAGTTATAACAGAGAAAGAGCAGTAGGCCTCTGTCTTACCCCACGTGATTAAGAAAAATGGGTCATTTATATTTGTGTCTGTTGCTGTGTTAGACATCAAGGCCAAAAGCAAAGTGAGGAGGAGAGTGTTTATTGTAGCTTATGGGTTATAGTCCATCATCAAGGCCGGAGCTCAAGGCAAAATCCTGAAGCTAATGAGAGAAATATTGCTTTACAGTTGAGCAAAATTACCTTTCAAGATTAATAAGACTGTAATAACAGTCTTAAGTTGCCACTTTGAAAGAACTAGAAAATCATTTAAAAATATCTTATAAATGTAATTTTATTAAAATGTGTGTAATATTAATGTGAAAACTACTTTTACACCTTTTTAAGTACATGATCAAGTGCTATGTGTGGTTTTTCAATTAGTTGCCTCGTTTTCTGTTTTTAAATGTAATTAGTGTTGCTATAAATAAAACATATTTTGAAACTAGTTGATGTTTAATATAATAATTCTCTGACATCAATAATCAGTTTGCCTGTCTGAAGAATGTTACGCAGTCTATGGATAATTTCACTACTTTTAAAGTACATTTCTAGATTTTTTAAATAAAGGAAGTAATACAATCATTGGTTGTTAGGGAGACATATTTGCAATTGGAGTAAGAGATATATTACATTACTACTTTTGGTGATCATTCAACACACAGAGAGGCTGTTTTGCAAGTTCTACAGAGTACATCCTATTGGCTTGCATGCACAATGTCAGCACTAAATCCTTAACCATATTTTCCCAATAAGAACTTGCTTCCTTCACCTGTCTGATTGTACTTTCCTGTTTTTCTTTTAGTTCCTTCAAATCTGTTTCTTTTATTTCATTCAGTGCTTTAAGCATTTCCTTTCTAAAGGCCATAAACTGTTTGGCTGCAGCTTCCTCTATTTCTTTACGGATGGCAATATTCTGTTTGAGTTTATCTTCCTCTATGTCTTCAAGTATCTTATTTGTTTCCTCTGTTATCATCTTCATGAGCATAGTTGTTAGGTCATCTTCTTGGATTTCAGTTATGCTGGGGTGTCCAGGGCTACTTGCCCCTGGGTAACTGGGTTCTGGAGATGCCATGTTGCTCTTTCTTTTGTTGCTTGAACTTTTACGCAGGCCTCTACCCATTGTGCTATCTTAGGTGTTTGGGGTTATTTTCTGGTGGTTCCTGGGGATCTTGTGGTGGAAAGAATCCCCTTTGCAAAAAGCTGGTTTTTCCTGAAGGATGTCTTCTCAGCTTTTTGGGTATCAAAGACCTCAACATAAAACCAGACACGTTAAATCGGCTAGAAAAAAAAAAAAGTGGGGAATACCCTAGAACTCATTGGTACAGGAGAAAACTTCCTGAACAAAACACCAACAGCACAGGCTCTAAGAGCAACAAACAATAAATGGGATTTCATGAAATTGAAAAGCTTCTGTAAAGCAAAGGACACTGTCATCAAAACAAAACGACTGCCTACAGATTGGGAAAGAATCTTCACCAACCCTTTATCTGACAGAGGACTCATATCCAGTATATATAAAGAACTAAATAAGCTGAAAAGCAGCAAACCAAGTAATCCACTTAAAAAATGGGGAACAGAGCTGAACAGAGAATTCTCAATAGGGCAATATTGAATGGCAGAGAAGCATTTAAAGAAATGCTCAACCTCTTTAGCCATTAGGGAAGTGCAAATCAAAACAACCCTGAGATTTCACCTTACACCCATCAGATTGGCCAAGATCAAAAACTCAAGTGACAACACATGCTGGAGAGGTTGTGGAGAAAGGGGAACCCTTCTCCACTGCTGGTGGGAATGTAAACTTGTACAACCACTCTGGAAAACAATTTGGCGCTTTCTCAGACAACTAGGAATAGCACTTCCTCAAGATCCAGCCATACCACTCCTAGGCATATACCCAAAAAAGGCTCAAGTACACAAAACGGACATTTGCTTAACCATGTTTGTAGCAGCTTTATTTGTTTTTTTTTTTTTTTTTTTTTTTTTTTTTTTTTTTTTTTTTTTTTTTTCTTTTTTTTTAACTTTATTTTTTTCTTATCAGTTACATTTTATTAACTCTGTATCCCAGCCTTGTCCCGATCCCTCATTCCCTCCCAGTCCCTCCCTCCCTCCCTCCTCTCCAGCGTGCCCCTTGCCAGGTCCACTGATAGGGGGACCTCCTCCCCATTCATCTGATCCTGTTTTATCAGGTATCTTCAGGACTGGCTGCAAAGCTCTCCTCTGTGGCCTAACAGGACTGCTCCTCCCTTGGGGGGTGGGGAGGCCAAAGAGCCAGTCATTGAGTTTTGTTAGAAATAGTCCTTGTTCTCCTTACTATGGGAAACCAATTGGTTACTGAGCTACCACAGGCTACATCTGAGCAGCGGTTCTAGGTTACATTCATACATGGTCCTTGGTTGCATGTCAGTCTCAGAAAAGACCCTGTGCCCAGATATATTTGGTCCTTGTGGAGCTCCTATCCTTTCCTCAGACTTCTAAGTTCCATTCAAACCTTAGGGTGATTTGCTTTAGCTCTCATATTATGACATCCCAACAACCAAAGATCTACAGTAGGCCCCAATTTTTCAATCCTGTGCTGTCCCGTGTAGTGTGCTTCTGGGAACCATACCACATACGCACATTTTAGAGGCATTTGACAAGTAAATATAATAACCTAACACTTCTATATTTTTTAAAAGTGTCAGAATAACTCCCTTTATAGTTAGCTCTTCTTTTTTTTTTTTTTTTTTTTTTTTTTTTTTTTTTTTTTGTCTTTTTATTTTTTTTTTTTTTTTTTATTTTTTTTTTTTTTCTTTTTAGTTACATTTTGTTAACTCTGTGTCCCAGCTGTATCCCGCTCCCTCATTCCCTCCCCAACCCCACACTCCCTCCCTGGTCTCCTCCCTGCCCCTTTCCAAGTCCCCTGATAGGGGAGGACCTCTTCCCCTTTCATCTGTCCCTGTTTTATCAGGTATCTTCAGGGCTGGCTGCAAAGTCCTCCTCTGTGGCCTAACAGACTGCTCCTCCCCTGGGGGGAGGTGTCAAACAGCCTGCCCTTGAGATCCTGTTAGAAATAGTCCGTGTCCCCCTTACTTTGGAAAACTACTTGGTTACTGAGCTACCACAGGCCACATCCGAGCAGAAGTTCTAGGTTATATCCATAGATGGTCCTTGGTTGAATTTCAGTCTCAGAAAAGACCCTGTGCCCAGATATATTTGGTCCTTGTAGAGCTCCTATCCTTTCCATATCATACTAACTTCCCTTCTTTCATATGATTCCCTGCACTCTGCCGAGGGTTTGGTTATGAGTCTTAGTGTCTGCTTTGAAACACTGCTAGGTAGAGTCTTTCAGATGCCTTTTGTGGTAGACTCCTGTCATAAGTTCAAGGCACATCCCGTTTGTCTTTCTAAATGAGGATTAATCACCTTCGCCTGTGTCCACTTTCTTGATTATCTTCTTTAGGTGTGTAGATTTCATTATGTTTATCATGTCTTGTAGGTCTATATAAGCGAGTATATACCAAGTTTGTCTTTCTCCTTCTGGGATACTTCACTCAGAATGATCTTTTCTAGATCCCACCACTTGCCTGCAAATTTCATGATTTCCTCCTTTTTGATTGCTGAGTAGTATTCCATTGTGTAAAAATACCACAATTTCTGTATCCATTCCTCCGTTGATGGACATCTGGGTTGTTTCCAAGTTCTGGCTATTACAAATAAAGCTGCTACGAACATGGTTGAACAAATGTCCTTGTTGTGTACTTGAGCAAATTTTGGGTATATACCTAGGAGTGGTATAGCTGGGTCTTGAGGTAGCACTACTCCTAGTTGTCTGAGAAAGCGCCAGATTGACTTCCAAAGTGGTTGAACCAGTTTACATTCCCACCAGCAATGGAGGAGGGTTCCCTTTTCTCCACAACCTCTCCAGCATGTGCTATCACTTGAGTTTTTCATCTTGGCCATTCTGATGGGTGTAAGGTGATATCTCAGGGTCGTTTTGATTTGCATTTCCCTAATGGCTAATGAGGTTGAGCATTTCTTTAAGTGTTTCTCTGCCATTCGATGTTCCTCTTTCGAGAATTCTCTGTTTAGCTCTGTTCCCCATTTTTTAAGTGGATTACTTGGTTTGTTGCTTTTCTGCTTCTTTAGTTCTTTATATATACTTGATATTAGCCCTCTGTCAGATAAAGGGTTGGTGAAGATTCTTTCCCAATCTGTAGACTGTCTATTTGTTTTGATGACAGTGTCTTTTGCTTTACAGAAGCTTTTCAGTTTCATGAGGTCCCATTTATTGATTGTTGCTCTTAGAGCCTGTGCTGTTGGTGTTCTGTTCAGGAAGTTGTCTCCTGTGCCAATGAGTTCTAGGCTGTTTCCCACTTTTTTTTCCAGCTGATTTAGAGTATCTGGTTTTATGTTGAGGTCCTTGATCCACTTGGACTTTAGTTTTGTGCAGGGTGATAAATATGGGTCTATTTTCATTTTTCTGCATGTAGACATCCAGTTGGTCCAGCACCATTTGTTGAAGATGCTGTCTTTTTTCCATTGAATGGATTTGGCTTCTTTGTCAAATATTGAGTATTCATAGGTGTGTGGGTTTATTTCTGGGTCTTCTATGCGATTCCATTGATCCTCCTTTCTGTTTCTATGCCAATACCATGCAGTTTTTATTACTGTTGCCTTGTAGTACAGCTTGAGATCGGGAATGGAGATACCTCCAGATGATCTGTTGTTGTACAGGATTGTTTTGGAGATTCTGGGTTTTTTGTTTCTCCATATGAAGCTGAGAATCTTTTTTTCAAGGTCTGTAAAGAATTGAGTTGGTATTTTGATGGGAATTGCATTGAATCTGTAAATTGCTTTTGGCAGGATGGCCATTTTCACAATGTTAATCCTACCAATCCATGAGCACGGGAGATCTTTCCATCTTCTGAGATCTTCTTCAATTTCTTTCTTCAAAGACTTGAAGTTTTTCTCAAACAGGTCTTTCACTTGCTTGGTTAGAGTCACACCAAGGTACTTTATGTTATTAGTGGCTATTGTGAAGGGTGTTGTTTCCCTAATTTCTTTCTCGGCCTTTTTGTCTTTGGTATACAAGAGGGCTTCTGATTTTTTTGAGTTGATTTTGTATCCTGCCACTTTGCTGAAGGTGTTTATCAGCTGAAGAAGTTCTCTGGTTGAATCTTTGGGTTCGCTCATGTATACTATCATATCATCTGCAAATAGTGACACTTTGACCTCTTCCTTTCCGATTTGTATCCCCTTGATCTCCTTTAGTTGTCTTATTGCTCTGGCTAGGACTTCAAGTACAATGTTAAAGAGATATGGAGAGAGTGGGCAGCCTTGTCTTGTCCCTGATTTCAGTGGGATTGATTTAAGTTTCTCTCCATTGAGTTTGATGTTGGCTATAGGCTTGCTGTATATTGCCTTTACTATCTTTAGGTATGTGCCTTGTATCCCTGATCTCTCCAAGACTTTAAACATAAATGGGTGTTGGACTTTGTCAAATGCTTTTTCAGCATCTAAGGAGATGATCATGTGGTTTTTCTCCTTCATTTTGTTTATGTGGTGGATTACATTGATGGATTTCCGTATGTTGAACCACCCTTGCATGCCTGGGATGAAGCCTACTTGGTCATGGTGGATGATATCTTTGATGTGTTCTTGGATTCGGTTTGCAAGTATTTTATTGAGTATTTTTGCATCAATGTTCATAAGAGAGATAGGTCTGAAGTTCTCTTTTTTGGTTGGATCTTTGTGTGGTTTAGGTATCAAAGTGACTGTGGCTTCATAGAATGAGTTTGGTAGTGTTCCTTCTGTTTCTATTTTATGGAATAGTTTGAGGAGAATTGGTGTTAGTACTTCTTTGAAGGTCTTGTAGAATTCTGCGCTGAAGCCATCTGGTCCAGGGCTTTTTTTGGAGGGGAGACTGTTAATGACTGCTTCAATTTCCTTGGGAGATATAGGACTATTCAGTCTTTCTACCTGATCTTGACTTAATTTTGGTAGATGGAATCTGTCAAGAAAGTTATCCATTTCATTTAGATTTTCAAATTTTGTGCCATATAGGCTTTTGTAGTATGACCTAATAATCGTTTGGATTTCCTCAGTGTCTGTAGTTATGTCCCCATTTTCCTGTCTGATTTTGCTGATTTGTATGGTTTCTCTCTGCTTTTTAGTTAGTTTGGCTAACGGTTTGTCTATCTTGTTGATTTTCTCAAAGAACCAGCTTTTTGTTTCATTGATTCTTTGGATAGTTTTATTTGTTTCTAATTGATTGATTTCTGCCCTTAGTTTGATTATTTCCATCCGTCTGCTCCTCTTGGGTGTATCTGCTTCTTTTTTTTCTAGGTTTTTCAGTTGGGCCATTAAGTTGTTTGTATGTGATGTTACGGATTTCTTCTTGTAGGCACTTAGTGCTATAAATTTTCCTCTGAGCACTGCTTTCAATGTGTCCCATAAATTTGGGTATGTTGTGCCTTCATTTTCATTGAATTCTAGAAAGTCTTTAATTTCTTTCTTTATTTCTTCCTTGACCCAGCTGTCATTGAGTAGTAAGTTGTTCAGTTTCCATGTGCGTGTCGGCTTTTTGTTGTTTCTGTTGTTGTTGATGTCCAGCTTTAGTCCATGGTGGTCAGATAGTATACAAGGGATTATTTCAATCCTTTTGTATCTGTTGAGGCTTGCTTTGTGACCAACTATATGGTCTATTTTGGAGAAGGTTCCATGTGGTGCTGAAAAGAAGGTGTACTCTTTTGAGTTTGGGTGAAAAGATCTGTAGACATCTATTAGGTCCATTTGATTTAGGGATTCTGTGAGTGCTTTTATTTCCCTATTTGGTGTCTGTCTGGTTGATCTGTCCCTTGATGAGAGTGGGGTGTTGAAGTCTCCTACTATTAAGGTATTAGGATCAATGTATGATTTAAGCTTTAATATTGTTTCATTTACGAATGTAGGTGCTCTTGTATTTGGGGCATAGATATTCAAAATTGTGATGTCCTCTTGTTGGATTTTTCCTTTGATGAGAATATAGTGGCCCTCCTTATCTTTTTTGATTAACTTGGGTTGAAAGTCTATTTTATTAGATATTAGGATGGCTACTCCAGCTTGTTTTCTGGAACCATTTGCTTGAAAAACATTTTTCCAGCCCTTTACTCTGAGGTGGTGTTTATCTTTGTTGCATAGGTGTGTTTCTTGGATGCAACAGAATGTTGGGTCCTGTTTCCGTAACCATTCTGTTAGCCTGTGTCTTTTTATTGGTGAGTTGAGTCCATTAATATTGATAGATAATATTGACCAATGCATGTTAGTTCCTTTTGTAATGGAGTCGATGATCTTACCTTGTTTCATTGCTTGTTTTCTTTTCATTTTTGTTGGGATGTTATCTGTATGCCCTGTTTTCTTGGGTGAATTCGTTTTCGTTGGATTGGAGTTTTCCTTCTAGTATCTTCTGTAGGGTTGGTTTGCTGTATAGATATTGCGTAAATTTAGTTTTGTCATGGAATATTTTGTTTTCTCCATCTATGTTGATTGAAAGCTTTGCAGGGTATAGTAGTCTGGGTTGACATTTGTGATCTCTTAGAGTCTCCATGATGCTTGCCCAGGCCCTTCTGGCTTTCATAGTTTCTGATGAGAAGTCTGGTGTGATTCTGATAGGTCTACCTTCATATGTTACTTGGCCTTTTTCCCTTGCTGCTTTTAATATCTTTTCTTTGTTCTGTAGATTTAGTGTTTTGACTATGATGTGACGTGATGTGTTTCTTTTCTGGTCTAGTCTATTTGGTGTTCTGTAGGCCTCTTGTATATTTATGGACATCTCTTTCTTTAAGTTGGGAAAATTTTCTTCTATGATTTTTTTGAAAATATTTTCTGGACCTTGGAGCCTGGAGTCTTCTTTTTCATCAATTCCTATTATTCTTAGATTTTGTCTTTTCATAGCATCCTTGATTTCTTGGATATTTTGTGATTGGAATTTTTCTGATTTTACTTTTTCTTTGAGAGAAGTATCAATTTCTGCAAGTGTGTCTTCAGCTCCAGAGATTCTCTCTTCCATCTCTTGTATTCTGTTGGTGATGCTTACTTTTGTGGTTCCTGATCTTTTCTCCAAGTTCTCCAGCTCAAGAGTTTTCTCATTTTGTGTTTTCTTTATTGATTCTAATTCTGTTTTCATGCCTTGCACCATTTCTTTTATGTGTTTGAATTTGGATTCCTGTCTCTCTACGATGGACTCTATTTCCTTGTTCATTTCCTTTTTGTATGCCACTAATTTTTTCTCTACTTGTGCCTCTATTTGTTTGGCTATGTTTGCCTGTGTTTCTTTAAGGGTTTTGTCTATTTCTTCTTTCTTTACCTCCAATTGACTGGCCAACTCTTTGAAAGATTTGTTCATTTCCTCCTTATAAGCCTCAAATAATTGAGCAAGCATGGCTTTAAGGTCATTTTCCTGTGCTTCTGATGAATTGGAGTATCCATCGGTTTTGGGGTTTGCTGGTGAAGTCATGATGTCCTGATTTATGTTGGAAGTGTTCTTTCGCCTACCCCTGGCCATTGGCTTGTCTGAGACCTTCCCTGTTTGTTTTTGGATTCTGCCAATCAGACTGGTACTGTCTCTCTCTCGAGTCTGGAGAATTCTTCAGGAAGTTGAGAGAGGTCCCGTGTCCTTAGCGTATGCTGAGGACTAGCTGTACCTGTGGGAGGAAAGTACGCAGGCGCAAACAGAGGCAAATGCAAGCGTGCGTGCGTGTGTGTGTATATGTGTGTGTGTGTGTGTAAGTGGGTGTGGGCGTGTGTCTCGAGGGACAGAGTGATGGCTAATGTTGAACCCTTGAGTGTGTGGGAGGGGCTCTGCAATGTATATGTCGCAGGCGCTAGTGATGATCGCAGCGCAATTTCTGGCATTAACTGCCTTAACTCCTCAATTAGACCCACAGAGCAGGAACTTCAATGTTCCAAGTGCCCCTCTGTTTCCCAAAGTGGGTATATGGGTGGGAGGGGGTTCGATGCCTGGCTTCTGTTTTAGCAGAACCCAGGATCAGTGGAGCTGCAGATTCTCAAGGGTGCACTCACTTACAGGCAGGACACTTGGCAGAGATTGGCGTATCTGGGCTCTCTGTTCTCTGGTTTGGCCCTGCTTCTTTGATGTGCTCCGCCAGTTCCGTGCTGCTGTCACTGCCAGGTTATGAGGTCTTGCTGCAGCTGGAGATTTCAGGGTGGTCACGTCAGTGGGAATCGGGGTAATCAGCCTTTCTGTTCTCTGGTTTGGCCCTGGTTAGTCTTAAACTGGAGGGCTGATGTGCCCCGCCAGCTCAGTGCTGCTCCGCCGCCAGGTTAGAAAGTCCCGCTGTAACTGGAGACTGGGTTGCTAGTCCAGATGCTTTCTGGGAAGTCCTGGGGTCTCTTTACTGTGCTCTCCAAGCTTCGGAGGCCCAGCGCCTGGTGTGTCTAGCTTGTATGGCGTTTTTGTCTGGTTTTGGTGAGTATATAGCGTATTCTCTGTCACTGTGGGATTGGGCGGGCCGTACCGTCAGTGATGGCGCTCGTGCGGAGCTAGTATGGCGTCTAGCAGACTCGGGCCCTGGGAGGATGGTGCAGCCGCTGCGAGTGAATCTGGGGCTCCGAGACACAGTACTGCTGGCCTTTGCCGATAAAGGGCTTGGGGCTCCGCCTCAGTGGCTGCAGGCCCCAGGCAGTTAGGTCTGCGCTGAGAAAGGCGAGTCGGCTGTGCCTGTGCCGAGGAGGAGGGAGGTCTGGGGGAGGGGAGTGCCGAGAGATCAAAGGATCGTTTCTCACCTTCCCCAATCAAGTCCGTGGGTGACCCGAGACCAAGGTTTTCACCTCCTGCGATGTTCCCTGTTGTTTAGAAAGTCTCTCCGTTGTTTCCCTGGCTTCAGAAGTTCTTCCACACATCAGCTCAGAACTTTATTTCTTCCACAGCTCGGAAACTGTGTGTGCTAGTCGCCATCTTGGCTCCGCCCCTCGCAGCTTTATTTGTAATAGCTAGAAGCTGAAAACAGCCCAGATGCCCCTCAACTGAAGAATGGATGCAGAAATTGTGGTACATCTATACAATGGAATATTACTCAGCAATGAAAAATAAGGAAATCATGAAATTTGCAGGTAAATGGTGGGACCTGGAAAGGATCATCCTGAGTGAGTTGTCCCAGAAGCAAAAAGACAGACATGGTATATACTCACTCATATAGGCATACAACGTAGGGCAAACCCACTAAAATCTATGCATCTAAAGAAACCAAGCAAGAGAGAGGACCCTAACTAAAATGTTCAATCCCCACCTGAAAGGCAAAGAGGATGGACATCAGAAGAAGAAGAAAACAGGAAACAACCTAGAAACCTGCTACAGAGGGCCTCTGAAAGCCAGAAGAAGAAAACAGGAAACAAACTAGGAACCTACCACAGAGGGCCTCTGAAAGCCTCTGCCCTGCAGACTATCAAAGCAGATGCTGAGCCTGATGGCCAACTGTCGGGCAGAGTGAATGGAATTTTATGTAAGAAATGGGAAATAGTAAGAGCTGGAGAGGACAGGAACTCCACAAGGAGAGCAACAGAACAAGAAAATTGAACATAGGGAACTTCCCAGAGACTCATACTCCAATCAAGGACTATTCATGGAGATAACCTAGAACCCCTGCACAGATGTAGCCCATGGCAGTTCAGTGTCCAAGTGGGTTACATAGTAATGGGAAGAGGGACTGCCTCTGACATAATCTGATTGGCCTGCTCTTTGATCACCTCCCCCTGAGGGGCGAGCAGCCCTACCAGGCCACAGAAGAGGACAATGCAGCCACTTTTGATGAGAACTGATAGACTAAGATCAGAAAGGAGAGGAAAACCTCCCCTATCAGTGGACTTGGGGAGGGGCATGCATGCAGAAATGGGAGGTAGGGTGGGATTGGGAGGGGAGGAGGGAGGGGCTTATGGGGGGATACAAAATGAATAAAGTGTAATTAATAAACAATAAAAAAAGTTAAAAAAAGAACTTGCATAACTCGTTTATTCAAACTATCTAAGATTCATTAAACAGACAGAAGAGAATGACAAAGTATAGAATATAATACTGGGAAAGAAGAATAAGCAAAATCAAACAGATGGTGAACACTTCCACCTAGCACATGCAAAGCAACATAATAGATATTATGTTTTTATGCAAAGAGTGGAGAAAGTATTTTGCCTCATCTCACAGATCCAGTACTATCTGGGGAACAACACAACACTTTCTTGTTCATTAAATGTACAAATATTCTGCATTGATTTTCTTTTTTATTCCTGAAGCAAATGACCATCAACAAGTGCTAAACAGATTTTTACAAACTTATTGTATTAAATCTCTTCAATGTATCATAACTACATACACTTGAAATCCCATACAGGCACCTTCTCATTGAGCTAAAATTGAATGACTGCTATTATTGTGGTACTTTAATAAAATACATGTTTGAAAAATGTTAGGAAGTGATTTTTCTAAATAAGAAAACAATATTTTTCATGATTTTAGACATTAAAACTTAAGGTCATATTTATGTAAGGAAGAAGGAAAATTTAAGCTAAGAACGAGCTAGCACTACACATCTCTGGGTGTTTTATTGTTTTTCACCTCAGTTAGTGCCATGTTATAGAATATGCTACAATCCTATGCACAGTGTCTGTGGAGTCATTTTAACCCTCTTTTGTAACTATTAGACTAGTTTTAATTAAAAAAGAAAACCATGCTTCAGTTAATAGAATAATTGCATTAATAATTACTATATTAAAGAAGTGGAAAATACCATCTGTCTTTATTTTGTTAATGTTAGTAATATGTGGAATTAGCCTTTGAATATAGGCCAATTGGAATTTTCTTATTACCTAGCTACAATAATAGCTGTATATAAATAAAGTAGTTGTTTTAGAAATATCACCTATAATGCAAAGCTGTTGGCATAAATCCTACTTAATAATACAGGGGAACCTTTCTTGCATTGACTATGATTTTTTTTTCCCAAATAATTGACAGATGCCTTCCTGTGGGAGACGTCTGCCACTTCTTTGCAGAGAGACATGGAGGCTGAGTAGGCTGTAGACTTAGGCACAACCATAGTAATACACAGTTCTCATCAATTTAAGCAGACACAAGAAAGATATAAAGAGTTTCTGGCCAGGTTATACATTAAACTTTACTTAACTAACCAGACTAAAAATAAAAAAAGAAAAGAATCTGAAATTAAAAAAAAAAATCAGCAGAGGAAAAAGCGATAATCAAGCAGTATGAAAGGGAAAGATAAGGTTTTGTTCCATAAGAGAAGAGGCTTCTGAGTAGAGGATATGTTTTTCTGTGTTTCTTTTTCTCTCTTTCATTAACACTGGAGTAAGCACTACATTTGCTTGTGTAAATGATCATCTGTTATGCTCCTCAGTGTAAAACGATCTTCATTTCTTAGCTTTGACCCGAGTGACTATTTTCAATAATGGGTTTATACCTGAGGATCACTAAAATCATTCCTATTGTTATGTTACCGTGTGTAACTCATTTAGAGTCTGGCATCATTGGGCCTCTGCCTCCAGCCAGCATGAACTAACAGGGATTAGATTTATCCTCCCCCTTGAAAGCACTAAGACATCGGCCAAATATAGAAGTAATAATTTCCATGATTGCATGCCAAGCAACAGAGGAGAATGATTCTTGAGAGAAGTGAGTCTCAAATTGACCAAGCCTCATGTCTAGGGAGTTTCAGAGCTGCTGTGGGAGAATAGAAACCTGATTTTGGTGGCAGAGTTCCCAGCATTGAAGTTATGTGGGATGACTGACTTCACTAATTTTACAGGGAGCAGCGAGAGTCCACAGGTAAAGGTACCATAAAGGAGGAATGCACAAAGAGAACTGTGGGCAGCTATCTAAGGTACTGAACATTTGTGTCTCCAGCTGAGCACCGACACAAACATGTAGGTGAAACAACAGCTGGAGGCTGGGGACAAAGACAACACCCACACAATAGGAGAAGAAAATATGGAGGACTCACACAGGCCGGGAGGAGAACATAACCTCCTAATTCACAGGCCACTGGGCCATGGACTTAGACAATCTTTTTCTAAGTATAGAGACAAAAATCAGCCATAGACTATACACTACTTGGGTTCTACCAAATAAAGGATTAAAGGAAAATTTGATTAGGCCAAAGTGTTTGAAGTAACTTAAATACCATGTGCAACAAATATCAATAACTTTTATAAATATTTCCATATATATGGAAATGTACTAAATGTACATTTATATATATATATATATAAATGTACTAAATTATATACATATATATACACACATATGTTTATATTATAAATGGAACGTATACCTATATGTATATAGGTATAGATACACACAGAAAACTGGTATTGTTGTATTGATAAATATCATATTTTCAAATAGATAATCATGTCATAGATTAGCGTTCTATTAGAAGAGTGTATCCAGATATGTTACACTGTGTCTGGGTCAGTTGGGGGAAACCTTTTACAGAGAAGACAATAGGACCCCAAATTTCTAAGTTATTTAATATTGTAGTAATTTCAATTAATAGCAAATGTTATACTGCCTGTTAATTTGTTTTATATGAAAAATATTAAACCAGCCATAAATTCATCATGTTGGTTGCTATTCTGTAACTCCAAAATCCTAAAGTTCACAAGAAGGAAAACTGTGGGTTCCACCGAGTATGAACTCTGATGGTGGTGCTGTACACAATGAAGGATTTCAATGTGTCATTGCTTATCGTAACAGAAGAGACAACTATTCTTTCAAAGTTTGTTTTAAAGATCATTTCTTCATTTTATATGTTCTCATGCAATCTTGTTTTAGGGTATATTTCACACACTTGGTCTTTTATCATAAAATAGTATTTATTGGTAGTAGTAAGACAAAATTTAAAAACTGGAGAAGAGAGTTACAGTTTGTAGCTTTAGTGTCAAAGTGGCAGCAGTAGGCACCAAAGATCTTGTGCTGTGGCTGAATTTTATAGGTTCATGAAATGTTCAATATCCACGTGTGTGTTTATTGATAGGTTATCTTATTTGTTTTCAGAAAGCATTTTGAGTTAGACACTTTCAAAGCAAAAGAACATCATCTATTTTTCTCGGAGTACAGCAAGAATGTGCAGAGCTGAAGAAAGCATGAGCCTGTGAGGAGGCAATTGTGGGAGGACCAGCAGCCCAAGAGGAAAAGTATGTAGCATCAGCAGCTAGAAAGAGCAAGCAGGCTGGGTCCCTGTGGACACAGAGTAAGAGAAACATAGGAAAAAGGAAACAGAAAAATCATAGTGAAGGGCTCCACTGGCCTAAAAAGCGCCTGTAGTCACCACAGTTCCAGAAAGTCTGTGTCCACAAGCAGGATGGAAAATGGGAATCCTCTAAACGACCAATGAATCATTGTGACTCTTCTGCTCTGTCACTTATGTTAGTTGTATTGGATTCTTTTCTTTCTGATTTCTATATTCTCTAGCCTTCATACTGTGTTTATTTTTTGAAGTTATTTGGGGTTACTGTATTTCCTTTTATACTTAGAAAATAGTGAAAGAGAAAGAAAACTTAGCAAAGCTTCAGAGTAGGGTCATGTTCAGTTTTATAGATTAATGACCATAACTTACATGGGGATGAATGTTTCTTTATTGACTCTTCATGGGTTTCCTACCATATGATGCAGTCTTCTAGCCTAGGCTGGGGTTGAACTTCAGAAGGGAGAAACTGTAAAAGGCACAAGTGTTCATTTCAGATTTATTCCTGAGAGAAAGAGAGAGGGAACAGAGAGAACGAGAGACAGACAGACAGAGAGACAGAGACAAAGACAGAGAGACAAAGAGACCGAGGAGAGAGAGAAATTATAGTCTCAACAATGTCAGCATGTCACTGTGAAGAATGGAGAAAGAAAAAGAAGAAAGACCCTGCTTCATAGTGTTGTTCCGCAGCTTACACACCATTAGTCATTGCTCAGTCACTGGTGATATGCCTGTATGTGGGAATGGCCTGTGGGGATGGAAGTGAGGGGATGGAGGATGGGGGCAGGGTGTGACAGGGTGAGTGGGAATGGAACACAGAAGTGACCATGGCTGGTGGCTCTGATTCATTGCAGCAGCTTTTCTCTTGAAGCAGATCTGAGTTGGACCTCCCCCAAACAGCAGTATGCCCTTCTCCATACCTTACTTTAAATTCATCTTGAATTAGTTGAAGTACTATGTGAAAAGCTGCCACAGACATAGTGGATTAACACAATACGTGCTATTTTACAGTTTCTGTGGCCTATGAGAGTGAGCCTCACTTACCTGTGTCTTCTGCAAAGAGGTGATATTCCAGGAGCTTCTCATCTGATGCTCAGCTGGAGAAGAATTGTCTTAAGACCTCATGTGCCTGGGGTCACAATGCAGGTCTTCTTTGTTTGTGATACTGAAAGATTCAGTACCTACTGAGTGTTGGTCACAGACCATGCTGAGTTCCTTTTTCTGTAGCATTCCCCTTGGGGGTAGCTCAGATCATAACTGCTTGTCTTTTCAGAGATAGCAAGGAATACCACTATATAGAAAAATGGTTTTAAATCTTAAGTAGTTCCTGTAAGCTGTGTTGTATACTTCCCAAGAAAGCTACAGTTCTCATTTATACTCAAGGGGTGGTTAATATTTACTGTCTTTAGTACTGACTGTAGCTTTGCTTATTGGTACTGAAGGACTCCTGGGGGTTTTGAGCTCTTTCCTGTCTGAGTAAAGTTACAGCTTTATGATCTCTAATTATTTATAACATTCAGAAGAAGAGCTGATCTATGAGGTCAGTGTGTTCTTTTATTGTAAGATGAACACCATAGTGGAGTTGCTTTTAAGGGATATCACATTTGGGAGACACTGAACTGATGTTGTGAATTTTCTAAAAACTAAGTTCATGTTCCTATTCAGCCTCTAGGCTTCCAAAATATCATCTCACTTTGATTCATCCAAGCTTGAGTAAGTCATTTTCAGTTTCATTATCTCCTGCTCTCTTTTTAGAAGACTGAGATTTCTCTGCAAGCTGGGAATGTTCTCTTCAGACACATCTGTGGCTCTGCCATCACCTTCCCTGGGACATTGCTCAAAAGGCACTCTCCCATTGAAATGTCTTCCACATATTAATTTAAAGTTACGACACATCTTAAGCCATGTGCAATGTCACCTACCTGTACTGCCAGCACTCAGGGCACCAAGTTTGGAGTTCCTTGAATTTTTTTCAAAAATAGAATTCAAAAAAACTAAAAGATAATCCATGCTTTCTTTCATCACTTTTATCACTATTTCCTTTTGTTTCCACTTATGATGCTTATAGCTTTCAAGTGCCCTATATATCCTTGCTAATTTATTCGGTCTCTTGTTTATTATTTGTCTGTGCTTTCTAGAACATAGGCTGCGCAACAATGACAGAGCCCTTTGTAAATGTGTCTATTCTTGGAACTATGGCACTGAGAACAATGTCTGGAAAACTATAGACAATAATCAGAAACTACTTACACCTTGAACTTAATATCTTAAAGTAACTTTTTTTATATGAATTATTATTGTTGATTACAGTCTTTGGCTTAAAAGTGAAGCTATCGCTACAGACATGAAGCAGTTTTTCCTGATCACTCAGCTAATAATTGGAAAGTATCCTGAGCCCATCAAGCTAGGCAACAATGTCTTGCTGGAAGAGAAAGGAAAATTGATCAACAAGCCTTGAAATTTATTTTACCCATGAACACAGTTCCAACCTTTATTGACATTTTTATATCTCTGGCCCATTACCATGTCATCAGGCAAGTACATATTTTGTGTTTAATTATTGCTAATTTTTCTTTTTGAAAAGTAAACAATTCTGCAAACCTCCGTATTCTAACTTTTTTTTCTTAGCAACTGAATGTATCAACCTTAGCAAGCAATCATTTTTATAGGTCTTTCTCATTAATGTGAATCATGACCATGGATTATGACTGAGCTGGTTTAAACAAATGGCTACTCAGAGGTTCTTGGCCACTTAATATTTGATTTCATTTCCTATACTCAATGGATCACTCTCTAAATATTCCATAGGAGTTAAGTTTTCCATCAAAATCTATGCCAAATGTATCTAAGACTGACCTTTAAAGAAAGCACAGGAATAAAATAATTAGCATTATCTAATCTGGTATTTCCCGGTGTGATGGCTAGTCTCAGTTTTTAATCTAATGAGATATATAATCAGCTGGAGATGGCTTCTGCATATGCACATGGCTGACTATTTTAGGTTGATTACAGTAGAATGGGGATGACCTTCATTTTGAATGATACTATTCCTTGGGATGTGATACTGGATTGGGTAAAAAAAAAAGAAAGTGGAATGAGCACAAACTTTCACTGATATCTGCTTCCTGACCAGGTACACCATGTGGGCGGCTGCTTCAGCCTCCTGCTGACTGACATCCTCTGCTGTGTACCTTGAAGTGTGAGCTGAAAACAAAACCTTGCTTCAAGTTACTGACGTATGGGTACTTTAAAAATCATTTATTAGTTCTTTGAGAATTTTGTACAGTGAGCTTTGACCATCAGACTGTTTTCCCCAACACATCTCATCAACAGAAAACTAGCTAAGAGGTATTGGCAAGATGGTCAAAGTGCTAAGAGGGGGCAGAGGATGATGGCTCCCAGCCCTAACCAAGAAGCTATCTGCAACTCACACCATCTTGTGATTATCCTGTTCCACGGAGTCTCAATGGGTATATTGCCCACATTTCAGGGCAGGTCTCATGTTCAGGACTACTCGGCACACAAAAATAAACTCGATGGTGTATTTGCAGGCTCTTTAATCTCATAGTACTTTGTTTGGGCTTTTTGTTCTTGTACAGGTTTGTTTTGATTTGTGTGTGTGTGTGTCTGTGTGTGCATATGTGTGTGTGTGTGTTTGTAGTGGGGGTTGGGTTGCTATATGTTTCTTGGGGTTTTGTTTATTTGTTATTTTTCTTTGCTTTTTTATTTTAAGAGAAAGAAAGAGACAACATGGAGTTTGCATGGGTGAGGAGGATCTTGGCAGAGTACTGGGAAGGGAAAATGTGATCAGCATATATTGTTTGGAAACAGTTTTTTTATTATTATTTTAAAAAATGCAAAAAAAGAGAAAAGTTTTCAGTGAAGCAATGTTTTATAGGAATATTTTCCTGAGCCTAGCAATGTGTGTCAGTGGTTAAGCACACACTGTCCTTGCAGAGTTAGGGTCCCAGAAGTTATATCTGACAGCTCATGTTTTCATCTGACTTTAGCCCTAGGAAATACGGTGTCCTATTCTAGCTTTTGCCAGCATCTGTACCCATGCCCACAACCTCACGCGCGCGCACACACACACACACACACACACACACACACACACACACACACACATTTAGACATACACACACATACAGGCACGCACATATACAATTAAAAATGAAAGAATGAAAGTAATCTATAAAAAGAGATCATTTTCCTAATGTCCAGCTACAAAATAATGAGAAAAGCTACAGAATAATGCTGCATTAGAATGTGAAGGATATTTATGCTAGTGTTGTCCTGGTAGTTAATCATGGTAGTCACTTTTATTTTTTCTCTAGGCTGCAGATATTTTAAAAATGGAGATGAGCTAAAATATGGTCGTTACTGTTCGTTCCATTGCTACCACATTCTATGATATATTAACATTTCATAGTAAGCTCTTAATAAGTCTATATTAAGTATTATTCCTTTCTGTGATGGAATTAGAGTCTAGTGTGCTGTGGATATAAACATTTGTTGTTGTTGTTTTAATCCCAGGTGTGGGATGTGGGACTGATTCAGATAGTCCACAGCAGCAAACTATTTGCCTCGTGTGTGCTCTGAGAGCTGCAGAAAGTTTAAATCTTAGGACTCTGGAGAAAGAACAAATGCCACAGACCAGAGAGTGTGGAGGAGCTCTGAGAAAGAACAAGGCTGCTGCTGCTCCCCCCCCCCCCCTGCAGTTCCTGTTGCTGTTGATGTGGTGAGGCAAGAGGTTGGAGATCTCCTGAAACAAGGACTGGACTGGCTCCAAGGAACCCAATGACCGAAGCCAGCAGGAAGGAGCTAAGAGAACTGTGCCCCCTCTCTCACTAACCCTTTCTCTCTCCTGCCTGGTGTTTATATGTTGGAAGGGATTGGGGTGGAATAGGGAGAAGGAGATACAAAAATGTAAATAAAAGTTGTTTTTTTATTTTATTTTAAAGTATGCCATTACTTGTGCTTTAGAAATTATGAACAGATACTAGGGTGGCTTGAATGAAAATGGCCCTTATCCAATATATTTTAATGTTTTGTAACTAGTTGATATACTATTTAGGAATGATTAGGAGATGTGTCCATGTGGGTAGGCTCTGAAGTTTCAAAAGCTCTCATTCTGTCTCTATTTTGCGGATAACATGTAAGCTGTCAATAACTGTTCAAGTGATTGCCTTCCTCCATGCTTCATGCCATGATGATCATGGACTTATTATCTAAAATTGTTATCAAAATCCCCAATTAAATGTTTCTTTTGTAAGTTGCCCTGGCCATTATGTCTCTACATGATGACAGGCACACCTTCGTTTTATGTCTTTTAAGTGAATGGTGTAAGAACTAATGAAGACAGTATTCTAAAATATTTTATCAATGGGATATTACCAATAATAGCAATATATAACAAACTATTGAAAAAACTCAATTGACAATGACAATAAGCTTTCACTTATATGCTGCCAGTCAGAATGCTGAATTCAATTTGACCAACTGAAATTCTATATTGGACAAATTCGTTTCAGAATGTGGGATCAGTTGAGTTTGGCTCTAGTGTACAGAATAGGGCCTGACCTATTTTTATTATGGTTTGATCTGCAGAAGAATTAAATGGAGTTATAAGTTCCTTGAAGTTTTCTGTGACAGATTCCTGGAGCATAAGTGACAAGATAAACGGAAACCATTTAAGGCATCTTCTCCTGTTCATGTGCCTCTGTCATAAATGTCCATACCCTTTACCAAAGGAACTGATTTGCTTACTTTGTGAGATAAGCACAGGAGTGAAGAGAAAGGAATGCATGCAGTTCCTGGGGAAAGCTCCGGAGTATGAACCTTAACCGAGGAGATCACTGGTTTTGAAAACAATCTCAGAATTTATCTACTACATTGAAGACTAGAGGAACACAGTGTGCTATGTTGGTGAAAAATTGTTTCCATTTAGTGTTGAGTATGGAGGTTCCCTGGGAGCCGGCACTGTGGAAATGGGTATTATGGAAGCAGCAGCTTTGGTTGTCTTTGGTGGGCTAGGTTTGTAAAAATAGTATTTTAGGTGGTTGACTTAACCAAATATTACATACATCTGCACCCATTTGATAGTAGGAAGCTGCTTCATTTTTGTGGGGCTCTCAACACTAAGTGGTGTATATAGCAAGATCTGGAGACTAGCTGGAGTCCTGTATCTGGGTTGTATGTGTTGATTTCCTGAGCTCCAGTAAACCTCAGAATGCAACTTTACTTGCAAACAGGGTTATTGAAAGAGATGATCCCAGTTAAATGAAGCTATCCATGTGGATTCTAATTCAACATGACTGGTGTCCTTTAGAGAATGAAAGGAGGTGCACAAAGACAGAAAAGGCCACATGGCAGGAAGATGACCATCTACCATCCAAAGAGAGGAATCTTGGGAGAAATAAAATCTGTAAAACTTAGTTTTGAGTTTTAGTTTCCTTCAATATGAGAATATAAATAATTTCCTTCTTTAATCCACTCAAACTATCATACAGTGTCACAGCCTTCTGAGATACCAATCCATATACGTTGTGCCGGTGGAGAGGTTGTTGTAACAAATACTCAAAAATGTGGTACTTACTATTAGGATGTGGACCTGGGTTATCCTTTTTTTTTTTTTCTGTTACATTGTAACAAGAATTACTTTGGTCCAATTCCTAACAACTCTCCTCACTACATGAGACTTTAGGCATCCTAATACCTATATGAATTCTGATCTTCTGAGCTTCTACTAGAATTGATATTTGACCTTTGTTAGACTAATTCTAAAATTCATCTAATGTACTACTCTGGATTTTTACAAAGCCACTGCAACCCAGCTTCAAAGGCTCTTCCACATCCTCTCATGTATAACAAAGCCTGCCTTTCGCCTCATGAGCAATTTTATGTTTATTAGCTTTTATAACTCTAAAAATACCTAATAATCAACTTAGAAAAAGAAAAGTTTCATACTGGGTCACATTTTTACAGGTCCTAGACTCTTATCAACAATTTCCACAGCTTTTTCAACTGCAGAATGGCAACACATCATGGCTAGTCTGCAGCAAAGAAAAGTTGTTCACCTAAAAGAGAGGAGGGAGAAAGGGTAGTGTTCCCATCATCCTCTTCATGGGCATCCCACCAGTGATCTGATACTTCCCATGAGGTTCTGCTTATTAAAGTTTCCTTCACTTTACAGCATCTTTGAGTGAGGATCAGAGTTTTAACAAAGGAGCCATTGAGGGCATTTCACATCTAAATCATGTTAGAAACAAACGCTGATTTGTAATCTCTGGCTTGTGCCATCAAAATAAAAGAAGTAGACACGTGAAGTGGTCTCGTTAAAGACTGGCTAAGGCTCAAGAGCAAAAATGTTTAGAATAAACTAGTCATATTTAGTAGGTCAGGATTCAAGGAAAGGAAACAGATTTGCCTTACATAAATTGTTTTGTAAAATATGTTTGGCAGAAATCTAAAACAAAGAACATAATCTGGTTACAGAGGAAGGGAAACTCATGGCTCATATAGCTATCAACCTGAGACAACATAGAAGTGAACATTGTTTCTCTTGAAGATAGTGTATAGAAAGTGTAAGTAATAAAAGAATGACCTGAACCATTACAATGCAATTTGAGCCATCTATGGCCCAATGTTGAAGGTGGGACTAACCCTCAGGTTCATGCAGTTTCAGGAACAGAGCTTGCACACATATGAAGTGCTTCCTTACATATGTGCTGTATGCCTCTTCACCTTAATTTAGTTATTAGCATGATCTTTTAGTACCTTCAAATACATGTACCATTCTATCTTCATATGATACACTATGGCTCAAGTTTGGAAATACATTTAAATGAGAGTGTATTGAAAAGATAAAAATAGAAAGGGTTCTCAGTGTATAATGACCATATTTTTTAAATATTTTTAGTTTGTTATTTTATTTTTTAAATATTAGTTACAGTTTATTAACTTTGTATCCCAGCTGTAGCCCACTCCCTCATTCCCTCCCAATCTCACCCTCCCTCATCTCCTCCCTGCCCCTTTCCAAGTCCCTAGATAGGGGAGGTCCTCTTCCCCTTCCATCTGACCTTAGCTTATCAGATTTCTTCAGGACTGGCTGCAATGTCCATGTCTATGGCCTAGCAATGCTGCTCCTCCCTCTAGGAGGAGGGGTCAAAGAGTAGCCATTGAGTTCATGTCAGAAATAGTCCCTATTCCCCTTACTAGGGTACACACTTGGATACTGAGCTACCATGGGCTACATCTGAGCAGGGGTTCTAGGTTGTATCCATACATGGTCCTTGGTTGGAGATACAGTCTCATAAAAGACCCCATATGGTCCTTGTGGAACTCCTGTCCTCTCCAGGTTATACTAACTCCCCCTTCTTTCATATGATTCTCTGCATTCTGCCCAAGGTTTGGTTATGAGTATCAGCATCTGCTTTGATACACTGCTAGATAGAGTCTTTCAGAGGCCCTCAGTGGTAGGCTCCTGTCCTGTTACTTGTTTTCTCCTACTTCCAATGTCCATCCCATTTGTCTTTCTAAGTGAGGATTGATCATCTTACCCTGACCCATATCTTAATAAAGGAAGAATTTGAGGCATGGTCATATTTTGCTACTACAAGTCAATTTTTTTGTTTTACACTTATAGATTTTAATTATACCCTTCAAGTAATATATAATTTCACTTCCATTACTCTTCTGTTTTATTAAAATAATTTATTGTGATAAGTTATTTATTGCATTCAAATTCAACACAAAGTCATTGCATTATTTATACACAAATACATACAATTCTGTAATTGTTAATAAATATGTGTAAATAACATTAGCCTATAAATCTATGTGAACTTACTGAGGCTTGGTCATAAAGCTTTAGAATATGCTACAAAGAAACATTGAACAAAAATAATAAAGAAAAATAAAGCTGATAATAGGTGTTAAAAATTGACTAATTTTCAGAAGAAAAGTCCCATATCAAGGTATGTGAGAAAATCATGTGTTCCTTTAAAGGATAATTGGAAATTCAGAGTTCTGAAAACTTCATCAGTTAAATAGCATGTTTTTAGAGTCCACCCATCCTAGATCTACTTTTCCTCATTTTTTTAAATTAAAATTTTACTTTTTTATATTGATTACATTTTACTTGCTTTGTATCCCAACTGTAGCCTTCTCCCTCATTCCCTCCCTATTCCACCCTACTTCCCTCATCTCCTCCCATGTGCCTCTCCAAGTCCACTGATAGTTTCTAAGTGGGTTCCCTAGTCAGGGAAACAGGGATTGTTTCTGATATGAACTCAGTGGCTGGCTCTTTGATCACACCCCCTGTGTGGAGAGCAGCCTTGCCAGGCCACAGAGGAGGACATTATAGCCAGTCCTGATGAGAACTGATAGGCTAGGGTCAGATGAAAGGGGAGGAGGACCTCCCCTATCCATGGACTTTTCCTCCCCTATCAGTGGACTTGGGGAGGGGCATGCATTCAGAAACGGGAGGGAGGGTGGAATCGGCAGGGGAGGAGGGAGGGGTTTTGGGGGGATACAAAATGAATAAAGTGTAATTAATAAAAAATAAAAAAAATTTTAAAAAAAGAACTGAAAGAAAACAAGTAGGATGCAAAATGTTACCCTGCATTGCGCAACCACTTCAAGAATGACGTCATAGCAGTTGAAGCTCCCTGCACTGGACAGTCAGCAGTCATTATCATTTCACCCTGTACTTACTAGTGAGCTATTGACTTATGTGATGGATTCCGGAGAAGAAGTCACTGTCTTGAGTTATGTACCTACTTGTGAGCCCAATAGACACTGAAGTGTCTTTCTAAACATTAGAGACATAGAAGGTGCTATTTGAACATAGAAGGTAAAAACAAAACATATGAGGGTGAGAAAGGGACTTCTAAGCAGCAGTTAGGATGACAGTGGTGGGATGGAGACAAGAAAGGGTGGAGGAGAGAATAATCAGAATGCATTGAACAGATGTATGGAATTATCAAAGAATAAATTCAGTACAGAAAAAAAAAATAAACCATGTAGCACATTTCATTTTCTAAGCATTAAACTTAAAATAAATCATTGCTTACTTAAAATTTATAAAGTATCTTCAAAAATTCTATTGAAGGAAAACTACTGACTTATTAAGATCATACTAATTTGAAACTACTATTAAAGTACTAAGTTTCTTTCTAGGTCTTTGCATTCTAGCTCATCAATAAAATTTATATTACTGTAATCAAAAGCTTTATATTTTGCAGGTAATTTTTTGATATAGCAGGGTCATAGGATAGTTCTATTTTTATTTTTTTGGCAATGTTTATACTTAATAGTAAATGCAACGGTTTAAATTTCTATCAGCATTGTGTAATGGTTCCTTCTCTCTCCACAGTTTTTAAAATTATTATTATTAATTACAGTTTTTCACTTTGTATTGTGGCTGTGGTCCCCTCCCTCATCTCGTCCCAATTCCACCCTCCCTCCCTCATCTCTCCCTATGCCCCTCCCATAGTCCACTGATAGGGGAGGACCTCCTCCCCTTCTATCTGAACCTATCCTATTAGGTCTCATCAGGACTGGCAGCACTGTTTCCTTTGTGGCCTGACAAAGCTACACCCTCCCTCCTGTGGGAGGTGATCAGAGAGCCTGCCACTAAGTTCATGCCAGAGACAGCCCCTGCTCCCCTTACTAGGGAACCCACTTGAAGACTGTCTATGGACTACATCTGAGCAGGGGTTTTAGGTCTTCTCCATGCATGGTCCTTGGTTGGGTATCAGACTCTGCAAGGTGCCCGGGGCCCAGTTTTTGTTTTGTTTTGTTTTGTTTTGTTTTGCTCTGTTGGTCTCCTTTTGGAGCTCCTATCCTCTCCAGGTATTTCTATCTCCCCATTCTTTCATAAAATTCCATGCATTCAGCCCAAATTTTGGCTATGAGGTCTCAGCCTCTGCTTTAATAACCTGATCAGTAGAGTCTTTCACAGACCATTTGTGGTAGCCTCCTGTCCTGTAACCTGTCTTCTTCTGCTTCTGATGTCTATCATGTTTGCCCCTCTGAATGAGGATTGAAAATCTTCCCTAGTGTCTTCCCTGTTGTTTGGCTTAAGAGTATAGATTTTAGTATGTTTATCCTTTATTATATATCTAATAACCACTTATGAGTGAGTATATACCATGTGTGTCTTTCTGCTTCTGAGATACCTCACTCAGGATGATCTTTTCTATTTCCCACCATTTGCCTGCAAATTTCATGATTTTCTTGTTTTTAATAGCTGAGTAGTTTTCCATTATGTAAATGTAGCACAATTTCTATATCTATTTCTCCATTAAGGGACATTTAGGTTGTTTCCAGATTCTGGCTATTATAAATAAAGCTGCTATGAACATGGTTGAGTAAAAGTCCTTGTTGTATGGTTTTACTATTATAACATTTTTCCTGAATGTTAAACTTTTTGTAAACATCTTAAAAATTATACAGTACTGTGGTGGTTAAAATAAGTATAGTCCCATAGGCTCATATATTTGAACACTTATCAGAGAAGGGCATTACTTAGAAGGATTAAGAGGTGTGGCCTTATTGAGGTAGGTGTGGCCTTGTTGGAGGAAGTGTGTAACTATTGAGGTTTCACAAGCCCAAGATAGGCCTGGTGTCTCTCTCTTCTCCTGCTGCTTTAGGATGTAGAACTCTCAGCTGCTTCTCCAATACTATGTCTGCCTTTGTGCCACCATGCCCTCCACCATCAGAATGGATTAAGCCTTTGAACTGTAAGCAAGTCCCAAATAAATGCTTTCTTTTATGAGTATTGCTGTGATCATGATGTCCCTTCACAGGAAGAGAACACTGACTGAGACAGGTACAGTGTTGAATCTCCAAGTTAAACTTACAGTCTTCATAGTCCTCTTTCTGTCACCTTTATTGCTTTTTTTTTCCATTTTACTACTAATAATTTCTGGTTTTGTATAATAGTCCAGATTAAAACCTTTATAGAACGGTAACATTTTTATAGATCATATTGAATTAGCACTTTTTGATAATTTAGATAAAAGAAATGGTGACTTTGTCTAATCATATATTTTTATCTCATTTGTATAATTTTATGTAGTGCTTATGAATTTTTTTTTTCTTCTTGTGTGTGCATGTGTATATGTGTTTTGTTTTGTTTTGTTTTTTTTCCCAAAACAGGTTACTCTGTGGAGTCTTGGCTGTCCTAGACTCACTTTCTAGACCAGGCTGGAACAGAGATATGCCTGCAACTACTTCCCCGGATGCTGGGATTACAGGTGTGTGAGACTGCACCTGGCTGATACTTATATTACTAGAACTGCAAATTTATATATATATGTATATATTATATTTCAAAATACTTAATTTTTACTCATGAGAAAACTTTCTAATAGGACAGAAAAATTTCATTATTAAAATTTTGCTATCTTTTTCAAAGGTATTTGTTTGCCCTTTCTATATATCATTCTGTTCCAAAGTCTATTTACATAACATCCATCATAATTTCATATTTTTACCTATTCAAATAGTGAGATTGTGTATAGTTAGCATACCATTCCAACCAAGACTACAAGACTGTGCTGGTAAAAATTGTTGACACCTGGATTATTGACACCAAAAGAAGAAAAAGAAGAAGAAGAAGAAGAAGAAGAAGAAGAAGAAGAAGAAGAAGAA
>NW_026596117.1:15413026-15435851 GCF_907164565.1 Psammomys obesus
AGAAGAAGAAGAAGAAGAAGAAGAAGAAGAAGAAGAAGAAGAAGAAGAACCAAACAAGTAAAATCCCCATCTGTAGAATGCGCTTATTTCTGTATATATACCACCATAGTTGTTTTCCAGTTTTCACAGGGAGATCATGGAATATGGATGTGAGAAATAACCTACACAGCTGGGCTACATGAATTAATTGGATAAAGCTATGGCACACTACTGAAAACTGATGACACAAGACTTAGTCACAGGGAGAAATGAATACAAGAAAAGTCTTAATAGTGTCAATATCTAGAAATAGAAATGGCCTGATGAGTAAGATAGGATTCTCCATATATGAATAATTCAGGAAGCTTTTAGAAGTGTGCTGATTCAATATATTACAGAGAAAAAGACTAGAACTGGAGACTGGACATTAGTTCAGCTTTTTCAGCAATTACTAGTGAGTATCTGGTAAATCAAGATTTATGAGTTCCAGTATTAAAGTATGTGTGTACGTTTTCTTACCTCTAAGCTTCTGAGAGATACAAGCATCATTACTCCTTCAGAAATTGTAGAAATAAAGCTTTATCTAGTGCTACAGAAATTATTCTGTCTTTCTAGAATCTAAATCCATCACAAACATTTTGCTATTTTTTACATCTCAATTTCTTTGTAAATTATAAAACACTCATCATGTTTTCTACTACAGGAGGAATGTGAATATTTCCCATGAGTTATCAAAAGGCTCATGTATCCTGATACTCATTATTAGATATATTTAAATGCCTTGAGTAGAATTATATAAAGCACCTAAGTATATATTATATAGCAATTGTTCCTTTAATAATTCAAATTAATATAAAAGTATATGATGACTTAATTTGAAAGAGCAAGAATTACAGGCAAATTGCTATGCATCATTTATTTAAACTGATGTCATTTTTTGTATTTGTTTGAGACAGAGTTTCTCTGTGTAACCTCAGCTTTCTTGGATTTATTTTGTAGACCAGGCTTGTCTTAATCTCATAGAGATCTACCTGCTTCTGCCTCCCTGAGTGCTTGGATTACAGGACAATGCCTGTATGTTTGAATTTGAGTTATTTCCATATATGTTTTTTTGACTGTGTGGCTGAACAGTTTCTGGCAATTTATTATGCCCACCACTTACTAATGCCTTACTATGTGACAGGAACTTATGAGGGACTATTATTCTCTTTCTTCATCCTTACAGTGGCTCTAATAAGATGTGTCATTTTATTTCTTCTTTTGTAAAGTAAAGAATTTGTGACTTAGAGAAGTGTACATCTTCAAGGGTATCAAGCTTACAACTTAAATGCCAACACCGGAAATCAAATTCAGGTATATTTGATTCCAACATTTATATCTTAAAATATTGTGCCACAAGTGCCTTCCATTTAGTCAGCCTAAGGCAACTTCATGTAAAAAAAAAAAAAAAAAAAAAAAAAAAAAAAAAAAAAAAAAAAAAAAGAATATATTTAAGTTCAGGAAAAAGAGAAATGAAATGTCCCTGGTCTAAATAATAATGATTCATAAGTAAAGACAACTGCAAGACAGCCACTTGAACTCTAATTCTAGCCAACAGAACTGAATCAACCATTAATAATGCAAGGTGACATGCAAAGGAAAAACCAGCCTCTAAAAGTGATTCATTCAACCTCGTTCTAGAAGCAGTGTTCCACTGGGCAAATTAGTGCCACAAGCTGGTGCTGGAGACACTATTCTCAAGAGCCAAAAATCACAGAGGTGCTCTTTTCTTCTTTGGCTGTGACTCTAAAAAGTGCTTGGAACATGTGGCAGGATGTTCTATACAAAGTGGCAAATGGTAATAATTGGGGGAAATTGGGCATTCTGCCTAAATGGGCTTCTGGAGGGCTTGTGATGTTAGTTTTCTTCCTTTTCCCACTTAATAAGTTGTAATTTAGGGTAGCACTAAAGCAATTTTATAGCATAAAAGTATTGTTTTAAATGCTAACCAAAACTATCATAGAAAATTAACCACATGATCATCTCCTTAGATGCTGAAAAAGCATTTGACAAAGTCCAACACCCATTCATCTTTAAAGTCTTGGAGAGATCAGGAATACAAGGCACATATCTAAACATAGTAAAGGCAATATACAGCAAGCCTATAGCCAACATCAAACTCAATGGCGAGAAACTTAAATCAATCCCACTGAAATCAGGGACAAGACAAGGCTGCCCACTCTCTCCCTACCTCTTCAACATAGTACTTGAAGTCCTAGCCAGAGCAATAAGACAACTAAAGGAGATCAAGGGGATACAAATCGGAAAGGAAGAGGTCAAAGTGTCACTATTCGCAGATGATATGATAGTATATATGAGCGACCCCAAGAATTCAACCAGAGAACTCCTCCAGTTGATAAACAGCTTCAGCAAAGTGGTAGGATACAAAATCCACTCAAAAAAAATCAGAAGCCCTCCTGTATACCAAAGACAAAATGGCCGAGAAAGAAATTAGAGAAACAACACCCTTCACAATAGCCACTAACCACATAAAGTACCTTGGGGTGACACTAACCAAGCAAGTGAAAGACCTGTTTGAGAAAAACTTCAAGTCTCTGAAGAAAGAAATTGAAGAAGATCTCAGAAGATGGAAAGATCTCCCGTGCTCATTGATTGGTAGGATTAACATTGTGAAAATGGCCATCCTGCCAAAAGCAATCTACAGATTCAATGCAATTCCCATCAAAATACCAACTCAATTCTTTACAAACCTTGAAAAAAAAATTCTCAGCTTCATATGGAGAAACAAAAAACCCAGAATCTCCAAAACAATCCTGTACAACAACAGATCATCTGGAGGTATCGCCATCCCCGATCTCAAGTTGTACTACAGAGCAATAGTAATAAAAACTGCATGGTATTGGCATAAAAACAGAAAGGAGGATCAATGGAACCGCATAGAAGACCCAGAAATAAACCCACACACCTATGAATACTCGATTTTTGACAAAGAAGCCAAAACCATTCAATGGAAAAAAGACAGCATCTTCAACAAATGGTGCTGGTCCAACTGGATGTCCACATGCAGAAAAATGAAAATAGATCTATATTTATCACCCTGCACAAAACTAAAGTCCAAGTGGATCAAAGACCTCAACATAAAACCAGATACTCTAAATCGGTTAGAAGAAAAAGTGGGGAACAGCCTAGAACTCATTGGCACAGGAGACAACTTCCTGAACAGAACACCAACAGCACAGGCTCTAAGAGCAACAATCAATAAATGGGACCTCATGAAACTGAATAGCTTCTGTAAAGCAAAGGACACTGTCATCAAAACAAAACACCTGCCTACAGATTGGGAAAGAATCTTCACTAACCCTTTATCTGACAGAGGACTAATATCGAGTATACACAAAGAACTAAAGAAGCTGAAAAGCAGCAAACCAAGTAATCCAATTAAAAAATGGGGAACAGAGCTAAACAGAGAATTCTTTGTAGAGGAATATCGAATGGCAGAGAAACACTTAAAGAAATGCTCATCCTCATTAGCCATCAGGGAAATGCAAATCAAAACGACCCTACACCCATCAGAATGGCCAAGATGAAAAACTCAAGGGACAACACATGCTGGAGAGGTTGTGGAGAAAGGGGAACCCTCCTCCACTGCTGGTGGCAATGTAAACTGGTACAACCACTCTGGAAATCTATCTGGCACTTTCTAAGACAATTAGGAATAGTGTTTCCTCAAGACCCAGCTATACCACTGCTAGGTATATACCCAAAGTTGCTCAAGTACACAAAAGGGATATCTGCTCAACCATGTTTGTAGCAGCTTTATTTGTAATAGCCAGAACCTGGAAACAACCCAGATGTCCATCAACAGAGGAATGGGTACAGAAATTGTGGTATTTTTACACAATGGAATACTACTCAGCAATCAAAAAGGAGGAAATCATGAAATTTGCAGGCAAGTGGTGGGATCTAGAAAAGATCATCCTGAGTGAAATATCCCAGAAGGAGAAAGACAAACACGGTATATACTCACTTATATAGACCTATAAGATGTGATAAACATAATGAAATCTGTACACCTAAAAAAGATAATCAAGAGAGCGGACAGGGGGTAAGATGATCAATCCTCGTTTAGAAAGACAGATGGGATGTTCTTTGAACGTATGACAGGAGTCTACTGATCTCATCTGAAAGACTCTAACTAGCAGTGTTTTCAAAGCAAAGACTCATGACCAAACCTTTGGCAGTGTACAGGGAATCATAAGAAAGAAGGGGAGTTAGTCTGATGGGGAAAGGATAGGAGCTCCACAAGGACCAAATATATCTGGGCACATGGTCTTTTCTGAGACTGACATTCAACCAAGGACCATGTATGGATATTACCTAGAACCTCTGCTCAGATGTAGCCTGTGGTAGCTCAGTAACCAATTGGTTTCCCATAGTGAGGGGAACAAGGACTATTTCTAACAGGAACTCAATGACTGGCTCTTTGGCCTCCCCACCCCCCAAGGGAGGAGCAGTCCTGTTAGGTCACAGAGGAGAGCTTTGCAGCCAGTCCTGAAGATACCTGATAAAACAGGATCAGATGAATGGGGAGGAGGTCCCCCCATCAGTGGACTTGGCAAGGGGCACGGTGGAGATGAGGGAGGGAGGGAGGGACTGGGAGGGAATGAGGGATCGGGACAGGGCTGGGATACAGAGTTAATAAAATGTAACTGATAAGAAAAAAATAAAATTAAAAAAATAAAAAAAAGAAACAAAAAGAAAATTAAAATGTATATATTTTAGAAATGTATACATAAAAATCACAATCTAAAACCTTGATTATGTCTTTTGCATTAACAAAGTCCTATACACGTGAGTCCAACATCAAAGTTTGTTAAATTTCAAACTACTAGAAAGGATGGCTTTGTCTTCTCGTTTGTCAGTCATCTGTTTGTTTCATGTGAATTAAAAATGTAAATAAAGGTCCTATGATTTTGCCCGTGAGTATACATGCATACGTATCTGTGTAGAGATACGTATGGGAGAAGTTGTAAAACTAATCACAGAATGTTATAAATAGATATGTAAGCATGTGTATAAACAGTAAGACAGAGAAAACAAATTCAGAAATATCTGGACACTATATGTGTTATAATGGTGGAAAGTGAGCTTAGAGGCAAACATACCTGAATTTACATCCCGGCTCTACCTTATCTATCTCTACCTGTAGAAGGCTTACCCATTATCTCAAAATCCCAGCTTAATCTATAAGTAAGTTCACAATAACGCTTAGAGTTTTTGAGATATTTGTAGCATATCAACTTTCATATAATTAAAGAAAATGACTCATTTGTTCAACCATGTGTGTAGCAGCCTTATTTGTAATAGCCCAAAGCTGGAAACAGCCCAGATGCCCCTCAGTGGAGGAATGGATGCACAAATTGTGGTATATCTACAAAAGGAACTATTACTCAGCAATAAAAAAACAAGGAAATCATGAAATTTGCAGGTAAATGGTGGGATCTGGAAAAGATCATCCTGAGTGAGCTATCCCAGAAGCAGAAAGACACACACAGTATATACTCACTCATATAGATATATAATATAGGATAAACCTACTAAAATCTGTACACCTAAATAAACTAATCAAGAGGGAGGACTCTTGCTAAAATGCTCAATTCCTATCCAGAAAGGCAAAAGGATCAACATCAGAAGAAGGAGAAAAGAGGAAACAAGTCAGGAGCCTGACACAGAGGACTTCTGAAAAGCTCTGCCCTGCAGACTATCAATGCAGATGCTGAGACTTATGGGCAACCTTTGGGCATAGTGCAGGGAATCTTAGGAAAGAAGTGGGAAAGAGTAAGATCTGGAGAGGACAGGAGCTCCACAAGGAGAGCAACAGAACAAGAAAATCTGAGCACAGGGATCTTTCCTGAGACTCATACTCCAACCAAGGACTGTGCATGGAGATAACCTAAGACCCCTGCACAGATGTAGCCCATGGCAGTTCAGTATCCAAGTGGGTTCCATTGTAATAGGAACAGGGATGGTCTCTAACATTAACTGATTGGCCTGCTCTTTAATTACATCCCCCTGATGGGGGAAGCAGCATTACCAGGCCACAGAAGAAGACACTGCAGCCACTCCTGATGAGACCTAATTGACTAGGATCAGAAGGAAGGAAAAGAAGACCTCCCCTATCAGTGGACTTGGGAAAGGGCATGCATGCAGAGGGTGGAGGAAGGGGGGGGTTGGGATGGGAAGAAGGAGAGAACCACAGAAGGGATACAAAGTGAATGAAGTGGAATTAATACAGAATTTAAAAAAAGAAAAAAAAAAGAAAAGAACTCAATAGAAATCTATTTTCTCTTTTTCTTCTTTAATCATGAAAGGAAAGATGCAGTGCAGAACTATATTAATTTATTTTCTCCACTTCCACAAATCTCTCAATATTTCCTAATATTTCTGGTAAGCTATAGTACTATTAATATTCAGTGACCATTGTGTGTTTGATTGGTATACTAGAGACCATGATATGACTTTCCAATCACCTGGAAATATATCTTCTATTATCCACTACATTACACTCTTCGCTTTTTTCAATTTCTGTCTCAAAGCATATTTTACCTTACATTATTGAACTCTTCTTTTAGCCAGACCTCTCAACCTCTGCACACTATTTTGCTCTATTAGGATAATGTTTAAAGATGAGAATGCTGTTGCTTTATTCCGTAGCAAGGCTATTAGTGAAGGAGGAAAGTTTGTGGAGTGAGCTCTCTTTTCCTAACTTTCTGTGGATTCTGGGGATTGAACTCAGGTTACCAGGCTTGTATAGTAAGCTCCTTTAGCTGGCCCGGTATCTTGCCAGCTCTTCAAGGTTATTGTTTAAGCTAATTGAGAACAGAACTTTTCTTTGAACTTCTTTTTCATCCCTCAGGCCCCAAGAGTCATCCAAAATAGACAAGTGAGTAGTTATTTATTGAATTATTATTTTAAATTATTGACTTATTAAAAATTAAATTTTATCTGCTTTGCATACAACCTAGCATGCTAAACCTTTTAACAGTTGTGTACTAAGTTGTCTTGCTAGCATTTGTATTGCTTTTATTTTATAATAGACTATGATTACATTAAATCCATTACATTAAATGGATTTGGAGAGGTATCAAATGTATAATTTAATAGGCATGTCTTTAGAGGTAATCTAATCTTCTCTTAGAACCATTCACAGCAGCAGACCTTTGTAACAAACAAATATGGTTTCTTTATAATAGAGAAACTAACTAACCATTGAAATGTCTTTCCATAAACAATAGAATTTTTTATTTCACCTCTTATTCTTAATACAAATACCTTTGAGAGAGGTCTAGTTCTCATCATACTTAATCATTTGTGCATGTAAATATAATTTATATAAGGTTTCCAAGTGCAGACTGTATTTTCAGAGCTGGCAAGTTGGGGGCCAATCAGTGCAGGGAGCAAATATCACATGGAGGAGCCCACAGTTGCCTAAGGAAGCTACTGTTCACACTAATCACCAAGCACTCTAGAGAGTACATGATCTGTATTTGACAGTGTACTGGGCACACTTAAGTTTACTAAGAAGGGAGATGTCACATGGTTTTACCACAGTAAACTGAATTTTCAATAATGAACACTGTGCTGGAAAGCTCTGAAGACAAATGTTACTACTGCGTGTAACATAGAGAAAACCCAAATTCATACGCAGTGAAGTCTGTGCTCAACGTGAGGCTGCACTGCCACAGGTGAATTTACATTTGTCAGTGGAACACACGATCAGAGTTTACATGCTGGGGAAGATGTTACTATCATGGAAAATAACATAACATAATATAATATGATATGATATAATATAAAAATGTAATATAATGGGGAAAAATATGTTAATATAAAAACCAGAAGGTGCTTCTGATACAGGGGTTAATTCAATGTGTGCTCCTAGAATTCCTGAGGTAGATTCTCTGTTACCTTTGCAGGAGACTTCATGAAAAACAATAGTCCATTTTTGTGTGTTTTCTTTAAAAATTTCCATGTTCTTTATTTTTTTTTCATAAATCCTTTTAGCTGTTCTTTTCATGTAAAATAAGAAGTCTTTATGCTTGCTCACTAGGGGAGTCCATGAATGTGCATAATTATTACATGGTTATTTTACCTCTGTGAGTTATGTATTTTGCCTCATTGGCATTTTCTATTTTAGAATATAGTTAGATATACAAATTAACAGAAGCCAAATACAGCAACTCAAGCCCCAATGCTTTTGGTGAAACATTCTGCTTGCTATGATTACAGCACAGGGATCTAGCCCTTTGATGTTAACATCAGCTTTAATAATCATTGCATTTCCTTATTTCTTCCAGCTTGCTCTCCTGAGAACACTGCTTCCGCTATGGTTCCCTTAAATTGGGAATTTAAATGAACCCATTTTCCAACTAATTCCCAGGTTCATCCTTGTGAAATTCCTTTCTGCTCCTCTAACTATATGGCTTCTTTAGTCCTTGTTTAGCATGTGGAATATGCTTTATTCAGTCAAGACTTTGGTGACTGACCCACAGGCATCTCCATTTCCACCACATTTCAGTGTGATTTGTGATGCTAGGTAGTGATAATAGTATTGAAAAAAAGACATCTACAATCACCTGCTTCTTAGGTAGCATTTGGGGTATATGAGTACCAGCATTGGTATAAATGACATGGCACTCCATAGTTAATTCCCTCCTTTCCCATGTAATAATTGGCTGCCTCCCAAGACTAGGAGATAGGAATACTAACAGAATCAATTAACACTGCCAAAAGGGGCAAACTGCCCCTTTTACAAATGAATTGCAAGGGGATGATAATATCCTCCTTTAATGTAGGCAACAAAGACTTCTCTTGCTCTGAAAAGACTGTATGGCTTCCTATACTAGGAAGAAAATATTTGTTTAAAACCTAAGTATGACCAGACTAAAGTCAGAAGCTGAAAAGCCAACCAAACACAAACAAAAACTCAAGTGCTATTTCCGAGGATAAGAAAGATAAGAAAGTGTAGGCCCTTTATTGTGGGAAGCCAAGGCAGGTACTCGAGCAGAAACCTGGAGATGAGTGGTGAAGAAGAGATCATGGAGGATTATTGCTTACTTGCTCTCCATGGCTGACTCAGCCTAAATATACAACCCAGGACCACCTGCCCAAGATCGGCACATTCCATCATAGGTGGGCACTTTCACATTAACAATTGGCAAAGAAGAAGCCCACAGTCTCACCTGTAGGCCAATCTGGTGGGAATGTTTTTCTCATTACAGGAGTCCTCTTTTCACATGACAAGTTGACAAAAAGACTAAGTGAGACAACTGACCCTTTGTCAACACAACAATTCATTCCTAACTAACCATTACCATTTTTTTTTTATTTTTATCTCAAGATTTCACATTAATATCAATATGACAATATAAAACATTGTATAATTTTTAAAGTCCCACTTGCTTTAAAAGTTCATTATCTGAAAATTTCATGATTTCCATGTTTTAAATAGCTGAGTACTATTCCATTGTGTAAATGTACCACCGTTTCTGTATCCATTCATCAGTTGAAGGACATCTAGGTTGTTTCCAGATTCTGGCTTTTACAAATAAAACTGTTATGGACATACTTGAGAAAATGTCCTTGTTGTATGGTGGAGCATCTTTCAGATATATAAGCAGGAATAGTATAACTGAATCTTGATGTAATACTATTCCCAGTTTTCAGAGAAAGTGCCATGCTGATTTCCAAAGTGGTTGTACAAGTTTACATTCCCACCAGCAATGGAAGAGGATTCCTCTTTCTCCACATCCTCTCCAGCATGTGTTGTCACTTGAGTTTTTGAACTTAGCCATTCTAATGGGTGTGAGATGAGTTGTTTTGGTTTGCATTTTCCTTATGACTGAGGATGTTTCTTTAAGTGTGCAGAGTCTGGGCTGTACCTTCACCAGTAGTCTTTCCAGGCCTCTCACATGGTTAAGCCTCAGTTACTCTTCATGACCTTTTCAAACTTTGAAAAACTTTACCATGCAGCACACTCTTACACAGTATTAAGTCTGGCTGCCAGCATGAGATTCAATCTTGGTTACCTCTGGACCACAGTTGGTGTGTGGTGATCCTAAGGAAATACAAAAGATTTCACCTCAAGGATTGTGGTTTATTATTTTTTTATTTTTATTTGTTTATTATTCATTACAATTTGTTTACTTTGTATCCCAGCTGTAGCTCCCTCCTCATCTCCTCTCAGTCCTACCATCCCTCCCTCTTCTCCCCCTGTGCCCCTCCTCTAGTCCACTGATAGGGGAGGTCCTCCTCCCCTTCCCTCTGACCCTAGGCTGTCATGTCTCATCGTCTCATCGGGAGTGGAGTGGCTGCATCATCTTCCTCTGTGGTCTGGCAAGGCTGCACTCCCCTCCCCAGGGGTTGGTGATCAAAGAGTCAGCCACTGAATTCATGTCAGAGACAGGCCTTGTTCCCATTACTAAGGAACTCACTTGGACACTAAGTTGCCATGGGCTACATCTGAGCAGGAGGTCTAGGTGGTCTATTATTAATCATCACTATCTAGGCATAGTGGTGAATGCCTTTAACTCCAGCATTTTTGAAGGCAGAGGCAGGCATATTTCTGTGATTTCAAAGCCAGCCTGGTCTGCAGAGCTAGTCCAGGTCAGCCAAGGCTACACAGAGAAACCCATCCATTAGGAACAAACAAAGATATATACAAACAAAATAATCACTAATTTGTTGGGTCCAGATTACAAGAATCAATTGTACTAGTAAATGATGCATTTATTTTAATCACAGATGGCCTTTTTTTTTTTAATCACAGATGATTCTTCAGCTCCAGCTGACCAGACATCGCTGATGTTTAATTCAAATATATCACATGTATGGTCTTTGAGAGACTCTCAGATTTCCTTCTGAAACTTCACAAACCAGGGTTCCATCATGTGCACTTCTCTCAGGATTACGTTTCAGATTTCCACAGCAGCTCATTAAGAGCTGAACTTTCAATGGCTTTTCCAGCTCAGAGTTCCAAAATCCTTCATAATCCTCCCATAACGATGCCAGTTCTCTCACAGCAATAGATCTCTCTCTGGTACCATTTATTTATTTTTCCTGTCTCCATTATATTTTCTATTGCAGTGATGAAGACAACATAACCAAAAGCAACTTGGGGAGGGAATTTTTTATTTGCCTTATACTTCCTGGTCACAGTTCATTACTGAGAAAAGCCAAGGGAAGAAATCAAGCAAGGCAGGAGCCAGGAGATAGTAGCTAAAACAGAGACCATGGAAGAATCCTGCTTACTGATTTGTTCTCCATGAGTTTCTCTGCTGGCTTTCTTATACAACCCAGGACTACTTGCCCAGGGGCTAGACAGCCCACAGGGGGCTGGGTCCTCCCAGGTCAATAAGTAATCTAGAAAATGCCCTACACGCTTACCTATAGGCCAATCTGTTAGGGACATTTTCTCGGTGAGGTGTGCTTTTCCAGGATGACTCCAATTACGTCAAGTTGATATAAACAAACAAACACAAAACAACCTAACAAGGACAATCTTCAGCTTACTGACTTTCCAAATTATTTACTTGAACATTCCTGCTTTTATTTCTTTTGACATCTCATTAATCTTCCATCATTAATCTAGTCATTATTCTCACGGCTTACATCATCCATTTGCTACTTCCTGTCTTCACTTCCTTCTGTATTCACCTTGAAGTGTTTATTCCTTCCAGCCAATCTCTTCCATGCTGAAACTGTTCTTACAATGAAGCACTCAACCATAATCTGAAATCCTAAAATTGAAAGTGGATTTGGGCTGAAGAAAATGTTACAAATAGAGCGGAACACCAGTATTCTGCTCATGTTCACCAAAACAAATGACATTTTCATGATGTGTCCCTCTTCTAGTGAAGAAGTGGTTAAGTGTCCTACTTGCCACCTTTCCAACTTTTGGAGTTTACATTCTGTTATGGACCTACAACCTTCTATCACAACACGGCCAGTAGTGTTTCAGAAGTCCTTTCCTCATTAAAGAAATAGAAAATTTTAAATTATTTGACAGCCCTTCGACTGTCTATACCTAAAAAAAAAAAAATTCCTGTAAAGCTTAAGAATATAGGAAGTCTTATGGAAGACTAGGGGGAGAGAAGAACCTGGAGGGGACAGGAGATCCACAAGAATACCAGCAGAGTCAAAAAATCTGGACCCAGGTTGTCCTGCAAAGACTGATGCATCAACCAACCAAGGACCATACATGGAGAGGACCTAGGCCCCATGTTCAGATGTAGCCCATGGGCAGCTCAGTCTCTATGAGGGTTCCCTAGTAAGGGGAGTAGGTGCTGTCTCTGATATGAACTCTGTTGCCTGCTCCTCGATCACTTCCCCTTGGTGAGGCTGCCTTGTCAGGCCACAGAGGAAAAGGATGCAGACAGTCTTGATGAGACTTGGTAGGCTGGGATCAATTGGTAGGGGAGGAGGACTTCATCTTTTCAGAACACCAAGGAAGGCGTATGGGGGGGGGGAATGGGAGGAATTGTGGGAACAGGATGAGACAAGGGAGGGGGCCTAAAAGAGGGATGTAAAGTGAATAAATTAAAAAGAAATAATAATAAAAGAGCTAAAGCTGAAAAAACAAAACAAAAAAAAAACAAAAAAAAAGGAGAATGCAATCGCTTTTATTTTTTATATGTTTCCTGATTCTTTAGTGAAACTCTCACTGTGGTAGAACTTCTGTCACAGAGGACTGAAGGAATCATAGCTAACCAAATTACTCTTCTAGTTGCATTTTTCTTTGCTTTTCAACATAATATTCTGCTTTCATTTTACTTTTTTTTTCCTTTTTTACTATTCATTCTTATTTTCTCCAAGTCTTTTAAATATTATCATTCATGAGTATATTTCTAGTTTCTGGGTCTCTTACACTCTCAATTAGATCATATTTATTTTCAAGACACAAGCCATCAACTGGAAATCAAATGTTTTCCCACTTACAGATCTACTAGAAGCCAGCCATGGTGGTACTTGACTTTAATTCCAGCACATGGTGCAGGTGAATCTCTCTGAGTTCAAGGCCAGCCTGGTCTACAAAGTGAGTCTAAGATAGCAAGAGCTACACAGAGAGACGCTGTCTCAATAAAACAAAAATTAAAAACAAAACAAAAGATCTACTAAACTTTTTCTTTAGTTATAAATTCATACAATTATCTGAGAACATTTATACTGTATTTTCCTTGTCATTTCTAACTTGAAATAACCCTCACTGATCTTGTAACACAATCTATCATACTCTTCACAGTCTTTCAGCTACTTTAAAAAGGTCCTCAAGTTGTACTTATAAGATTCCTTCTTAGCAAAGTTACCTATTTCTTTCATTGCTTCCTATCTTTTTCATTTCTCCCCATCATTTCCCTGCTCACCTCTCTTTTGCTGTAATGTTTTACCTACACATTGAACATTTCTAGGTGTGTAACTAAGTATTTGATTCTTAGCATTATAAAAAAATTCATGGGAGACCTCCACCTGTGGCACAGCCATTAGAGCCAGTGGAGGTGAGCTGTATGCTCTCTCTGGACCCCATCATCTGCCATCATAAGGAGGAGTGGGAGGACCCAGCAACATTCATCATAAAGGCCCGATGCCTGTTCCTTACCTTCTTTGTCTGCCTGGGACACAGCCAGCAGAGCAGAGGCCTGCAAGACCCCAGGAAAATTCAGGTCCACATGAGACACAGCTGCCAGAGGTGAGCCGTGGACTCTTCCCTGAGCTCTGTTGTCAGGCCCAAGGCTCCACCTGACTCAATGCAGGACTCAGGCATCCTGCATTGGGAACATTTGGCCAACACAAAGGACAGCCAGATGGCTAAAGGCCAGCATAAGAACACAGCTAACAAGCACCAAGGTACCATTAGAACCCAGCTATCCTACTACAGCAAGCCCTGGATATTCTAATACAGATGAAACTCAAGAAATTGACCTTAAACATATTCTTATGAAGATGATAGAAGCCTTAAAAGAGGAAATAAATACAGCTGTTAAAGAAATTCAGGAAAATACAACCAAACATGTAGAGGCCTTTAAAGAAGAAATGATAAACACCTTTAAAAATACAGAAAAACAAACAAATGAAGAAAAATTAATAAAACTGTTCAAAACCTGAAACTGGAAGTAGAAGTAATAAAAAAGAAAAGCAGAAACTCAGGGAATTCTGGAGATGGAAAACCTAGGAAGGAGAACAGGAATAACAGATGCAAACATCACAAACAGAATTCAAGAGATGGAAGAAAGAATCTCAGGTGTAGAAGATGCAATAGAAAAAATTGATACAGCCATCGAAGAAAATGTTAAATCTAAAGAATTATTAACAAAAAAACATCTAGGAAATCTGGGAAACTATGAAAATACCTTTAGATTCCATCTATACTTCTCAGAATGACTAAGATAAAAAACTCAAGTGACAGCACATACCGGCAAGGCTGTGGAGCTAGAGGTACAATCTTCCATTGCTGGTGGGACTGCAAACTTGTACAACCACTGTGAAAGTTAGGAACAAATCTATCTCAAGACCTAGCTATACTACTCCTGGGCATATACCCAAAAGATGTTCCATCATACCACAAAGATACTTCTTCAACTATGTTCATAAGCAACTTTATGTGTAATTGCCAGAAACTGGAAAAATGCAATTTGCAGGCAAATAGATGGAACTAGAAAATATCATCCTGAGTGAGGTAACCCAGACCCCAAAAGACATTCATGGTTTATACTCACCTATCAGTGGATATTAGCCATGAAGTACAGGAAACCATGCTACAATCCACAGACACAAAGAAGCCAAAAAGGGCCCAAAGGAAGATGCTGAATCTCACTCAGAGACATCTTAGATAGAGGGAAGGAGGAAACTGGGTGGGAAAGGGGTTGTGGATCAGGTCTGTGTGGAGAGCAAGGTTGGGGATGGAGAGTGGGGGTGGGGAAGAAGAACCCAAGAGAGAACAGAAATCGGTGTAGGGGGGTCATCTCTGGGACATTTGTAGCAGATGTGCAGTGTGGCCAACATGTGGATCCTCTAACAATGGGAGTAGGGGATGTCTCTGACTCTGTTGGTTGCAACCGGATCCCTTCTCCCTAGCTGGGCTGCCTTATCAGGCCCCAATTGGACTGGATTCTCATAGTCCTGCTGTGACTTGAGGTGCTGGGTGGGGTGATTTCCCTTCTCTGAGAAAGAAGGGAAAGAGGAATGGGATAAGGGCGCATTGGAGAAGAAAAAGGGCACTGGAAGAAGGCTATAAACAGATTAAATTAATAAATGGAAAAAAATAAAATAATTTGTAGACTGAATGAATTGTTCTAATTTTGATTGTTGTAACAATTACTCTCCTGATCTGGCTCTGCAGCACAGGCTTATGACTTCAGCTACTCAGAAGCTTAAGGTAGAAAAAAATCCAAGTTCATGACCTTCCTATGCTACAGTTTCCTCAAAACAAAAAGTGAAAAGAGAGCTGGGTATATTGAGTATTTAGTTCATGATTGTATAGCATATGTGAGGTTCCAAAAGAAAGAAACCAACTCTTTGGTTTTTGTTTTGTTTTGTTTTGTTACAGGGTTTCTCTGTGTAGCCTTGGCTGTCCCGGACTCACTTTGTAGATCAGGCTAGCCTTGAACTTAAAGAGCTCCACCTGCCTCTGCCTCCATGAGTGCTGGGATAACAGGCATGTACCACAGTGGCTGGCTTAAAAAACTAACTCTTACCTGAAAAAAAGTCTGTGTGTGTGTGTTGTGAGTGTGTATGTGTGTAACATTATATGGACTGAGAAGGTTGTATGGAGTATACTTAGGAACACATTATGTACACACAGGGCACATAGAAACATGTAGAAATTTTGAACTTTTATGCCTTCTTGGTGATAATATATGATGTTGTAGATGCTTTTGTATTCATTGATCAAGTGCATTGATCAACAATCAAATACAATTGTTATAATTGTATTTTGTGACAACCAGGTCTTGAAACCCCTATAGTGCCAAAATTAGGACAGCAAGAGATTGCCGAGATCTGCTAACTACTCCAACTTTTATGACAAGACTAGAAATATGAGAATTCTGAGACCCATATGTGGGAAATACTTGTGGAAATTATCCAAGAGAAGAAAAGAATATCATTTTACACAATTTCTAGTTGTAGCACCCACTGCCTGGCTTTCTCTTTTTAAAGAAATTGCCATGCATTCTTTTCAAAGACTCACAAATTCTGCAGATAGGGTAGGAGGTGAATTCAAAGACTTGGATTCTGGGTATCTGTTAAGACATTGGAATATAAAAAATTCTTCTTTCCAAAGTAACTTCCTATAAGTTTTGCCCATCTTTATTGAAATCATGATAATAATGTGGCTTTATACAGTCATCACTAACTCTGACAGAGTCATCCCTGACCTCCATGTCAGTGTTTGGATAATTATAATGGACATGACTCTTAGTTGTAGTTACTTTTTGTGCTGTGATGCACTGTCTGAGAGTTTTTTATTATGGCTGGAAACATGGTCAGATCTTTGTTCTGGTCCTACTGAAATTAATTAAGTTCTTTTCATGACTGACACTAGATTCCAAGGTACAGTGTCCATGGCATTTTGCTTTTATTTTTATGAAGATACAGTACAGAAAATTACAAAATGGAAAATTTGGGATATTTATATAATCATTCCATTCCAGAGCATGCTATACATTACAATAAATGCACATTCACAGTTAGTGTCAGAGCACTAAGAATGGATTGAGGTTAAAAAATATCAAAATCTTGGATTTTAGAAAATTTTGCAAATAATCTGAAAACATACATGTTGAATACACAATATGGCATGTCAGTTTTGTTCTTCTTATGAACTAAATAGGATGAATATGGAAATGATTAAATGAGGGGAAAATGATTCACTTGGTAAAGAGTTGACACAATTTATTGATTATAAACTTTATTTTTTATATTTAATTTTATCCAACTCTTTTAAATTGCATTTTCTTCTTTGAGAATTAATACAATTAATACCTGAGATAGATGATTTTTTGAATTAATGTAGCCTGAAATTTAACACTCACATAGAACTATAAAATTCAGATTAAGTGAATGTAATCCAATATATTAAAAAATATATATTCAAGTACTACATGACTATGCACATTTAACCAAACTGATGATGTTGCATTATTATTAAGCAAGCAAGGTATTTTAACTGAATTGAATGGTGGCATTTTAAGGGTTTCATGTTAAGTAGTAACACTGGGCATTTAAAGTATTAGAAGAGTAGCAAACTTGGCATTAACACTAATTCATTAAAAAAAAAAAAAAACATTGATCTTTTCCAGTACTCTGGTGGCATTTAGTGGTTCAAAAGTTAATTCCCTGTAGCTTATTATAAAAAAAGGAGGGTTTCTTTTCATATAGATACATTCCATGGGCATAACCCTGTAAGTTATGAAGAAGGCCAAGTCCCTAGCATTGAGGAATCTCCACTGAAGGCTGTTTCAGTTCCTTCTCTGTGTTTACGGAGGCACTTTCCTACTGAAGGTCTTCTCTACGTGATTTGTCCGTTTCTCCACATAAATGACGGTGACTTTCCTACTTCACCCATGAGGAAAGCCAAGCCTCATGTCAGCTACTCCAGTCAAAACCCTAAATTCAATGGACTTTGTAATCATGCCCCATTTCTTCCAGCATCAGCTGCCTTTAGCAATGGTTGTTCAGTTCTCCAACTTGGCAGTTTTAGTTCTCGCTAGTTGATACCTACAGATAGAAAGGTGTAGGTGATTTACAAAAATTTAGAGAATTTTCCAAGCTGGTAGGATTCAGTATGTCTCACAATAGTAGAAAAGTTAAATGTTATATTCTGGCTTAGCAAGCCCAAAGAGAGAAATTAAGCTGAATATCTTTATAATACATCTTTATATAAGTATTTTTTAAAATGTAACTTGACTTCTCATTTTTTTTTCCAACCATTTAATTTACTTTATCTTGTTTCTACTCACTAAAAAATTAGTAGCTTAACCCATGAATTATCTTTGGGAACAGCCTTATGGTGGGAAGAAAATAGCACCCCTATGGTCTTGCTCAGCTTTATTTGAATTCATTATCATCCCCAGATTATTCTATTTCTCTAAGGCATAGAAGAGAAAATGGTGCCATGCTTTTGATTCAGTGGAATTTTAAATAGCTTAAATTTTCTACTAATCTGTATATTTTTACCATCCTTGGAGTGATAACTTAATATCGAGGAATAATCTGTAACTTGATATTAACTCTCCAGGTCTACACCCCAGGGAATGAGCTTGCCATTGACCTACTGGCCTGTTTGTTGTTGTGTGGCTCTCTCTATTCTGTGAGGCAGGAATAGAGAGAGGTGCCCACACAGGTTATGCTTTTAGACTTCATTTTCACTAAGGACATTATTCTGTGTTTTACAAAGTTTCTAAATTGCCTTTTCAAAATGCTGACCAGAATTTATAGTGTGCTCCGCAAACTCTTAATTGATGTCTGATAGAATATTAAAGACTCTAAGTACATAACCTTGCATATTTGCTTTTTTTCCCCCCAAAGGTAAGATTCACTTTCAAGCCAATAAAACAATCTCTTTAAAGTAAACTCTTCATGAATTCCACCTTTATCCAGTAACTCAATGCAGAGAATGCCTTTCGTTTATTTATATTTGTGTGGTGTTTAATAAGATGTATGCTTAAACAGATGCCATGTAATTTATTATCAAAATAAAGACATTATAAAGAGGAGAATTATGAGGGACTGTCTCTGACATGAACTCAGTGGCAGGCTCTCTGATCACCTCCCCTAGAGGGGAGAGCAGCTTTGCCAGGCCACAGAGGAAGACAATGCAGCCAGTCCTGATGAGCCCTGATAGACTAGGATCAGATGGAAGGGGAGGACCTCCTCTATCAGTGGACTGGGAGAAGGGCATGGGAGAAGCTGAGGAAGAGTGGGATTGGAGGGGTAATGAGGAAGGGTTACAGCTGGGATACAATGTGAATAAACTGTAATTAATATAAAAATCAAAATTAAAAGAGGAGAATGTGATATTGTTAATAGTTGATTGAGGCACAAATGTAAATGGGAATTTCTAGGAAAATTAAAGTAGGAGAGGACCCTCGAAACAAGGTGTAAGACAACCTTATTAATGTATTTTGAAGTCTGAGTTTCACTATAGTTTCTAGATCTTTTTCAAGTGCCATTTTCTTTCTCATTATTTTTCTATGACTCTCTCTTCCTTTCATTCCCTTCCCTTCCTCTACATGCATATGTATGGATATAGTTATGTGTTAGAACTACTCATATGAAGAAATGTATTTATTTATTTTTGTTTAGTTTTTTTTTTTCAAACAGGGTTTTACTATGTAGCCTTGGTTATACTGGACTTGCATTGCAGACCAGGCTAGTTTCAAAATCCCAGAGATCTGCTTGCCTCTGCCTCCCCAAGTTCTGGGGTTACCTGTGTGTACCACCGTGCCAAGCTCTGGATTACCTCTATAGATTATTCAACAAATGAATAATTAGTCCCAAAATTTTCAAGGAATTTGAGATAGCTATTTTACAGACTTTTGGTTCTTATTTTTGGATGAGCAGTTATTCCAGGGCTAATCTATCCTCTTAATTTTGATTATTAGAGTCGAAGATATGTCTATCTCCTTATACATTTGCAATTTTCCTTTTCTTTTAATTTAACAGATATATAAGTGCAAAATTTGAATTTCTGTATATATTAACCAAGGTTCTTTAGAGAAAAATAACTGATAGAGTAAACATATTTTAAAGGGGGATTTTGTTTTAATTTTGGCTTACATGATATGGCCTTGGGGATCAGCAACAGTGCCTTCCTGATAGAAAAGCTGAGAAGCCAATACCTTTTCAACCCATAAGGCTGGAGGACTCAGCTAACCTGGCTAGAGAGCCTAGAGGATTCTTAAAGGGCCAAAGATCTTCAGTCCATATTAGAAGCCTGGAGAAGCTTGGTTCTGATGTCATTAAAGGAAAGTAGTTACTGTGGTTGAAGCTGTAATACTAAAGATGAACTTACTAGAGAGACTCAGAAGAAAAGGGCCAAAGCCCAGATTTCCCCTGGGCCTCTTTTATATGGGCTGCACAAGGAGGTACCATTTCCAGTCAGGGTGGGTCTTGCCCAATCAAGGTGTGCCCTGGAATTCAGCTTCTGTCAGTTTGACCAAGATTAGCTGTAACACTGTCTGTCTGGACATGAGACCAGAAACTTCCATCCTATTATATTGTGAATATTCTAAAACATGAGTTAAACTGTAAGAGAAATCATGGAATAAACCTTACTTTATGGCTTTAAAGAAAAATATTTCCAGTTACATAGTACATTTACATCACCATAATAATTAAAAGAAAATATATTTTCATGACTTTCTTTTTTTCTTCTGTAAGAGTCACATTGATCTTTTTTTCTCCGAATTTTATCTTTTGCATGAATGTACTAATTTACCTTGTTTGTGATAAGTCACATACAGCATATATATTTGTATTGACAGACTGTTATAAAAATAAAATTAGTACTCTAAGAGATGAATGAATTGAACTGAGATTCAGACACTCTCTTGAAGCGATCCACATCGACAAAAATGGAAATTATAAGGTGTCTGAAAAAAAATGGTCAACTATGTTATAAATACCAAAGATAATCATATCCAATTTATCTTGTGCTAAGATGTGAAAACTTAATCACTATTTTCTCCTTGCTGTTTTTAATCTGCTCATCATTATTATTTTGAAATTAATTTTCAATGTTATTAGAAATAATACTGTTGATTTTAGAATGTAGGAAAAATGGACAAAGGACAAAGAAAATAGATTGGTTGAAATACTATTGTTTAGGAGGCACTGATTTTTGTAAATTTCAATGGCATGCATTATAACTCTATGCATTGTTTATATAGCATGTATAATATGAACATATTGCTATATATATGATACTGCATAATGCTTACTGTATATAGTACTTACATATATTATATATTACTAAATAAAAACTTGTTTGTAAAGCAAGTTATGGAAATCAATTTGTATGAATAATTTATAGCCAACACTATAGTTTTCACTGTTATTTTTGTAAACCAAAAAATTAAATATTATTGGTAATCTCTTTTTTCATCATATACTTCTAGTATTATCTAAAATGAGAGTGTTGTGTGAAAAAGGGTAAAAATGTTTACGGCTGGACATCTTTTACCCAAATTATTTTCCCAAAGAGCTGTACTTCTCTAGTCTACTGAAAGCAGTGCATAAGAGCACTTCCGTTACAGTGGCTGACCAGCTTCACAGAGTGTCAAACTCTACAATAAATATTAAGGGACAAAGACAGCCCCTGATTGCTCATTCTCACATTACTTCTTTCAGTATGACAGAAAGGGAATGTTCTCTCCCATGCTCATTGGCCGTCCCCTTTTCTTTCTCTGTACACCGGCTCCTCATGTCCTCTGCATTTTACTTTTCCTCTTGTTGTTTGCTGTGTTCTTATGTCTTACTTCTGCCTTGATTTACATAAATCATTAGGACTGACTTCATTATTAGAAGCTTCTCTCGCTCTGCTTGGGTGACTTCCTTGGGAAGCAGCAAGAAATTCTGTTATGTTGTTTGCATGTATATTGGGTTTGAAAGAAGATACCTGAATATGAACCAAGAATTTTTTCCCAAATTTACCCTCCATATTCAAATAACATTTGTAAAATAGCAATTGTATTTGTAAGAACTGTGCTTTTAAAACAGTTATTAATCTTGAGTGCTTATCTAGAACTAGGTTTTTAGGATTACCTGTTTTGAAACTCATTATGTAGATCAGACTGACTTTGAACTCATAGAGATCCACCTGCCTCTGCCTCTTGAGTGCTGGGATAAAAAAAAAAAAAGTGCCACCATCCTCTGATCAGTTCTGAAATTGTATTTCCGCTGTTGTTCCTATTTTTCTATGTTAAGGTCATTAAAAACGGAAATGTATTCTCTTCATTTGGTGTGAATTGATGTCTTTGATACAGTAGGTATTGAAATGAACAATCCCTTAGTAAACCTAATGCAATTTTTCACATAGATTTTTCCAGGGAAAGGAACCATTTGGTTGGCTGCATCTGTCTTTCATGTACAGTTTCCAAAGCTTCAGACTGACTACACTGAGGTAGCGTATCATAAAGCTATGGTAAATGTATGTCTATGTCATGATCTTAGCTGCTATTAATAAAGCCCAGCTAACATCTTTAAATAAGTCATCACAATGTCAAGTCTCTTCCTGGAGATGAAATGGATAGGAGTAGGTAGATGTAGGGCGAATGTGCAGACATTCAGAAGTCTCCTGTACCTTTGTATGTTATTATTTCTATTTGATAGCTTATATAATCTATAGGTTATTATCATTTTTATAATGATTCATACTGTTCCATAGCAATGTCAACATGCTGATCCTGGCATATCAGTTCACAAACGTCACATTTTTCTTATATCAAGATTCTTCAATAAAGTAAAGGATAAACAATAAGTGGATTTTATATTGATTCTTTTGGCTCTAAGTCCAGCTAAGCAAGAGTCTGCCAGAATCCCTGGTTTATTGTCTCTGGTATAAGCTGTCTCATCAAATAACACCAGAGTGTGTTTTTTATGTCTTGATGTGAAAATGGCTAAGAGGTATCACATCATTCTGCATTTCCAAACATTTTAAAGGTAAGCATCGGGATCCAGAGAAGTAACTATTGACTGTAGAAAAATATCAATAGATTAGGAGGAGAGTAAAGGAGAGGAGAGGAGAGGAGGGAAGGGGAGGGGAGGGGAGGGGAGAGGAGGTGGGGAGGGG
>NW_026596117.1:15435951-15452153 GCF_907164565.1 Psammomys obesus
GGGAGAGGAGGGAAGAGGAGAGGAGGGGAGGGGAGGGGAGGGAAGAGGAGAGGAGGGGAGGGGAGAGGAGAGGAGAGGAGAGGAGAGGAGAGGAGAGGAGAGGAGAGGAGAGGAGAGGGAGTTTGAAATAGAAACATGAACAGGTGTATATTAGAACAAATATGTAGATGGGCCTGATAACAGTGACTAGGAACTGAGAAGGAGGATGAAATTTCGCTAAATAGTCCCAGAATGAAGATAGATTGAGAAGTGAGAGACAAGCCTTTACTAAGGGACTGGGCATCATCCTTAGCGCTAACAGTGATTCTCAGAGGGATTTTAGCCAATCTGTAACTAATGTCAGGATTTCCCTTCTAATTGCTAAACTTGCTGGTTAGAGTGTTGTTAACAATTTTCTTTGAAGATTCCCTCTGATGTAACTTTCAGTGTCACACATTTCAGGTAACAGTGTCTACACAGATGGAATGTTAGTCATCACATTCATCAAAAGCTATTGTCCTTGGGGGTGCTCCACGTTTCCATAAGGCCTCTGTATTCAGGGACAGAGTTACAGACTGCTTGGGGGTATTCTACATCCCATGAATCCTATTACTCTGGGACCAAAAGCTGCCTATAGTCATAGGTCTGATTTGGAGAAAGGGTTTTTATTAAGATGATAATGTGGGCTTGTTTTCACTGAACTCCCAGCAGTTATTCTGTTCTGGTTTTGATGTAACTCTGCTCTCTGGAGAGCCATTTTGAAGAGTGGTCAAGAACCTTGGCTATAAAACTAAACAGTTTACACTGGGTTCTGGCCAAACAACCTTAGTTAATTGTTTAATCCTTCTGTGCTTCATTCACTCACTTATCTAAAAATAGACACTGAATTTTCAATGCAGCATCATAGTGTTATTATAAGGATTAAATGAGTCAATACATGCAAGGTGTTGAAAATTGCACTTGTCATGTATTAAATCTTCAACAAACACTGGATTTTATTACATTTATTTTACAGGAAACAGTGGGAGCCCTCAACTACCATGCAGAATTTAATGATGAGCACCTGGGAAATGTTAACTTTTCCTTAGCATTATCATGATGTGACGTTCTAGAAGTTCTAGTAATTAATTTATATTATTCAATCTTCATGAACCAATTGGCATCTTCTATGGTTTGTTGTTGTTGTTTTGTTTCATTTTGTATTTTGTTGATGTTGTATAGTATGTACTCATCAGAAATCCATTTATAGTGGTGCCTGGCAGCTTTCTCATAGTTCAATATCATCTCTTAACACATGAAAACATCTAGAGAATAGTGAAGAAAAATATAATGTTCCTGCCAAAATAATACTGAAACAAATCATTGAAAGATGAAGTTTCAAGTAATAGTCAAATTCTGTAAAGGTCCAAAGTTCAAATAAAGAAAATAAGGAAGGAATGTCAGATTTCAGTCATTTGCCTTCCACTGTAGTTCACTCTAAATTCTACAGGATTAGTATGTGAAGAGTTACAGGCCTTTACCTTATTAAAACATTTTGGTCCAGGGTTTTTCAGGGAGATTTTTAAAATGCTATACAAATAGCAATTTTTACAGGGTTTCTATGGCATACATGGCTTTTATTTTACACATATCTGGTAATTCATTACTGTTATGAATTTCTTTAGAAGTCATTAATGTACACTGTCCAAACCAGTAGTTCAACGGATGAGACAAAGATACTCATTTCAATCATATTTCTAATTTCATTCAAGTGACATAAATACAAGGACTAATGAACTTCAGAAACCTGCTTTCTTCATAACTTTAGTCTTGACTGTGATTATCACAGTAAAATTTCTTTGCTATAAAGGACAGATAGATGGTTGATCATGTTATCACTGGTGGATTACAATACCCTGGGAAGACAGAAAGGAAACAAAATAGATAGAAACAAAATACCATTTATGCTTTTTGGTATAAAAAAAGCATAGTAGTCATGTTTAAATCAGCCTAAATATATATTAATAGAAAAGTGGAGAAAGAATTCTGTGTGTGTATGCATGTTTACTTTATTTAGCTATAAGGGGAAATAAAACTAATATTTGAAGGAAAAATGATGACATAGTATATCTGCAAGTTAAATGAAAGAAGCTGGTATTATGATGACAAATGACACATTTTTTTTCCCGATATATGTAGCCTAAGTGGGACAAAGGACTTGAAAGTAAAAGGAGGGGTTATTGGGAATGTTGAAAAGGTAATGGAGTGGGGCATCTCTGTGAAAAACTTCCTAGGACAACAGAAACTCCCTGGAGTCTATGAGGATGATCTTATCTATGAATTAGTAGCAATGGGGAATATGGAACATTATTATATTCTGTAAAGAGAGAAGACTTGCAATGGAAGATTGAGACACCAATCCATCCACAAAAAACTTAGACTCACAATTTTCCCTGATTACAAGATGTGCAGGGGGTATATCTGGATCTGGAAGTAGAACTATTCCCAATTTTCTGAGAATGTGCCGGATTGATTTCCAAGAAAGTTGTACAAGTTTTTTATAATTTTTATTGTTATTATTATTTATTATAATTTATTCACTTTGCATCTCAGCTGTTGCCCCCTCCCTCATCTCCTCCTGGTTCCATCCTATGTTCCTACCCTAATCCACTGATGGGGAGGTCTCTGTCCCCTACTATCTGATGCTAGCCTATTAGGTATCATCACTACTGTCTGTATCAACTTTCTCTGAGGCCTAGTAAGGCCTCTTTGCCAGGGGGAGGTGATCAAAGAACAGGTAACAGTCGATGTCAGAGACTCTCCTTGCTCCCCTTTCTAGGGAACCCACATAGAGACTGAGCTGCCCATGGGAGCAGGAGTTCTAGGTCATCTCTGTGCATGGTCCTTGGTTGTTTCATAAGTCTCTGAAGGCCCCACTTAGGCCCAGATTTTTTGGCTCTGTTGCTCTCCTTGTGGAGCTCTTGACCCCTCCATGTCTTTTTATCCCCCCTTCTTCCATAAGATTCCCTGCACTTGAGTTATTGACCTTAGCCATTCTGACTGGTGTAAGATGAAATCTTAGAGTTGCTTTGATTCACATTTCTCTGATGGCTAAGGATGTTGAGAATTTCTTTAAGTGCTTCTCAGCCATTTGAGATTCTTTTGTTGTAAAATCACAGTTTAGCTCTATACCCCATTTTTTAAATGGGTTGTTTGATTTGTTGATCTTTAATTTCCCCTAGGCATACACCCAAAAGATGCTCCACCATACAACAAGGACATTTACTCAACTATGTTCATAGCTATTTAATTCATAATAGCCAGAACTGGAAACAATCTAGATGTCCCTCAACTGAAGAATGGATACAGAAATTATGGCACATTTACACACTGGAATACTACTCAGCTATTGAAAACAAAGGAATCATGAAATTTGCAGGCAAGTGGACAGAACTAGAAAAGATCATACTGAGTGAGGTAACCCAGCCCCAGAAAGACATTCATGGTATGTACTCACTTATAAGAGGATATTAGACCTATTGTGCAGTATAAGCATAGTACAATGCAAAGACTCAAATAAACTAAGTAACAAGGAGGGCCCAAGGAAGGTGTCAGAATGTCACTCAGAAAGGGAAATAGAATAGGCAGTAGAAGTGGATGAAGAGAGAGAACTGGGCAGGAGATGGAATGGGGAAAAAGGAGAGGGGGACTTCCCTTTTCTGGAGAGGAAAGAAAAGGGTAAGAGGGAAGGAGGGGGAGGGGAATAAGAGGAGGGAAGGGAGGGGACACTTTTTGGGACATAAAGTAAATAAACTGAAAAAGATAATAAAAGAAGATGTGCAGCAGTTACAATGGAGCAGAAATTGAAGGGATGCCAATAAACTGGCCCAGTTTGAGATCTATGTCATGAGAGAAAGCCCACCACTGACACTATTAGTGATATTCTGTTGCACTTGAAGACAGGAGCCTAGCATAACTGTCATCTGATAGGCTTCACCCATCAACTGATGGAAACAGATGCAGACCCACAGTCACACATTAGAGGGCAGATGGAGGAATCCTGTAGAAGAGTGATAGGAAGGAGTGAAAAAAACTGGAGTGGTCAAGGACATCACAAGAGAACCCACAGGATCAACTCACCTGAAGCCAAAGGGGCTCACAGACTGAACCACCAACCAGAAAGCATGCATCAGCTGGACCTAGGCACTATGCACATATGTGATAATTGTCTAGCTTGGTATTCATTTGGGACATCTAACATCAGGAGCAGGGACTGTCTCTGATTCTGCTGCCTGCCTTTGGATCCCTTTTCTCTAATTGGGCTTCCTCATCCAGCCTCAATAGAAGTTGCTGTACCTACCTAGCCTTACTGCATCTTGATATGCCAAGTCAGGTTGATATCAACGGAAGACCTTCCCTTTTCTGAGGAGAAAGGGAGGGGAGATAGATAGAGGGGAAGCTGTGATTGGGACTTAAAGTTTTCTGTTCTGCCACTCCCCAATCCCTCCCACCCTCTTCTTCTGGTGCCCTCTCTTTGCCTCTCCTCTTCCCCAGACTCCCCTACCTCCTTTCAGAAAAGAGCAGATATCCCAGGGACATGGACCAAACATTAACAGTGCATTTCAAGCTACAAAAAGATCAGGGACATACCATCACATCAAAACTGGACAAGGCAACCAACCTAATAGAGGAAAAAGGGTCTCATGATTAGGCAAAAGAGTCAGGGACAGCCTCCACTCACACTGAACACAAGAACACCATGCTACTCAGCCATAACATATATGTAGAAGACCTGAGTCAGACTCCTAAAGGTACCCTGATCTCTCAGGTTCCCATTAGTCCCAGTCAGTTGATTCTTTGGGCTGTGTTCTCCTGGTATGTCCCTGACCCCTTTGGTTCCTTTAATCCTTACTTCCCCTCAGAACATCTGGAGCTCTGTCTAAAGTTTGGCTGTGGAAATCTGCATCTGCTCCCCTCAGTTGCTGGATGAAGTCTTTATAGTCTCTTTGCTGATGATTCTGCTAGGCTCCAGTCCCAGCACACACCAGTCAACTGTTTTTTTCAGTCTCTAAAATGAGAATGCCACTGTCCAAAAGGCAAAGCCTTATCAGTTTATAAATTAAAATGAAGAGTCTGTATCAAAATGAAGAAATTAAGGCAAACACAGTATAGAGGTGAAACAAACACTTGCTGTAAATTATTAGGAACTAGGTGTTGTTCAATAGTCAAAGTGACTATTAGAGACAGGTATGTTGTGGGTGAGTGGAAGAGAATACATGGTCCTCAAGGGAGTATGATGGGCTTGGATTGGATGGCAGTACTACACAGAAACTTGCTGTGATCAATGGTATGTAGGTACATTTCAGAAAATGGGAAACCTAAAAACCAGACAGGAGGACTTATACCCACACATATTAACACAGTTTATGCTTTTAGCAAAGACTAAGAAGTTGAACATGCAAGCAATCATAGTTAATTTGTTTTATGATCTACCTTAGAAAAAAATGGTTGGCTAAAGAATCAACAGAAATCCCAGAAAAGCTAAAGATTTCTAGAAAACATTTAGTTATTAGTGAATTTGTGAGACCACTTGTGTCATAGGTGTATATATGAACAACAAAATAATTAATTACAATAAAACATGGAGTTTTTATCATACTGAAAATGGGCAGAAAAGAAAAAGATACACTCAAAAGTAACTTTACAATGTTTAGTGCAAGGAGTGGGGTAATGCAAGCACCATTGAAAAAAAAGAGTGGAGACATTAGGAGGCAAGGTTAAGTTGGAATGAAAAGGTTACTATGGTTATACTAGAAATTTGTCTTTGAGATGAACCATCTGATAAAATATTGGAGATCCCTACTTCCTAGATCAGAGATGAGGCTCTGTGAGTGAAAATTGTGAGTCATATACAGGGGTATCACTAAAGCTAAGAAGTAAATGAGTCCCCTAGGATATCAAACAGCACAAAAGTGATATATATATATATATATATATATATATATATATAATATGTTATATATATATCATAAAATCAAAGAAGTTAGTTTGCATAGGTTAGAGATATGAATTATATATATATATATATATATATATATATATATATATACATAATTAATTGGCAAGACCATGAGAAAAAAAATAGAAATTATGGAAACTTAGGTGTCTTACTGCATTTAACCACAAATTATGAATATTCTATTCCTAGGGATGCTTTATTCTTTTTTTTCAACTACCTTTAAAAACTACGCACCTGTTATATTTTGAATGAGAATGGGCATCATAGGCTAATATATATGAATGTTTGGTTCCCAGTTGGTGGACTCTTTAGGAAGCACTAGGAGGTGTAACCTTGTTGGACAGGTATGTCACTGTGGATGGGCTTTTAGGTCTCAGAGGCCCATGCCTTCCATTGCTGGTTAGCTCTCTCTCTCTCTCTCTCTCTGTCTCTGTCTCTCTCTCTGTCTGTCTCTCTGCTTCTCTCTGTGTGTCTCTGTCTCTGTGTCTCCAACATGTACATCAGATATAAGCTCTCAGCTACTGCTCCAATGACATGCATCCCTGTCACTTTCCCCATCCTATGGTTATAGACTCACCCTCTGCAATTGCAAGCAAGTGCCTGATTAAATACTATTTGTTGATATAATGTTCTTTTCAAATGTATATGTCTTACCCTTGTTAATTCAAATGCTGATTTCCCCACCCCCAACTCTCTGGTTTCATTCCTGATATTGCATTGTGATACTCACTATAAGCATCTTGTCTCAACTCTTGTGTAAACAGGAACAAAATAAAAGCAACTAGACACAGTTTTGAGCAGGGAGGAGCCAGAGGACAGGAAAGAGGGGAGGAGCCAGAAGGCAGGAAATGAGTGGGAGGAGGAGGAGCCAGAGAGGAGTGAGGAGAGCAGAGCTGGAGGAGAGAGCTTGGAGGACATGGAGCATGAACCAGACCTAAGATTTCACAAAAAGCAAGTATAATGTGGGAAATCTAAATGTTAAGAAACTGAGGGCATGGAGGTTTAGGAGGGAGTAAATATTGCTCAGCATTGTGTTCTAGGTTAACTAAAAACCCAGTCTCCGTGTGGTGATTTGGTTATACAGCTGCTGAGGATTAACAGCAGCGTTACTAGAAGATAAACCAGTAGTAAATATGAATAACCGCCTACAGCAGCTATTTTTTTGTAAGTTGCTTTGGCCATAAGGTCTCCTCACAGAGTGCAATATCTTAGATAAGGCACAAGGCAGTAGGTGGCTCTGGATATTCTTTTTTATCATCTCACCCAACATACAAAGTGAACATTACTGTCAGTTTTGAAATTGAGCCAATTTAGGGCTAGAAAAGCATAATTTGCCCCAAGTTCCGTGAGTCACATATTATAACAAAGCTTGACTTGGATTAGTATTTTTTTTTAACTACGTGTTATAAAGACTTAGCTTTAGTCATATTTTTGTTCTTGCTTAAATCATCAACAATAATTTATCCTATACTTAAAAATGGCATTTCAACTTCTATTTTTCAAGAAAATCTTTACAGTTGTTTTGTTGTTTACTTTGGCCTAATTCTGTAAACTATCAGCAAATGTTAGACATTTGATCAAAATAAAATTAATAATTTATAAAGTATACTCTGCAGAAAAACAAGAATATTTCCTTTTTAACCCTCTGCTAGATAAATCAATTCTATTATCACCACAATCTACTTCAGAAAAAAGAACTTGGTGAGATTGCTGAGTTGGGTCTATGCTTGGCTTTCATAATTAACAGTATATGAGTGATATCTGTGAGAATATGCTGCTTAGTATATGGTCTGCGAACTTTCCTATGCTTATAGTTCCGTGGTCTAAGTAATATTTCCTCACCAAGGATGTGAGCTAGGAAATGTTGGAACAGCCAGTTCAGACGTTAGGGTAAAATCCTTCAGACAGTAATTCCTTGAAGAATACAGTGAGGTGCATTGGACAGGATTGGAGAGCAGATTGTAAACTCTAGGACTGTCTTAGTATGTGTAGAGACCACAGTGAGAATAATGCATGGTGTATATGACTCCCTTCTGGATTCATTTATGACTTGAAGCCTGCGAGAAGATGAATGAATCCATTTCTGGAACGAAAAAAAGGATCTCTACTCAGACATTGCTCTTGTCGTGTAAAAGCAACCTCATGTCAACTAAAACACCATTTCTATGTAAATTTGGGTTGGTGTATAGTCTATTAAGATACAAATGGGTAGGACCTTCTAAGGCAGTAGTTCTCAACCTGTGGGTTAAGACCACTCATAAAATCATCCTTTCATATTGGACAACTGAGACCATTGGAAAACACAGATGTTTATATCATGGTTCATAAGAATAGCAAAATTATAATTATGGAGTAGCAATGAAATAATTTGATGGTTTGGGGTCACCACAACATGGGGAACTCTATGAAAAGGCCCCATTATTAGGAAGGTTGAACACCACTTCTCTAAGGGATAAATGACTTAGCGAAGGAAACCCTTCAATCCTGTTACTATTTTTTCTTTAAAAAAGAGAGAATTCATCTTGGTTTAGGGTAGTTACCAACCAGGCTTCTAAGGATCATAATGAACAAGTAGTCTTTATGTGTGTAATGACTGGTGATAGGAAAGTGCCAGATTTTTGACAATATGTGCAGATGTGATCTCAGTTTTCTGGACTTGGATTTTTGTGCATGGCTACTTCATTCTACAAACTAACTATATAGTTTAATAGAATGGGATTATTCAGGAAAGAAATCCAAAGGAAGGGAATTCCAGATGTCTCAGGAAGCAGTAATGAGCCACGTCTTGTGAATAGAAGCTTGGAAGACATGGCAGTTACTCTAACAATGATGAGATGTTTCCAATGGCTGATGGAACAGAGAAAGGATTAGAGACAGACCTGGAAAATAGCTTGTGGATATCTATGGAACAGAGAGGTGAAAGACATTAAAACTGCACTTGAATGGGATCACTTTCTTTGAAAAATGTTCCTTATACTCTCTTCTGTAAGATTAGGTTACTTTTCTCCAGAGCATTATAGATCCCAAAAATTCTATACTTAAAAAAGTAATAGTCGGTTTTTGCAGGCCCCTCTGGCCCCAGATTTGTTGGCTCTCTTGGTCTCCTTGTGGAGCTTCTGTTCCCTCTTTGTTTTTCTAACCCCCAACTCTTTCTTAAGACTTCTTGTACTCTGCCCAAAGTCTGGCTGTGAGTCTCAGCATCTGCTTCAATCTCCTGCTGGGTGGAGTCTTTCAAAAGACCTCTATGGTAGGCTTCTGTTCTGTTTGTTCTCCTCAACCTTTTCCAGTGACCACGGACCATGCACGGAGAGGACCTAGACCCCATGTACAGATGTAAACAATCAGAAGCTCAATCTCCATGTGGGTTCCCTAGTAAGAGAAGTAGGGGCTGTCTCTGGCATGGACTTGTCTCAACTCTTTGATCACTTCACCCTGGCAGGGTGGCCTTGCTAGACCACAGAGGAAGAGCATGCAGGCGGTGATGATGAGACTTGATAGGCTGGCATCAGTTGATAGGGGAGGAGGGCTCTCCCTTTCTGAGAACTAGGGGAGAAGAATGGAGAGGAGGGGATAATGAGGAAGGGTAGGACCAGGAGGAGATGAGGGAGAGAGCTATAATCAGGATGTAAAGTGAATAAATTTCAAATTTTTTTTCAATTAAAAATACTCCAACCAAGGACTATTCATGGAGATAACCTAGAACCCTGACAATGCAGCCACTTCTGATGAGAACTGATAGACTAAGATCAGAAAGAAGGAGAGAAGGACCTCCCCTATCAGTGGACTTGGGGAGGGGCATGCATGCAGAAAGGGGGGGGGGAGGGTGGGACCGGGAGGGGAGGAGGGAGGGGCTTATGGGGGGATACAAAATGAATAAAGTGTAATTAATAAAAGTTAAATAAAAAATTAAAAAAATAATAATAATCATTATGTTTTTCTAGGACATTTCATTGATGAGAAAACAAAAGAAGTGTAGGAAAAGCACAGTCAATTGGAATTATGTATGCATTATTTACACACATATGTCCATGTAACAAAAATCCCACCTTTCCTACTACTCCACTTCCCAGAAAAAAAATGTTTGCAATTTCTTTACCCAGTTTAATTCTCGCCGTTACTAATATTTTACACATCAATAGCTTGTCTTGGACTTTGACATCTTAAAAGATATGTTAAATGTATTCATATTTAATTAATGTGCTCTGAATTTGTTAGTTTGTGCATATATAACATAGTTCTGTGCATTCTTGCATCTACCACTGAAGTTAACACAAAAACAATAATCTCCCAAAGATTCTTCTTGTTGGCATGTTTTATGCCCAAGCTACATCCTTTCTTGATGTCAACTCCTGACCCCTTAGCCAACAATAATCTTTTCTTTTAAAAAATTTTATTTTATATTTATGGTTGTGAGCCTAGCCTTTAACGGCTGAGCCATCTCTCCAGCTCTGACATAATCTGATTGGCCTGCTCATTGATCACTTCCCCCTGAGCGGGGAGCAGCCTTACCAGGCCACAGTAGAGGACAATGCAGCCACTTTTGATGAGAACTGTTAGACTAAGATCAGAAAGAAGAGGAGAACCTCCCCTATCAGTGGACTTGGGGAGTGGCATGCATGCAGAAAGGGGAGGGAGGGTGGGATCGGCAGGGGAGGAGGGGGGGGCTTATGGGGGGATACAAAATGAATAAAGTGTAATTAATAAAAAAAATTATTTTATTTTTCGCAATTTATTCATTATATATCCCAATTAAAGCCCCCTCCCTCAACTCCTCCCCGTTCTACCCTCCTTCCTTCTTCCTCCCTACCCCTTTCCCTGGTCCACTGAAAGAGGGAGTTCTCCATCATTGCCATCTTCCCATAGCTTCTTATGTTTCGTCAGTACTACCTGGATCCTCTTTCTTCTGGCCTGGCAAGGCTGCATCATCAGGGGCAAGTAATCAAAGAGCAAACAGCTGAGTTCATGATAGAGACAGCCCCTGCCCCCTCACTCTGAGATCCATATGGAGACTGAGCTTCCCATCAGACATACCTGAGCAGTGGTTCTAGGTCCTCTCCATGCATGGTCCTTGGTTGGTGCATCAGTCTCTGCAAGGTCCTCTGGGATCAGATCCTTTAGTTTCGTTGGTCTCCTTGTAGGGCTCCTGTTCCCTCCATGTCCCTCTATCCCACACTTCTCTTCTTCAGTAAGACTCCTTGCTATCTGTTCATTGTTTGGCAGTCTTAGCATCTGCTTCGATCCCCTGCTGGGTGAAGCCTTTCAGAGAACCCTCTATAGTAGGCGTCCATCCTGTTTCCTCTCTTCAACTGCTTCTGGTGTCAGTTTTCCTTTTAGGCTATGACTTCCTTGAATATATAAAGGGAGCTGTGATGAAAGCAGCTAACCAGAGATCTATAACAAAGTCTTTGTGAAGATAAGATCCTATGAGTATTAAATCCTCCTACCCAGCCTTTCAATATGCAGTCAGTGTTACATGTACAAATATTACATAAAAGAGAACAGAGGATTTCATTCTGCTAAAGAAAATAAATTGTTCACAGCACTTGTTTTAGAATAGAAAGGCAGATTTTACCCAGGCATCTTCAAACATGGTGCACAGTCCATAATGATAGTTTTTCAGTAGGAGAGACAGAACTTATTTTTTCTTCATTAATTACAGTTTATTCACTTTGTATCCCCCCTGTGGTTCCCTCCCTCTTTCTGTCCCAATCCCTCCCTTTCTCCACCCTCTGCATGCATTCCCCTCCCCAAGTCCACTGATAGGGGAGGACTTCTTTTCCTTCCTTCTGATCCTAGTCAAATAGGTCTAATCAGGAGTGGCTGCAGTGTCTTCTTCTGTAATGCTGTTTCCTCCTCAAGGGAAGGTGTTCAAAGAGCAGGCCAATCAGTTCCTGTCAGAGACAGTCCCTGTTCCTATTACAATGGAACCCACTTGGATACTGAACTGCCATGGGCTAAATCTGTGCAGGGGTCTTAGGTTATCTCCATGCATAGTCCTTGGTTGGAGTATCAGTCTTAGGAAAGACCCCTGAGCTCAGATTTTTTGGTTCTGTTGCTCTCCTTGTGGAGTTCCTGTCTTCTCCAGATCTTACTATTTCCCACTTCTTTCATAAGATTTCCTGCTCTCTGCCCAAAGGTTGTCCATAAGTCTCAGCATCTGCATTGATAGTCTGCAGGGCAGAGCCTTTCAGAGGTCCTCTGTGTCAGGCTCCTGACTTGTTTCCTCTTTTCTCCTTCTTCTGATGTCCATCCTCTTTGCCTCTCTGGATAGGAATTGAGCATTTTAGCAAGATTCCTTCCTCTTGATTAATTTCTTTAGGTGTACAGATTTTAGTAGGTTTATCCTATATTGTGTCTATATGAGTGAGTATATACTGTGTGCATCTTTCTGTTTCTGGGATAGCTCACTCAGGATGATCTTTTCCAGATCCCACCATTTACCTGCAAATTTCATGATTTTCTTGTTTTTTTTTTTTTATTGCTGAGTAATATTCCATTGTGTAGATATACCACAATTTGTGCATCTATTCCTCCACTGAGGGGCATCTGGGCTGTTTCCAGCTTCTGGCTATTACAAATAAGGCTGTTACAAATGTGGTTGAACAAATGTCCTTATTGTGTACTTGAGACTCTTTTGGGTATATGCCTAGGATCAAATCAAAATGACCCTAAGATTTCACCTTACACCCATCAGAATGGCCAAGATCAAAAACTCAAGAGACAACACATGCTGGAGATGTTGTGGAGAAAGGGGAACCCTCCTCCACTGCTGGTAGGAATGTAAACTTGTGCAACCACTCCGGAAAGCAATCTGGAGCTTTCTCAGGCAATTAGGAATAGTGCTTCCTCAAGATCCAGCTATACCAGAAGTTAACTTATAATAGAACAAGCAAGCATAGAGATTTATAGTCAAGGATTAGGGCTGAAAATCTGTGTATGAGAAATTAGAAAATGAACATGAAGTATAAGTATGACCAACATAACAGAATTCTTGCTGAAGGATCAGTGATTATCTAGTGTAAGGGAGACAGAGACATGTGATCAGACATTAAGAGGAACTGTGGGTGTGATAGGACCACATTCCTGGAAATTCCATAGTCCCAGCACAGAGAATGTGAGACCTCTTCTGATTTAAAGCCAAAGACTTCCGCAGCTACATAGCAAGTACCAGATCAACTTCAGCAGTATGAGACACTGTCTCAAAACAAAACAAAACAAAACAAAACAAACAAGAAAGAAAGGAAGGAAGAAAGAAAGAAAGAAAGAAAGAAAGAAAGAACAAAAATGGGCTAAGAAAAACCCAGGAGGCCTCAATTCTTCATTAAAAAACTGCAAGCAACTCAGACAAACTGAGAGTGGGAGAAATGCTCTTCTCCAGGAAAGAGTACCTCAATTGGCTATACATATTGGACAGGTTATATTTAGAAATATTTATGTACATATATATATGCATGCATGTAAGAGCAATTGAAAAAAAGAGGCCATGAATTTTGTGGCAAAAAAAAAAAAAAAAAAAAAAAAAAAAAAAAAAAAAAAAAAAAAAACAAAACACAAGGAGAGGTATGGAAGAGTGGCTCAGAGGGAGAATAAAGATGCAGGAAATGATGTAATTATATTATAATCTCAAAAATAAAACGTATGAAGGGGCAAAAATAACAAATGATGAGACAGAAAAGATAGGAGATTCTAGCTAATCCACTTAGAATTTTGGCCAAGGCTCCATCTGTGGTTTTAGTTAAAAAAATAAAATAAAAAAAGGAGCTCAGGGTATCTGGGTAGCAAGAAGTGTTTCTTGGATATTCCTTGGGAAGATTGCAAATGAAGATGTGTTCTATTTGGAAAACACTTGGCTGTGTTACAAATTGAGGAATCGTGGGGCCATTTGGACTTTTAAAAATAACCGTGGAAATGAACTGAAGTCCCCCAACGACAGGGGAAGACGGGGGAAAGACACAATGTGGCTAGCCTTTTGTGCAGCCCTGCGGCCTCACTTAGCAGCTCTGAAAATGAAAATTGGATTTAACTATAGCAACAAACATTGTCACATAGGATAGAAAGAACAAAGCTAACTGGCAGAGCTGTAGACATGACAAAAGCTCAGTATCTTGGCAATCTTTTCTGCTTTTTTTTTTTTTAAATGGATAATAATGTGCTGTTTCTAATGTAGTCAGTGACTTACAAAGTGATGCTAGCATTGTAAGGACAGATACTGCATGTCATCTTGACATCATTAAGATTTCCCAGAAAATGTTCGTGTCTGTTTCATTTTTCTTATTTAGTTTTTTTTTTGGGGGGGGGTTGGAGGGAAGAAAACAATCCTTAAAATGATATTTGACTTGATTATTCCAATTCTTGTTTCTTCACTATCTTGTCCAATCTATATTTCTTTGAAAAAAAATGGCTAATGTGCACTTGTTCTGTTAAAGAGAACTTGAGAAAACATAACTGTAGTGTCTCAGTGTCATCCATGAGTATCTTTAGGTAAATACCTTGAGATCCAACTTATTAGTCAAGATGTGTCTAAGTTATTTTTCAAGATATATTTGTATGGCACAAGACCTTGTTGAACAAGAAACCATATAAGAAAACTTAAGTTGCACAAATTTTAAACATTTTTTTCTCTAAAATAAATGTTGTGCAGTATTGGCTGTGTATACAGTTAAAATATGAAAAGCCTGGCCCTTGGGTGGTTCATAAGCACAAACTAATATTCCGTTTTGGTTCCTATGATTTATATCTTTCAAAGATCATTTACATCTACCTGAAGTAGGTATTTTTACATTTGTATATGTGACTCAAAACCAGCTAGTTTCCTGGGCAAGGTTAGACTTAGGTGTGTTTCTGTGTATTTGCTTATTTAATTATCTCCAAAACAGGATCTCACATAACCAAGGGTGATCTAGAGCTTTCTATGTAATTGAGATTGGTACTGAATTCCTGATGCCCCTGCCTCAGTCTCTTGAATGCTGGATTACAGTTGAAACCCATCATAACTAGATTCTTCTGCTGAGGTCTTTCATTTCCAATATCCCTATTCCTTTGAGCTCTGAACCCTACCTGTTGAAAGCAGCCACAGGAAATGCATGGCGTCTCAGAGAAACATTGCTCCTACCTTTCTTGGAGACTGAGTCATTGTCTCTAAAAGTTCTTCTCAAAAGTGGAGAAAATTCAACTAGCCATTCTCACATGAGGCTGCAGTGAATCCTACCTTCCCTCATGATTCCACTCCTACAATCATCACAGCGGTGTAAGTTAGTAAATCTAAACATACATCACAGTCCTTTTTATACTTTAATTTTTTTTTTTGTTTGCAGAATTTATTTTCTCAGTTAATTCTGTCACTTTCAAATGCCTTCCACAGTAAATATGTGCTAAACTGACAAACCATTAAGAATAATCATCACATTTATTTGGCTTCTTTGCTGTTTTCTCTCAACAGTGCCCCCTAAACACTACAGTTGACAAGAATGGTCTCTAATCTCCCTCCTCTCCACTGAAAATAGAGTCAACTAACCTAGGCCTATGGGGGTGCACAGAGATGAAGCATCAATCAGAGAGCATGCATAGACTGGACCTAAGCCTCCAACACATATGCAGCTGATGGGCAACTTGGTCTTAATATGAGTCCCCTGATGGGAATTGATGTGCCATGCTGGGGTGGGTTGGTATGTGAGGAGGTTTCCCCTTTTCTGATTAGAAGGGAATGGTGGAAGATGGAAGAGGATGAGTGGGCAGGTCTAGGAGAAAAGGAGGGAGGATGGTTCAAGTGGGATATAAAGTGAATAAGTTAATAAATTAGTTAAACAAGCTGTTTCACTGAAACCTGCACTCCCAGCAGTCTGTTTCTAGATGAGCCCACTGCTGCCTGAGGTCTCTTCCTGAGTCCCCACCAGCAATTCTTGACTCCTGCTCCCTCCCCTCAGGATCTGCCTGCTGGAGGAAAGGACTCCCAAATGGGCAAGGGGTGGCTTTTGTTGTTTATTAATCTACTGTATATATACCTGTTTGTAAAATGTTTTACGAAAAAATGATATCCAATCACTGGAGACATTTGGAAAGCCCTCAATTTCAAACACATTAATTTTTAAAATTTTTACTGTTGCATCTTTCCCTTTATGAGCATTTAGATTTTTAAAGTGCTGCCACTGCTAAATTCTATCAATGCATGCTCAGCACTTCACACACACACACACACACACACACACACACACACACACACACACAC
>NW_026596117.1:15452163-15583364 GCF_907164565.1 Psammomys obesus
CACACACACACACACACACACACACACACACACACACACACACACACGAGACCATTATCGCTTATTTACACATTAAAAGAGAACAGTCTAGTTAAGTAGCTTACACCCAGACTTGAGCTATCTGATGACTATGAAACCATTAAACTTCCAAAGGTGATGATTCCCCCCTGGTGCCTCAACATCCCTCCATTTTTTGTTTTTGTTTGTTTGTTTGTTTTTTGTTTTTTTTTTTTATTTTTGTTTTCATTTGCTTCCTTCATATATTTGAAAACTGTAAAACTCCTAGCCATTGAACAACTTAAACTCTGACCATTCCATCCTGTCACGGAGAACACAGTACAGAATTCTGTTACGTTCATGTCTATTCTTTGTTCTGTAGGACTTCAAAATGATTCATTCATGAGAGAGCTACAGATAGGTGTGGGGAGCTGCAATTAACAAATAGGAGCTGACAAAAGGCAATGCTTAATCGTAGGCATGCCGTTTCCTAATAACTTTCCTATCCCTTTTGTTCATTTTCATGTGCTGTTCTTTTATTTTCACAGTACTAATGTCATTTCACATCTACCTCCCCTCTAAAGCAAGTCAAACATTGCTTTTGCTGCCTGCATTTTGATCTCTTCCATCTTATCTGATTGGCCTTTGTCTTCTTTCACAGCATGGAGATGGGCTCTGCTTTCTCCAGCTTTCCTAGAATACACTGTCAAGATTTTAATATATTCCTATCTTTGTCTGTCTGCTATTGACAGAGAAACGTTTCTCATATAAGGTGTCTGTGCTTATTAACCTATGGTAGAATCTATTTTTTATTTTTACAACCATCTTCATTTGCCTTCTCTCAGGTGTTATATATGAAGCTCTGCAGGACACACATCAAAAACAAAAGAGTGAGAGGGGGTACACGTTTCAGTATCTCTGTCACATTCATTTATTTCTTTCTAACCTATCAGGAACCAGCATGTGGATAGCTTTGACACGCAACTTGTACACTTAATCCAGTAGCTTAACTGGAAAACATTATTTTGGCTCTAAATTCAAAGAGAGAAAATTATTTATGGCTAGTCATCAAAGCAGTATTTTTAATAAACTCATTAATAATTCTCTCACCTCTAATTTTGGGTCCGTTTCAGATCTCTTCTGAAATTCACAATTAGCTATTTTGGGCTCTCGGGTGTATCATTTGCCCTGTGTGTCATGCCTTTGCTATGCTTGCCAAAACCTTTGCAGTGAGCTGCCTATGGGAGCCTTATGATCTGTGTCTGGTGATGCCCACTGCCTCCAGGCTCTCCTGTTCTTTGCTGTGTAATTATTACGTATATTTTTCTTGTTCTGACCTTTCCACCTTTTCTGCATGATTCTTTCATACAAAGGGTTTTTTTTATCTTCTTTTCTTTTTCAAAGGGATTAAAAAAAAAAAACAGCAAAAATGATGGAATGTTAAACCTAAAGTAATCCCAATTTTATTTTAATTTCAGTAAGTCTGTTGACTTTATGAACTGCCTCTACAGAGAACATTTTAGTCTCTTGATTAATCCCTTCCAGTTAGCATGTTATTTCTGTTTATTTTGACATATTTTCTAAAAGAAACATTCTCTGATTTTTAATTTTGTTTTCTCTGTTATTTTAGTGTCTATTTTAAAAATCATAAGTCCATATCCAGCCTCTTCTTCCACGCCTCTCTATTTTCTGTTGTTACTGTTTTTGTATTCTCCTGGAAGCTTTTCACTGATAAAACAGCACTTTGCTTCACTTGTACTTTGATTTTTGCTGTTCTAGTTTCAATCTCCTCCTTTTTGTTTTTCTATCTCTATTTTCACCACAAAACATTTCTGTGGTTTTATGGAATATTGACTTCCCTCTTGAAAGCCCTGCCTTTACTTGGGCCCTCTTAAATCATTTTTTTTTTTTTAAATATCACTTTTAAGTTTCTTAGCCACCTCAGATATCTTGAAAGGACATCTGAGCAACTAAACCTCAACAAAATCTTATAGGAGGTTCATGCCACCCTATTTAGCATTAAGACTTGATTCCTATATTTAAAGCTCTATAAGATTTTTTTTATAAATATTTATTTTCAGTAACAAACAAGATGATTCTCCATAAGCTAACAGATTAGCCCAGAGATGGAGTTTTTTTTGTGTGTGCGGGGGTTGTTTTGTTTTGTTTCCCTGGCAACCTGGAAACCCTTGAAAAACTAGTATCTCGATCAAACATTTATGCACATTTTAACACAGGTTGCTTTGAAAGGCAAGTCACAAACAGAAAGCTATGTAAGAGATACTTAGGGAAGGTCTTTAACCATGGTATCCAAGTTCAATGACTGATGGTCTTTTACTTCCCAGGTTCACTGTCCTTGCTTTTTATCTACGTGGTCAGTGAACTGGACTTTCCTTCTCATGCAGAGTGGGTATTAAAACCAACTCCATGCTAAGACAGAATATTTCCTCTTTCCAGGACAGGGTAACTCCTAGGCTAACATCTAATTAACTCCACAGGATACTTCAGGTCTCAGCTTGGCTCACTTTCCCATGCTGGCGGCCTGAATTTTATGAGTCTCGTATTTGTCCCACAACATTAAACACTTTTCCTTCTCCTTCAGGACTATTTGGCTTCTTGTACCAGAGTCAAAATTTTGCCAGCTTGAGATGATCCCAGAGACATATCTCATTTGCTAACAGCCCAGACCTGAGTCACAGCACCTATGACATTTTGAGGTATGCGGATAGAAAAGTCACTCACCTCTTTGTGCCCCAACACCTAATCAATAATTTAGCACTATAACTAGCATTTGCTGTTTGATATTTTTTTGTTTGTGAGAATCAAATAATAGAGAAATTCTACATCTAATGAATAGTAAATATGTTGTAATATGGTATCAAGTTTACTATCATCATTAGAATAATAATTATACTTATTATTGTTTGTAGGCACATTTCCAGAAAATCTAACATGTAGTCTGTCATACAGTCATCCTCAAACCATGTTCATTGAGTAAACTAATAATGAATGAGCAATAATGAAAATAATGAACTCAGTCAAACATTCTAACAATACAAGACAAGGTTTGCAAACTATTGTATGTAAGAATGCAAACTTGTAATAGACTGTTGTTGGTTTTTTTTTCCCCCCCTTTTGGCCAACTGGAATATCGAGGAAGGAGCAGCCCTTTCAGAAGAAAATAACTAAAAATAGCTGTGCACATAATTAACCTTGCACTTAAGAGGTATCTTTTGTTATCACCAGGAACTTCCTGTCTGGCCTCTTCCCACATTATACGTCTGCCAAATTCCCCAGCTTTTGAGAAATTTCCCGCCCTTTCCATGGCATTATGAAAAAAAAAAAAAAAAAAAAGGATCTTCCTTCATAGTCTACAAGTTGAATTCCTTCTTATGCACAAATCCTCTCGGCTGTGATATCATGTCTTCCTTTGTTCCGAATTTGTTGCTGACTGTTAGCATGGGTGTGTGGATAAACAGCTTGGAGCTCTCGGGGCCTTTAGATCATTTCTAGCCATTTGCTTGTATATATCATCTGTACGTGCTGATGTTTTATGAAGAAGAAGCTAAAAATACTGTCGATTGCTTAATGTGGAAAAAAATCAAGATGTTTGTACATCCTTACTTATTCTATAATTTGTATCCACGTGTTTAATCACACACCAATTTTTTTCATGAAAAATGGCTGTGTAGTTAAATATTAATTTTCCACAGAGTGGACTGGACTTGACTTTGGGTGAGTATTTATATTGTTGTTGTATGATCGCTGAGGCAAGAGAGCTTTTTTAGAAGTGTACAGTGTAGGCTTTTTTGTCATTTAACCCATTTGCAGAGTTTCGTGCATAATGACAATAATTGAGGTTGAAAAAATAGCACTTCTAGCTTCTAGACCCTTCCACACATTTTACATAATTCATTTAATTTTCACATTAAGCCTGTGTAAGTACTGTTATCATCTCAACTTTACATGTGTGAAAACTGCAATGGGGGCTCAAACAACACAGCAATTAGTCAGTATTAAACATACCCTTAGTGAGTAAAAAGATGCAAATAATTTTTAAAAATTAAAAAGAAGACATCTTTGATAAATCTAATGAACTGTAATGAGCTTTAATACATCATGATATAAATGTATCAGGTAGGAAAGGAAATATTATGATAAGCAGTTGAGCAAACAAGTTTTATTTTTTAAATTCTATTTATTTATTTATCCATTTATTTATTTATTTACTACACTTTATTCACTTTGTATCCCTGCTGAAGCCCCCTCCCTTGTCTCCTCCCAGTCACACCCAACCTCCCTCTTCTCCCCCTATGCCTTTTCCCTAGTTCTCTGATAAGAGAGGACCTCTTCCCCTTCTATCTGACCTTAGCCTATCTGGTCTCATCAGGGCTGGATGCATCATCATCCTCTGTGGCCTGGCAAGGCTACACCCCCCAGGGGGAGGTGATTAAAGAGCCTGCCACTGAGTTCATGTCAGAGAAAGTCCCTGTTCCCATTCCTAGGGAACCCACTTGGAAACTGAACCGAACTGCCTATAGTTTTCCTCTAGGCAGGAGGTCTAGGTCCTCTCCATGCATGGTCTTTGGTTAGAGTATCAGTCTCTGCAGGACCCCCTGGGCCCAGGTATTTTGGCTCTATTGATCTCCATGTGGAGCTCCTGTGCCCTCCAGGAGCACAGGAACTATCTCCTCTTTTTCCAAAGATTTTCCTGCACTCTGCCCAAAGTTTGGCTATGAGACTCACTATCTCCTTTGATACCCTACTGGGTAGAGTCTTTCAGAGGTCCCCGGGAAGGCTCCTGTCCTGTTCCTTTCTCCTCTTCTCCTACTTCTGATATCTACTCGGTGTGCCCTTCTGAATGAAGATTAAGCATTTTCATTTATTTTTGCTAATGTAACAAATTGCTTTAAGAGCAGAAGTATAAAGGAAGAAGCTCATTCTCATCCAGTTCTGAAGTCCGTGCTCTGACATTAGCCGTACTGGTCTACAGTAAGGTGACACCAGAACTGAATTCCTTCTGGAACCCCAGAGCACAGTGGCTTCTTGCCTCCATATGGCCAGAAGCTCCAGGAAGTGGTGTTCTCTGTTGACTGTTCTTTAGCCACCAGGTATTTCTCTTATTTGTTATTGTTCTAACACATGCAGGTCTGGAACATACTATGTTGCCCAGACTAACCTTAACCTTACAGTAGTCTTCTTTCTTCTTGTCTCACTCTCCCAAATGTTTCCATTACAGGTATGACACACTATATCTAGCTGACATCTTTCTCTTCACCTTGTATTTGCATCCATCTTTAAAGTATCAGAGTTATTTCATTAAATCTATCTAGGTAATTCCACCTTAAAGCTTTAATTCATTCACATATGCAAACTCCCTTTGCTAGTTCTGTCGATAAATGTACTGACAACTTTGGGAGCCACAAGTCTTCCTCTATAAATCATAAAAATAAAACAATGATGAATAGAAATATTTGGAAGTATAACTCCATTTCAGGACCCAGAATAATATTGTATACTTGAAAGCAAATGAAATCACATGATAAAGAAGAGAATTGACAATTCATATACATTTTGAAAAAATACATTAAATAAAGCAAGAAAATGAAACATAAAATAATAAATGTATAAGATGGGTTACGGAGTAATAGATGACATTCTTGATTACAGATAACTTTATTAAGCAGTAAAAAAATGACTAAATAATCAAATAAAACAATGAACAAACTATTATTTTTTATATAAAGGAAATTCAAAGGCCAATAAAAGCCATGAAAATGCATTTACCATTACTATGGAAAAATGAAAGTTAGAACAAAAAAAATACCACCATATTCATTAAACTCAAAATGACTTATGATAACAAAATATTTATAGAACAGATGTGACAACCAACAATCTTAAATATTACAAACTGTGTGCTGAATAACTTGGGACATTATAGCAATGAGCCGTAAAAGAATATAATATCTTAAAGACTACATGTCCATAATATTTTATACACTAATGAAAATACCATTATTTCTATTTATTCTACCAATATTTATTATAGAATATATTAATAATATATTAAATAATAAAAAATAAATATGTTATTTATTTTTATTATCAATAATATATATAATATATTAATATTATATAATATATATTAGATAATAAAAAATAAATAATATATTTATTATTATATGGAAAGTAACAGTTCTGAAGGTTAGCCAAATGATTACTATTATGCATTGCACTGAGCTTTTATACAATGAAAGGATGTATTGCTCTAAAAGATGATTTTGTAGATGCTATTTCTGTGGAATTGGGGACTTAAATTCTGGCCTCATACATGCTAGGAATGCATCTACCACTCAGCTCTATTCCCAGCCACTGGTATTACTTTAGGATATGGATATGGGAGATTCTAATCTGTGGTTAAGATTTAAAAAATTCTAAAGATTCATCTTTGGAAACATCACTAGAGAAATACGAATCATTTCTTGTTTATGCAAAATATACTGTGGAATTAGTGAGGACACAGGGCAAATTCTGATTCGTGATGTAGTCTGCTTCCAATAGCATCTATATATGTTCACCCTAAGTCACAGAGTTCACAAGCCCAAGTTCGGTGTGCCCAATAACTGTAACTAATATCATAGAGACCTGAGAAACTGCAAAATCATGCCAGGGAACAGATGTTAGTAAACATTAGAAGTTTCTAAATCTTCTGTGTATGTCACATTTCATCTTCTTCATTGACATTATATACATATACTTACTGTATAGATGCATGTCTCCATTTTATGTGTCTAAACTAAGAAATGATTTTATACTGCCTTGGGCAATTTTGATCTGTATTATCTACCAGTTAAGAAAGGTCTTTAAAATAACAAAATAATTACAGTTTACAAAATCATAGTATTTTATGATATGTGACGATTCTATAAAAAACAAATATCAGTATAATTTCTATTAGGTTTTATTGAAAAAGTGGTGAGAATTCTTTTCTTACATATATCTGTGATTGATTCCATGTAGAATAATATGCTGAGCAGACTATATGGAGATCAGATCACACATAAGGTATAAAAAGTACTTAATCTTTAAGAGCATTTGTCAAATTTTGATTTAAGTGTCAAGGAAAAATATACACATGAATCTCGTATTGCTTTATATGCAGATTGGGGATTAGATAAAATCTTTGTTTTGTTAGTATTGCTAGTTTCTAAAATTTACCCAATAGATAAATATCACAGCTATCTTTGGAAAATTAAGGTAACTCCTGTGGGATTCCTAAGAGTATTGTTTCTTTTTAACTTTTTATTTAACTTTTATTAATTTTTTATTAATTAACTTTTATGAATTTATTATTTATTTAGCTTTTATTAACTTTATTCATTTTGTATCCCCTCATAAGCCCCTCCCTCCTCCCCTCTTAATCCCACCCTCCCTCCCCTTTCTACATGCATGTCCCTCCACAAGTCCACTGATAGGGGAGGTCTTCCTCTCCTTCTTTCTGATCTTAGTCTATCAGTTCTCATCAGAAGTGGCTGCATTGTCATCTTCTGTGGCCTGGTAAGGCTGCCTCCTTTCAGGGGGCGGTGATCAATGAGCAGGCCAATCAGATTATGTCAGAGGCAGTCCCTCTTCCCATTACTATGTAACCCACTTGGACACTGACCTGCCATGGGCTACATCTGTGCAGGGGTTCTAGGTTATCTCCATGAATAGTCCTTGGTTGGAGTATGAGTCTCTGGGAAGTTCCCTGTGTTCAAATTTTCTTGTTCTGTTGCTCTCCTTGTGGAGTTCCTGTCCTCTCCAGCTCTTCCTATTTCCCACTTCTTACGTAAAATTCAATTCACTCTGCCCGACAGTTGGCCATCAGGCTCAGCATCTGCTTTGATAGTCTGCAGGGCAGAGGCTTTCAGAGGCCCTCTGTGGAAGGTTCCTAGGTTGTTTACTGTTTTCTTCTTCTGGCTTTGAGAGGCCCTCTGTAGCAGGCTCCTAGGTTGTTTCCTGTTTTCTTCTTCTTCTGATGTCCATCCTCTTTGCCTTTCAGGATGGGGATTGAGCATTTTAGTTAGGATCCTCTCTTTTGCTTAGTTTGTTTAGATGTACAGATTTTAGCGGGTTTATCCTATGTTGCATGCTTATATGAGTGAGTATATACCATGTGTGTCTTTTTGCTTCTGGGACAACTCACTCAGGATGATCCTTTCCAGGTCCCACCATTTACCTGCAAATTTCATGATTTCCTTATTTTTCATTGCTGAGTAATACTCCATTGTATAGATGTACCACAGTTTCTGCATCCATTCTTCAGTTGAGGGGCATCTGGGCTGTTTCCAGCTTCTGGCTATTACAAATAAAGCTGCTACAAACAGGGTTGAGCAAATGTCTTTCTTGTGTACTTGAGCCTCTTTTGGGTATATGCCTAGGAGTGTTATGGCTGGATCTTGAGGAAGCGCTATTCCTAGTTGTCTGAGAAAGTGCCAGATTGATTTCCAGAGTGGTTGTACCAGTTTACATTCCCACCAGCAGTGGAGAAGGGTTCCCCCTTCTCCAGCATGTGTTGTCACTTGAGTTTTTGATCTTGGCCATTCTGATGGGTGTAAGGTGAAATCTCAGGGTTGTTTTGATTTGCATTTTCCTAATGGCCAATGAGGTTGAGCATTATTTAAATGCTTCTCTTCCATTCGATATTCCTCTACAGAGAGTTCTCTGTTTAGCTCTGTTCCCCATTTTTTTTAAGTGGATTACTTGGTTTGCTGCTTTTCAGATTCTTTAGTTCTTTATATATACTGGATATGAGTCCTCTTTCAGATTGGAAAGGAAGAAGTCAAATTATCACTATTTGCCGATGATATGATAGTATACATGAGTGATGGCAAAAACTCTACCAGGGAACTCCTACAGCTGATAAACACCTTCAGCAAAGTGGCCGGATGCAAAATGAACTAAAAAAAATCAGTAGCACTCCTGTATACAAAAGACAAAAGGGCTGAGAAAGAAATTAGCGAAACAACCCCGTTCACAATAGCCACAAATGACATAAAGTACCTTGGTGTAACCCTAACCAAGGAAGTCAAGGTCTTGTATGAAAAAAATATCAAGTCTCTGAAGAAAGAATTAGAAGAAGATATGAGAAGACGGAAAGATCTCCCATGTTCATAGCTTGGCAGGATTAACATAGTAAAAATGGCCATCTTACCAAAAGCAATCTACAGATTTAATGCAATTCCCATCAAATTGCCAACACAATTCTTTACCAACCTGGAAAGAAAAATTTTCAACTTCGTATGGAATAACAAGAAACCCAGAATTGCTAAAACAATCCTCTACAATAAAAGATCTTCTGGAGGTATCGCCATCCCTGATCTCAAGCTGTACTATAGAGCAACAGTTATAAAAACTGCATGGTACTGGCATAGAAAGAGAATGGTGGATCAGTGGAACTGAACAGAAGACCCAAAAATAAACCCACACACTTATGAACACCTGATTTTTGACAAAGATGCCAAAACCATACAATGGAAAAAAGATAGCATCTTCAACAAATGGTGCTGGTCCAACTTAATGTCTACATGTAGAAAAATGAAAATAGATCCATACTTATCACCCTGCACAAAACTGAAGTCCAAGTGGATCAAAGAACTCAATATAAAACCAGACACATTAAATCAGCTAGAAAAAAAATTGGGGAATACCCTAGAACTCATTGGTACAGGAGAAAACTTCCTAAACAGAACACAAACAGCACAGGCTCTAAGAGCAACAATCAATAAATGGGACCTCATGAAACTGAAAAGCTTCTGTAAAGCAAAGGACACTGTCATCAAAACAAAGCGACTGCCTACAGATTGGGAAAGAATCTTCACCAACCCTTTATCTGACAGAGGGCTCCTATGGAGTATTGTTTCTCAGTTCTCGGAAGTTACCCACTGTTTGAAGGAGTCAACTTAGAGCAAAGGTCAGGCCAGTTTTAACTGTTCAGTTCTGGGGTGTTTCCTTGTCTCTGTTGTCCTCTTCCTCTGTGGCTTTAACTGTAGCCGTGTTCCTGTTTCTCAGTCCTGTGAGTAAGCTGAACTCGGTCTGCCATCACAGACTGCTCACTTGTTCTTCCTTGGAGAGCCCTCTCTCCTGGTTTTACATGGGTGACAACATTGTCACTCAGATGTTCGCTCTCTCCATCTAACAAGAGAGCTCTTCTGGCTCCGCTGCTCCCAAGGTCAGCTTCTACCACAGTTGTTCATATATCCATCATTTCCTGCCATTTTGTTTGTCTTTTTCTATTTGTATTGTGTTACTTTATTAAAATTCAAAATATATGAAAATAGACCTCTTGTATATCCTTTTTCACTACTAATTCCTATAACATTGCATAGCTAGTGATTAAAAAAAACAAAAACAAGAAAATGTTAACATAATAACAGCCAATTCCAATCAGTCATAACTACTTATCTATTAATAAATTCTTAAGAAATTCAAACAAAATTGCATCACAATGTGGATGTCCCTACTAATTCAGCAAAATGTCTAATTTACGTTATTCATTTGTTAGCACTTAATTGTGCAACTGAGTAAAATATTTTAATAAACTTTATAGAAATTGTGATTTATTCTCCAGCTTATTGAATGGGAACACACCACTCTAAAAAAGAACTAAGAATAAGGATTTCTTTAAAGGTTACATGAATTTAGCTCAACTAACGTTTTATAGCCTTGAGACGATATTTTGGCAAGAGGCTGAAATGTATGACAGTATACATAAAAACAGCGTTATCACACATTGACTAAATATCTAATTGGTGAAAAGATATGAGAAACATTACTGCTTTGAATGTATAGAAAAATGAGAGAGGTGGAGTCTATGTAAAATAATTGTTGTAAGGATAAAATAATTGTCAATTGCATTATCAATTTAAATTTACTGCATTTAAATAATTATATTTATTTATGAATTCTATGTCTATGTCCTACCTCCTAGTAGAAGAAAGCTTAGAAACTTTTGAAGGTCAAAATCAGAATTGACATTTTTAAAAATTAACCCTTGGTTTATTGAGTTTCTGATATTCCTTTCAAAATAGGATTAATATAAAGAGCAACACAGAGATCAAGTTTTCTTAATCCCTTCTTCCCATAATCTATAAAGCATGATCTTTTTAACATTTTTAAAAAAATTCTTTATTATTTTTATTACAATTTATTCACTTTGTATCCCAGCTGTAGCCTCCTTCCTTATCTCTTCCAGTTCCTACTCTCCATCCTTCTTCCACTATGTCCCTCCCCTAGCCCACTGATAGGGGAGGTCCTCCTCCTCTACTATCTGACCCTAGCCTATCAGGTCTCATCAGAACTGCTTGGATCTTGTTTCTCTGTGGCCTAGTTAGGCCACCTTGCAAGTGTGTGTGTGTGTGGGGTGATCAAAGGGAAAGCCACTGAAACTATGTCAGAAACAGCCCATGCTTACTTATTAGGGAATCCACATGGAGACTTAGCTGCCGTGGACTACATCTGAGCAGTGGTCTGGGTGCACTCCGTGAATGGTTCTTGGTTGATTTATCAGTCTCTGCAGGACCCCTTGAACCCAGAAGTTTTTTATTCTGTTGGCCTCCTTGTGGATCTTTTGTTCCCTCCAGGTCTTTCTGTCTCCCACTTCCCTGTACTCTGCCCAGAGTTTGGCTGTGAGTCTCAGCATCCGCTTAAGTTGTAGACTTGGGAATATTGTATCAGATGCCTTCCTTTTTCTCAGAAATGGATGTGTAACACTGGGTCTGCAGTATTCAGAAAATGGAAAAAGAGAAGAAAATGTGTCCTCAGTCGAGAGAGTTGCCATAGAAGTTTGCCTCCATTATGAAGCTATATTTGCCACTGCTCCTTGTGTTTTGACTCCTCTCGGGTCTCTCTTATGTGTTTTACCAATTTGTATACATCATAAACTTAGATTGAACATCATTTTTTTGTATGTAAATAGATATTTTATTTTTAAATACTATTTTACTTTTGAAATTAAAATATAGTTACATAAGTTTACTACTTCTCCTACCTCTCTCCAGTGTGTCTCATGCATCCCCAAGGGTCTCTAAGTAGAGAAAATGATTCTGTAAAAAACCTAGTTACAAATACTGATAGGAACACAGAATGGAGGAGGAGAGGTTGCCTGCCACTAAGTTAAAAGCGAGGGAAATTCAAATCTACCTTCTTAGGAAATTGTTACCACAGTGTAAACAATGCTGGTCTAGTTTATGAAAAAAAAAAGTTAAATCACAGTACTCAAAGATGTAATAAATTTTAATATTGTGGGTTTAGAGGGACATTAAAATCTTGCCATTTAATAAAACAACTGTTTTGGTCTGTATTACTTTAGCTTCTTTCAAAAAATCTTATTCATGCCAACATTTGATCTCATTATTTTTATATATCAAATGATATAGCTTCTCCTCCAACACTGTTAATGTCTCATCTATATCCATCCCTACCAAGCATTTCCTATTTATTTCTCCTTGAGATCAAATATAGAACTGGAGCTTATTTATTTATTTCCTGTCTCCACTATAGGCAGATGGAGATATGTAAGTGCGTTGCCAAGTGTAGTGGAGAATGAAGTTGTGTGCACCATGTCAAGGCTTAGAGTGTGACCTCCTTCACTGCTACCACTGAGCAGATGAATGTTGACCCAGCAGGGTTAGCTGTAGTCAAAGTGGAGCACGCCAAGCCTGCCATCTCAGACTGAAAACACAGCTCAGTAGTCCTTACCTACCACAGAATATAAAAAGCAAACTACCATTTCTACAACATACAGATTTCTGGAAAATTGTTTTTTCATCTTTAAATTAAAGAATTTAAATGTCTACAACTATATATATATATATATATATATATATATATATATTTATATATATATATATATATATAATAGTACTGCTGTTCATTTTTTCTTTGTAGTCATAGCTTTTTTAAAATTCCTTTTGCTTTTCCACAAATGGATTGAAAGGATTATAGATTTTTTAAAGTTCCTATTATTATTTTTTATCGTTTAATTATTGTATATGTCCCCAATTAAGAGCATTATCTGCAGGCTACTCAAATACAAATTTCCCAAGTGCAGAGTGTTGTAACTATCACATGGTTCTGAAGCCAGCAGCCTTGACACTTGTTCGATTTCTTGAGCAGTCAACTCAACAATGATTCAGTAGCAGCTATTTGTTTTGACTATGTGTTCCTTGAACCAGGTCGTTTCTTAGGTCTGTCTGCATGGAATATTCTTTTCCTTCTTTTACACTGAGGTGATGGGTAACCTTGACATTAAGGTGTGTTTCTTGGATGCAGCAAAAAGTTGGATCCTGTTTTTGCATCCATTCTGTTAGTCTGTCTTCTTATTGAAGAATTGAGACAATATTGACTTTCATCAATGAGTTGTGTTTGTTGATTTTTGTTGTTTTGTTGTTGTGGTATATTTGTGTGTTTCCCTCTTTTGATTTGTGACTCTTAGATTATTTGCTTATTTATTGTGTTTTCTTGTGTGTTTAACCTCCTTAGATTGAAGATTTCATTCTAGTGTCATCTGTAGAGCTGGATTTGTCGATAGATATTATTTAAATTTGGTTTTATTATGGAGTGTTTTATTTTTTCCACCTATTGTGATAGAAGATTTTGCTGGGTATAATAATCTGGGCAGGCATCTGTGGTTACCAGTTGTAGAATATCTGTTCAGGCCTTCTCATTTTTAGGGTCTCCATTGAGATATCAGGTATTTTTCTAATAGCCCATACCAAGTACCTGTTACTTGTTTTTTTCCTTGCAGTCTTTAATACTCTTGCTTTGTTTTGTACATTTAGTGTTTTGATTATTACATGCTGATGAGACTTTTCTCTTCCAGTCTATTTGGTGTTCTGTATGATTTCTATACCTTAATAGTCATCTTCTTCTTTAGGTTATATTTTCTTCTATGATTTTGTAGAAAGTATTTTATATGCCTCTGACATGGGTTTCTTCTACTTCCTCTATTCCTATTATTTACAGATTTGGTCTTTGCATCATGTCCCAAATTTCCTGGATGTTTTGTTCTGGTACTTTAAAATTTTTTACCTTACTTTTTGATCATGGTTTCCATTTCTTCTGTCATGTCTTCATTGCCTGAGATAATTTTTTCCAACTCTTATATGCTGTTGGTGAGGCTTGCCTCCATGGTTCCTGTTTGAGCTCCTAAATTTTTCATTCTTAATTTTCATTATTTCCAGTTTTTCTTATTGATTCTATTTCTACATTCAGATCATGAACTCTTTTCTTCATTCCCTTCCACTGATTGTTTGTGTTTCAACAGATTTCTTTAAGAGTTTTGTCAATTTTATCTTCAAGAACTTCTATTATAGTCATATAGTCATAAATGCTACTTTAAAGTCTGTATCTCATGCTTCAGCGATGTTGCAATTCTCGGGACCTATTGTTATAGAGTTACTGGACTCTAATGGAGACACAGTGTTCAGGCTTTGATGATTTTGTTTTTATAGTGTTGTCGAGGTATCTGATTATGGAAAGATTTTAATTCTAGGCACAAAAACCTGGTCTTGTTTTCTTTAGGATGGTGTTTTGTTTCTTTGTTTCTGTTCCCTTTTCTAGTTTTGGGAGAATGTAGTAGCTGTGTGTTGCCTGGTAGGAAATTCTTTAGGCATCCTCCCAGGTGTTGTGAAGTTTGGGGAAAGCAAATCTCTATTTCCAGGAGCTGACACTTTGGAATGCACATGGACTGGAGGGAGACCTGAGTGTTTCCAGAGAAGGAACTTTCTCCAGGATCAGCTTAGTCCCCTGAGAATTGGGTGAGAGGAGGAGAGGCCACAGCAGGTAATCTGCTACAGAGCTGTGGATGAGGCTGTGGAACTGGATTTAGATGTGAGGAGTGGGATATGAAGATCCAAAGCTCACTACCTGCTGTCCTGGTCTGATAGTTTTTCTGACAGTCTTGGCTTGCAGATTCCCAGGGAGTGTCTGGCGAAGTTGGAGGTTGGGATAATGGGATGAATTGGAGGAAGGGAGGTTGGAGGGGGAAGATCTGTGTGATCCATTATCAGCTGGATATGAGAGCACAGAAGGGGGATAGAATAGCAGGTGGTCTGCTACAGCACTGGATGAGACTGGGGAATTGAATGAAAGGAGAGGTAAAGATTTGCAGGCATCCTACCTGCTTCTCTGACTGGAGTATCCTGTAGGTTCCCATCTCACGCTGGTGTTGGTGACTGGAACAATGTAATGGGTGTGAGGAAGGAAGACTGAAAGAGAAGGTCTGTGTGATATGCTACAAATGGGGGAATAGAGGGAGAAGAGACTACAGCAGATGGTCTGCTACAGTGAGACTAGAGGACCAGAACTGGAGGTGAGGAAGGAGATGTGAAGATCCAGAGTTGCCCTTCTTGCTTTCTTGGCTAGAGCGAAATGATTTTCTTCTTATATTAGCTTAAGAGGATTGTTTGCCGAATCTAATGTATTCATCTTTTCGAGAAAATGTCTGTAGATAGCCTAGCCATTGAATTCCAGTTTAAGAAACTGTGCTAAATAGTAAAATGTTACGTTAGGATTTTACTTAGTAATACTGGTTTGAGAGCTTAAATTCTGAAACAGAAGTAGAAATTTATTAGTATTCACTTATTAGATTATTCAGACAATTTAGAATACGTTCATACTGGTGATTTATTAATGAAATTAATAAGGTATTTAAAAACATAAGACCTTACAGATAGTCAATATGCTAAAAATTTCAGATAACATTTCAGATAACTAGTGCGAATTATGTGGCTGTGTTGTTCTTGGCACAGGCACTCAGATATGTCAATTTAATTATAATATTGTTGTTACAAATAAAAATAATATTGGAGCATTTTGTAATGTGACTAAGTGCCACACGTGTTTTTATCAGCATGGCCCACACAAATACTTTATGTTTCCTACTGCTGTGCTGTAATAGGAAGACAATGCAGTTCTACTCTTGTTTGCCAAAGGCATAGATAGAAACTGCGCAAAGGACCCTTCACTCTACAGACAAGATACAAGATAAGTAGCATTAGTGTAATCAGGAGAGGAGTGCCATAATTGAATGCCCACAGCTGCTCTCTTGGGGTCAAGGTAGCCATCTGCATTTGGAACACTTTAAATTACTGCTTCTCATGTTCTACTTTACTTCTGGGATCTTGAGCTGTCATTACAACACCTTTCACCAGACTGAACTTGAAATTGAAAATAAATCAATCTCAAGGTGATTGAAATTACTACTGCCTGACTTCCCTCACTCTGTCATTCCACAGGAAGCTGGGGTTGGCTGTGGGTAGAAAATTGACTACAATTTTCCCTTTACTGTTTGCTATCATATCCTTCAGAGGGAAAACATTCTTTCAATGACCACTAACCCATGAATTATTAAAAATATTGGCTTCTGATTCTCGTATTTATTGTGTGTGTATATATATATATATTGTATATACATATATATAGTGCTTTATTGTATTTTTATACTCATTTGAGTCCCAGAGTATATACACTTCAAAAGTAGAAATAATTAATTACATATTACCTCATATGAAATATTAATAGTATATAACTATATGAATACTATGGGTTTAATATGGTTTTATATAAATATGAATAATGTGGATAATTCTACTTCCATATATGCACTTTTAACTATATTTGCTTAAGTGTATTTATTTTTTTTTTTTTTAGTGAAAGTTTATTTGTTGAATTGTGACATATAGGTAAAAAAGCCTTTAATTTTTATTTCTATGTACAACAATAAGCAAACTGAACCATTACACCCCGTTATGCAGTTCCGAAGAACATCAACTACACAATGAAAACAGCAAACAGAAATGTTTACTGATCCAGGATATAACAATGAGTCCTCTGCAGACCCTCACAAGGCTTTGCAGCAATACTCGCCAGAAGCCACTGTGTAGTTGTTGGCACTGAACAGAGAGGTGAAATTCTGTGCCAGGTACTCGAGGAGCTCCTGTATATAGGTGAACACTAACATAAGACTCTGCCTATTAAGGGGTGAACGGGCCAGTGTAGTCCCAGGTCTCACAAATAATCTCAGGAGGTGTTGCGCCCCATAGACCAGAGACATTGGAGTGTGGGGATGAGCCAGGTATATTTTGGCATACTGGGCTCTTTCAAACTGGCAGAGCAGCTGGGTGCCCGGTATTGTGTTGAAACTCGTCAACAGAATATTCCCTATTATCATAGCTTTCTCTGTGACTTCACAAAAGTCACATACTCTGTGAGAATGGTATCTACAGTTTTCTTAGCAGGGAGTTGGAATAACTGCTTCTGCTTGTTCACCAAGTCCCAGCTCTCAACCAGACAGGACTTGAGTTGTCCGGGGGACCCTCACTTCAACTCCTGTTCTCACAGTCCCAGTCAGATTTTGGTAAGGGATCTCGGCCACTTGGCTGGTACCACTGCCACTTCTGTTTTCTGGAGTATTCTGCAAGTTCTTTGGCACTGCCGCTGTAGGCGTGGATCCTGAAGAGGGCTTCTCTACAGCGAATCCATTTTCCATGGAGCAGGGACCTTTCTCCACAGAGCATCCATTCTCTAGTGTATCATCTTTCTCAGCAATGCATATTCTCTGGGAAGAATGACCCCTCTCCCCGGAATGGCCTTGTTCAAAAGAGCAACCCTTCTGGGCCATGCGCCCTTTCTCCGCAAAGAGCTATCTCTCTCTGCAGGGCAAATTTTCTTAGCAAAGTGACCTCTGTCCCCACAGTGAACTTCTTCTGGAGAGTGAAATATTTTTGCACAGGGACCCTTCTTTGCTCAACATCTTTTTGTAGGAGGGCAACCTCTCTTGGCAAATAGATGCTTCTCTGCAGTACGGCTTTTTGTCATAGGCCGACCTCTCCCAGTGGGTTGGTCCTTCCATGCAGATGGTATCTTCTGTGCACAGTTAACCCTCTGACTGAGCCACCCTCCTGTGCATAGTGGCTTTTGTCAGAGGCTGACCTCTGCCTGGGCAGCGATCTTTACCTGGAGAGTGTCCTTTTTTGGCAGAGTTACCCATTGGAAAGCTTTGTCTCTGCTTGTGAGGCAATCTTTCACTTCAGAGATTACTCTTAGTGCAGAGATGTCCCTTCGGATATAACCGAACTCTGCAAGGAGGCTTCTCCTCCAAGGCTGATTTCTGCGTGTGGGCTGACCTTTCTTTCCAAAGAATCTTTGCTCTGCAGAGATACCCCTTTTTATTGAAGAAACGACCCTGAGATTTTACCATACACCCATCAGAATGGCTAAGATAAAAACCTCAAGTGACAACACATGCTGGAGAGGATGTGGAGAAAGGGGAACCCTCCTCCACTGCTGGTGGGAATGTAAACTGGTACAACCACTGTGGAAAGCTCCAGATTAGGAATAGCGCTACCTCAAGATCCAGCTACACCACTCCTAGGCGTATATCCAAAAGATGTTCAAGTACATAACAAAGACATTTGCTCAGCCATGCTTGTAGCAGCTTTATTCATAATAGCCAGACCCTGGAAACAACTGAGATGTCCATCAATGGGAGAATGGATACATAAATTGTGGTACTTTTACGCAATGGAATACTACTCAGCAATTAAAAAAAAAAAAAGAAATCATGAAATTTGCAGGCAAATGGTGGGGTCAAGAAAAGATCATCCTGAGTGAGATATCCCAGGAGCAGAAAGACAAGACATACATGGTATATACTCATTTATAAGTGGTACTAGACCTATAAGATAGGATAAACATACTAAAAGCTGTACACCTAGAGAAGATAAACAAGAAAAAAGAGCTGGGGTAAGATGATCAATCCTCACTTAGAAAGACAAATGGGATGGGCATTGGATGTAGAAGCAAACAAGTAACAGGACAGGAGCCTACCGCAGAGGGCCTCTGAAAGGCTCTGCCTAGCAGTGTTTCAAAGCAAATGCTGAGACTCATAACCAAACTTTTGGCAGAGTGCAGGGAATCATATGAAAAAAGGGGTAGTTAGTAAGACCAGGAGAGGACAGGAGCTCCACAAGAACCAAATATATCAGGGCACAGGGGACTTTTATGAGACTGTTTCTCCAACCAAGGATCATGTATGGCTATAACCTAGAACCCCTGCTCAGATGTAGCCCATGGTAGCTCAGTATCCAAGTGGGTGCCCTAATGAGGAAAACAGGGACTATTTCTGACATGAACTCAATGGCTGGCTCTTTGACTTCCCCCCACTCCGAGGGAGGAGCAGCCCTGCTAGGCCACAGAGGAGGACTTGGCAGCCAGTCCTGATGAGACCTGATAAGCTAAGGTCAGGTGGAAGAGGAAGAGGACCTCCCCTATCAGTGGACTTAGAGAGGGGCAAGGAGGAGATTAGGGAGCGAGGGAATGAGGGAGGGGGCTATGGCTGGGATACAAAGTAAATAACCTGTGCTTAATATAAAAAAATATTTAAAAAAAGAAGAAGAAACCTCCTCTTCAGGGAGGCTGTCGTTGGATTGACCTCTCTCAGCGTGGAGGTCTTTGCCTGCAGAAGGTCTTCTGTCTGCAGAGTTGCCCCTCTTGACTGAGCCACCCTTCTCTTCAGGATGGCTTTCCTTCCAGGCAGACCTCTGCCTGCAGGGTGATCTTTCCTCCCAATGTGTCTTCTCTCTTCAGAGATACCCCTTCTGATTCCAGGAATCTCCTCTGCAGGGAGGCTTTTGCTAAGGCAACCTCTCCCAGTGTGGCTGTCTTTACCTCCAGAGGGTGCTCTCTCTGCTGAATGGCCCATTTCTGCAGATTGGCTTCTCTGTGGGGGCCCATCTCTGCAAGTGGAGCAATTTCCCACTCCAGAAGGTGCTCTAGCTGCAGAGATGCTCTTTCTGATAGAGGGGATCTCCTCTGTTCTCCGAGGTTGACCTCTTCCTGGGGTATGATCTTTCCTTCCAGAGAGTCCTCCCTCAACAGAGATACCCCTTCTGATGGAGGGAATCTTCTTTTCAGGGAGGCTTTTGTTGGGATTACCTCTCTCTGCAGCATGCTCTTTCCCTGTGGAGGGCCCTCTGTCTGCAAAGCTGCCCCTCCCACTTGAGTTACCCTCCTCTGCAGGGCAGCTTTGGTTGGGGCAAGCTGTCACTGCAGGGAGATCTTTACCTGCAGAGGGTCTTCTAATATTGCTATCCTTCTGGACTGAGCAACCCTTCTTCACTGGCTGCTTTTGCTGGGTGTGAGCTCTCACTGCAGGGAGACCTTTTCCTTCAGAAGGGTTTGTCTCTGCACAGCTGCTTGTCTCTGAATGACCCTTCTCTGTCAGATGACTTCTTTTGGTGGGTCAACCTCTCCCTGAAGGGCGACATTCCTCTGTAGAGAGTCCTCTCTTTGCAAAATGGCTTCTCTCTGCAGAGATAAGTTTCTTAGCTGAGGGGTCTCTCTCTCTCTCTGGGCAGAGAGACCTCTCTCAGGCAAACAATCAGTAGAGGGACCCTTCTTAGTAGAAAGGGACCTCTTTGTACATTGTCCTCTCTCAGTTAGGCAGCTGCTCTCAGCCTCAGGGCTTCTATCAACCCAACACCCTTTCTCTGGAAGGCAAGCTTTTTCTGCAGGGCAACTTTTCTTGATAGGGTGACCTCTATCTGAAGGATGATCTTTCTCGGAAGAGTGATGCTTCAAGGCACATGGGTGCCTCTTATGTGCAGTGTGACTTTTATCAGAGATCTGATGACTCTTTCCAGGGAAGTGCTTCCTGGCAGAGGAACTTTTCTCCTTGGAATGACCTTTTTCAGCATGAGAGGGCTTCTCGGCAGAGGAAACCTTCTCTGTGGTATGACTTTTTCCAGCATAGAGATGCTTCCCATCCGACAGAAGCTTCTTGGCAGAGGGGCTTTGAACTGTAATACAGTGCTTCTCAGCAATGAGATTTTTAGTGCACTACTCCCATTGACTGAGTTTTCTTTGCAGAGCGGCCCGGCGTCAGTCTTCCTGGAAGAGCTGGCTTGAAGACTCCTGGGCTCTGCTGACTTCTGTTTTGAGGAGACATGTTTTATTTTTCTGACCTGCATGTCATTTGCCGTCAGCTTCAGGAAGTCATCTCCTTCAGCAAACTGCTGGCCAAGAACATGGGGACTTTTCTTTCTTGAACTCATTTAAGCCATCTTCTTGTTTTATCTTCAAAGAACGAACGAATTCTCTGAGTTTTCTGGGACTATCTGGAAAAGTAAACTGGAAGCACAACCCAGAAGTCCAAATGATTTTTACAGCCAGGATCAAATTCCTGACTGTTTACCAGGTTGAGCTCTTTTGGAAGGATGGCAGAGGAGCGGCAGTGAAGTACAGCACTACCGCATCTCCAACTGCTGGTGCAGAGGCAGGTTTCTCTAGCAACTAGCCATACTCAAAAGTCGTCTTGGAGATGGGCTTATGCCCCTCAACCAATTGGTAGTCTTATGTTAATTGCACTGTGTTCCAAAGCCAAAGGATTGGACCACCACTCTGACTTTAGTGATGGGATGTGGGGAGGGTGGGTCTTCCTTTTCTTTACTTTTTTTTAACACCTGGTTGTCTGCAAGCTCACAAGGATTCTCAAGCCTCTGCCTCCCTTCCCAGTGCCAGCATTAATGGGTCTCTTTTTATCCTCCCTAACGTTCTTGCCTGCAGGACTGGGCTACTTCTGAGTGTGGCAACAAATTCATTTCCATTCAACATTGAATGTTGGAATAATAAATTAATCTGTTAAACCATATATCTCACAAAATACACAGAGAGATTGAAAGGGTTTTGTTTGTTTGTTTGTTTACTTTTTGTAATGGGAAAAGCTACAACATACAAATTTCAACCCTAAGAAAGCTAGAGAGACAATGGCAGTATCAGACAAAACAGACATTAAAACGAATACATTGCAGGATAAAAAAGACTTTCACATGATAAAAGGATTGGGCCATCAGGAAGCTATCACAATCATAAACATGTAATTATCTGAGGATGAAGAACAATATATATGAAGCAAAAAGTCATAGAAACATATGGGAATACGGTACATAGAAATACAATAGATAATTCAAAAACACTGTTTGTAGTGTTCAGTAGCCTCTTTTCAGTAATATTTAGAACACTAGAGCGATTACAATGAGGTAAAAGACTTGAACAACACTGTGAACCAAAATAGCACTAGAAATAAAGCTAAAAAAACAATACCTCTAAGAACAGCAGAATAGACATTCTTCTTAAGTGTGGTGGAACATTCTTCATGTTAGATCATACAGCAGCCTTGACTCATGCTTTGACTTCCTCATGTCTCCTCATGCCTTGACTTCCCCCAAATCCCATGCACCTGGCGGGAGCTCAGCACTGTACATCCATTAGTACATCCGTCATGGCTGCCACCATCACCATCATCTTTCTGCCACAGCTCCTGCTTCTCTGCCCACCCGGAGTCGAGGACAACGTGGGTCAAATTTATTTATTTTCTAAAGCACCAATATATCTACTCTAAAGACTTTTTTTTTTCCTCCCGGTAATTTTATGTTATTTTGTTTTTGAAGACGAAGAGAAAAAAAAATTGAGCTTTTACTAACACACAGATGTTTTTGCCTTTCCCTTTTGTTCATTCCTTTATAGATAAGCAACCAGCATTTCTTATCATTTCTCTCATTGTTCCTCTATCAAGCATCTTCCTACCATTTCTTTTGCCCCATGTTCAGTCTCATCCTTGTCATCTCCAGCACCACAATTACATTAGCAGACCACTAATTTCCAAACACAATTCCCCTTTCTCTTGTTTACATCTGTGTACTTCTTCTGATTTGTTCCAACTTGAAATCATATTTTCTCATAATAGCCCCTTGTTGAAGGTGTGCTTATTCTCAGGGGTTGTTGGAGTTTTACCCAACTAAAAATCATTTATTTTTTGGAATGAGATTAGGTGATATAAATGAATACTATAGTTTAATGTAGTTTTGAGTATGTCTTCTGAGGGTCCTTGCATGAATTTAATTCTATGGAAAGTATTAGTGAGATAGGAACTAAGTCTGATGTGCAGAGACTTTGGACTTCTGAAAAATGACTAGAATAAAGTCACTGTCATGATTAGATGCAGTCATCAGAGTGAAGCTATCATGGCTGAATACAATACATACACATGGGTGGTCCAAGATGGCACCGACCAGCTCGCACAGTATCTGAGGGGCACAGGATCCGAAACTCCGAAATTGGTGAGTGGAAGGGCAGCAGAACTCAGAACATCAACATTGAGGCTTCCTGGGCAAGAGGGGAAAACCCATGACTAGGACAGTTTGGATCCAGGTCACCCTTGAATGTCTCTGGGGACTAAGAATGGTGAATATTCAACCTAGGTGCACTTCCCCTTGCCCCAAGCACTGGTCTCCCTGCTAGGCTGAGGCTGCAGTGGTTGCCCCAAACACAAGCCTCCATGCTCAGTGACTGAAATGGCACGGAAGGCCTCTCAGGACTGCGGCTGTGGCAGGGTGGCAACTAGTCCAAGATGAGCCTCTTCACTCAGTGGGTGACTGAGATAGCAGAGGCAGCTACCCCAAACCGTGGACATCACTGAGCTGATGGATCTCCTGCATTCTCGTTTGCCTCTGCAGGCCCAACTCTGAGAGTAGAAAACAGAAGGAACCCCAGTGCTTTCCAATTAGGCCTGCATTGCAAGTGAGGGTGCCTTCAAGTGAGTGCTTGCAGAGCCTCAGATCCAGGGTCCCTCTATGCTAGTAGCCAGGCATAGGATTGCTCCCTCCTACACTCCCATTGTGGGCAACATAGGGATCCTTGAGACAGTATTCTCAACATTGAAGCCCTAGCGGAGACCAGGCAAACAATTACAGGAGCCCAGACACATCTGAATACCAGCAGAATAATAAGAAAGGTCTGTAGGCCACTGAGGCATTCAGGACACCTAAGCATATGCACTGCACTCACAAACAGCACTAGTACCCACACTCCATCCTGTGCTTAAGCTCCACCCTTCCAGGCATCTACATGCTCTAGCACACTGTCCTTCAAGGCACATGTCTACGCACACACCAGTGCTTGCACAGATGTACCTGTGACCTTCCTCCCTTAGCAACAGCAGAAACACCAACATCCAATCTCAAACAGGTGGACTTCTCTCATCTTTCTGAAGAATACTCCAGACACCAGAGAAAGACAGATCTAGTCTGAAGTACAAACTCTACGAACAAACAGCAAAGATTACAGATGAACAGATGGCTAGAGGTCGGCATAAGAACACATCCAACTAAAATCAGAACATCATGGCTTCACAGTAAAAATAAAAAAAATCAATGGATATTTTAATTCATTGGAAACACAGGAAAATGATTTTAAAGCTATGCTTATCCAGTTATCAGAGGCACATAAAGAGGAAATGAACAAAGCTCTCAAAGAAATACAGCCAAACAAATAGAGGCACTGGTAGAGCCACAAGTAGAGGCATATAGAGGGGAAATGAACAGAGCTCCCAAAGAAATACTGGCAAATACAGCCAAACAGAGGCTCAAGTAGGGGCCATATAGAGAGGAAACAAACAAAAAAAAGTAGAGGCCATCATGGAAAGACAGGAATCTACATTCAAACAGATGAAGGAAATAGTACAAGATATAAAAACAGAATTAAACTCGATAAAGAAAACACAAACAGAGAAAAGCCTGGAGATAAAGAACTTAGAGAAAACATCAGGAACCACAAAGGTAAGCATCAACAACAGAATACTTTTCCAAGAGATGGAAAAGAGAATCTCAGGCACTGAAGATACAATTGCAGAAATGGATACATCTCTAAAAGAAAAAGTAAAATCAGAAAAGTCCCAAACACAAAACATCCAAGAAATCAAGGACCATATGGAAAGATGAAATCTAAGAATATTAGGAATAGATGAAAAAGAAGATTCCAGGCTCCAAGATCCAGAAAATATTTTCAAGAAAATCATTGACAAAAATTATCCCAACTTGAAGAAAGAGAGGTCCATTAACATACAAGATATCTACATAACAACAAATGGACTAGACCAGAAAAGAAAATCCTCCTGTAATATAACAGTCAAAACACTAAATCTACAGAACAATGAAGAACAAATTATTAAAAGCAGCAAGGGAAAAAGGCCAAGTAAGATATAAAGGTAGACCTATCACAGTCACACCAGACTTCTCAACAGAAAATATGAAAGGCAGAAGGGCCTGGGCAGATGTCATGTAGACTCTAAGAGATCACAAATGTCAACCGAGACTATTGTACCCAGCAAAGCTTTCAATCAACATAGATGGAAAAAACAAAATATTCCATGACAAAACTAAACTTAAACAATATCTACACAGCAACCGAGCCCTACAGAAGATACTAGAAGGAAAACTTCTTCTAACAAAATCAACTACACCCAAGAAAACACAGGATATAGATAATTTCACAATAAAGAATTAAAAGAAAATAAGCATTGATACACAGTAACAATAACAGTAACGCCACCAACTCCACAATAAAAGAAACTAACATTTATTGGTCACTATTATTTATCAACATCAATGAACTCAACTCTCCAATAAAGAGACACAGACTAACAGAATGGTTGCGGAAACAGGATCCAACATTCTGCTGCATCCGAGAAACACATCTTTGCAACAAAGATAAACACTACCTCAGAGTAAAGGGTTGGAAAAATGTTTTTCAAGCAAATGGACCCAGAAAACAAGCTGGAGTAGCTATTCTAATATCTAATAAAATAGACTTTCAATGAAATTAATCAAAAAGATGGAGAGGGGCACTTCATTCTCATCAAAGGAAACATCAGCTAGGAGGACATCAAAATCCTGAACAACTATGCCCCAAATACAAGAGCACATACATTTGTCAATGAAACACTATTAAAGCTTAAATTACACATCAATCTTTTTTCCATATTTTTTTTATTTTAATTGTACTTTATTTACTTTGTATCCCCCCTCTAGTTCTCTCCCCCCTCCCCTCCCAATCTTTCCCTTCCTCCCCCTTCTCCACACACTCCCCTCCACAAGTCCGCTGGTAGAGGAGGGTTTGTTTTTCTTCCTTCTGATCCTAGTCTGTTAGGTCTCATCAAGAGTGGCTGCATTGTCTTTCTCTGTGGCCTGGTAAGGCTTCTCCCCCCTCATGGGGAGGTGATCAAAGAGCAGGCCAATCAATTCATGTCAGAAGAAGTCCCTCTTCCCATTACTATGGAACCCACTTGGACACTGAACTGCCATGGGCTACATCTATGCAGGGGTTTTAGGTTATCTCCATGCATGGTAATTGGTTAGAGTATGAGTCTCAGGAAAGATCCCTGTGCTCAAAATTTTGGTTCTGTTGCTCTCCTTGTGGACCTCCTGTCCTCTCCAGCTCTTACTATTATTTCTCACTTCTTTCGTAAGATTCCCTGCATTCTGCCCAAAGTTTGGCCATAAGTCTCATCATCTGTTTTGATAGTCTGCAGGGAAGAGCCTTTCAGAGGCCCTCTGTGGGAGGCTCCTATCTTGTTTCCTGTTTTCTTCTTCTTCTGGTGTCCATCCTCTTTGCCTTTCCGAGTCAGTCTTAACACCTTCACAGTGAGAGACTTCAACACTCCACTCTCACCACGGGACAGATCATCTAGACAGAAACTAAGTAGGGAAATAATGATACTTACAGGGGTCCTAAATCAAATGAACCTAAATAGATATCTGCAGAACTTTTCACCCAAACTCAGAAGAGTATACCTTCTTTTTAGCACCTCATGAACCTTATAAAAAAAAAAATGACTATCTAGTTGGGGACAGAGCAAGCCTCAATCAGAAAATGGAAGTAATCACTTGTATCCTATCAGACCACCATGGCCCAAAACTAGACCTCAGCAACAACAGAAATAACAACAAGCCTACATACACATGGAAACTAAACAACTCTCTACTCTATGACAGCTTGGTCAGAGAATAATGAAAAAAAGAAATTCGAGACTTTCTAAAATGAATGAAAATTAAGGCACAACTTACCCAAACTTATTGAACACATTGAAAACAATGGTAAGAGGAAAGTTCAGAGCACTAAGTGCCTCCAGAAAAAAGTTGGAGACATTTCATACAAGCAATTTAATGGCACGTCTAAAAGCCCTAAGAAAATAAAAGAAGGAGACACACCTAAGAGAAGTAGATGATGGGAAATAATCAAACTCTGAAATCAATGAATTAGAAACAAAGAAAACAGTTCAAAGAATCAATGAGACCAATAACTGATTTTTTGAGAAAATCACCAAGATAGACAAACCTTTAGCCAAACTAACTAAAAGGCAGAGAGAAACTATCCAAATCAGCAAAATCAAAAATGAAAAGGGGGGCATAACAGCAGACACTGAGCAAATCCAAACAATTGTTAGAACTTACTACAAAAGCATATATGCCACAGAATTTGAAAATCTAAATGAAATGGACAATTTTCTTGATAGATCTCATTTACCAAAATTAAATCAAGATCAGGTAAATAGATTAAATAGTTCTATATCTCCAAAGAAAATAGAAACACTCATCAAAAATCTCCCTTCCAAAGAAAGCCCAGAGCCAAGTGGTTTCAGAGCAGAATTCTACCAGACCTTCAAAGAAGTGTTAACTCTGATTCTCTCCAAATTATTCCACAAAAATGAAACAGAAGAAACATTACAAAATTCATTCTATGAAATCACAGTCACCTTGATACTTAAACCACACAAAGACCCAACAAAAAAAGAGAACTTCAGACTGTTCTCTCTCATGAAAATTAATGCAAAAATACTCAAAAAATTACTTACAAACCGAATCCAAGAACACATAAAAGATATTATCCATCATGAGCAAGTAGGCTTCATCCAAGACAAGCAGGGGTGGCTCAATATTCGAAAATCCATCAATGTAACCCACCATATAAACAAACTGAAGGGGAAAAAATCACATGATCATCTCCTTAGTTGCTGAAAAAGCATTTGACAAAATCCAACACCCATTCATGTTTAAGGTCTTGGTGAGATAAGGGATACAAGGCACATACCTAAACATAGTAAAGACAATATACAACAAATCTATAGCCAACATCAAGCTAAATGGAGAGAAATTTAAATCAATCCCATTGAAATCATGGACAAGGCAAGACTGCCCATTCTTTCCATATCTCTTCAAGATAGTGCTTGAAGTCCTATCTAGAACAATAAGACAACTAAAGGAGATCAAAGAGATACAAATCAGAAAAGAAGATGTCAAATTATCACTATTTGAAGGTGATATGGTAGTATATATGAGTGATCCCAAAAATTAAACCAGACAACTCCTTCAGCTGATAAAGACCTTCAGCAAAGTGGCTGGATACAATATTAACTCAAAAAAAATTTCAATAGCCCACTTGTATACAAAAGAAAAAAAGGGCTGAGAATTAGGGAAACAACAACCTTCACAATAGCCACTAATAGTAAGTACTTTGGTGTGACTCTAACCGAGCAAGTGAAAGATCTGTTTGAAAAAAAAACTTCCAGTTTCTGAAGAAAGAAACTGAAAAAGGTATCAGAAAATGGAAAGATCTCCCATGCTCATGGATCAGTAGGATTAACATAGACAAAAAGGCCATCCTGTCAAAAGTAATCTACAGATTTAATACAATTCCAATCAAAATACCAACCCAATTCTTTACAAACCTTGAAAGAACAGTTCTCAGCTTGATATGGAAAAACAACAAGAATAAAAGAATAGTTAAAACAATGTTGTACAACAACAGATCATCTGGAGGTATCTCCAACCCTGACCTCATCTGTACTACAGAGCAATAATAATGAAAACTGCATGGTACTGGCATAGAAACTGAATGGTGGATCAATGGAATCAATAGAAGACCCAGAAATAAACCCACACACCTATACTTGATTTTTGACAAAGAATCTAAAACATTCAATGAAAATTTTTTTTTAAAAAGACAGCATCTTCAACAAAAGGTACTAGCATAACTGGATATCTACATGCAGAAAAATGCAAATAGATCCATATTTATCACCCTGCACAAAACTAAAGTCCAGGTGGATCAAAGACCTCAACATAAAATCATATAAACTATATCGGTTAGAAGAAAAAGTGGGGAAGAGCCTTTAACCCATTGGCACAAAAAACAATTTTGTTAACAGAACACCTACAGCACAGACTCTAAGATCAACAATCAATAAATAGGACCTCATGAAACTGAAAAGCTTCTGTAAAGCAAAGGACACTGTCTTCTTAACAAAACAAAACATCAGAATAGCCTACAGATTGGAAAAGGATCTTCACCAACCCTATATCTGACAAAGGGCTAATATCCAGAATATATAAAGAACTCAAGAAGTTAAACAGCAACAAATCAAGTAATCTAATTAAAAAATGGGGTACAGAGCTAAACAGAGAATCCTTTTTTCTTTTTTTTATATTAATCACAGGTTATTTACTTTGTATCCCAGCCATAGCACCCTCTCTCATTCCCTCCCAATCCCACCCTCCCACCCTCAGAGGGAAGGGGATGAGGACCTCCCCTATTCATGGGCTTGGGAGGGGCAAGGGAGGGTGTTACAGCTGGGATACAAAGTGAATAAACTAATTTATAAGAAATAAATAAGTTAAAAAAGCATACATATGTGAATCGCCTGTTTTTGGATGTGTGATGTGTTCTTCTCAGGACTCTACCAGCAAGAATGTCATTAAAAGTTGTGAGCCTTTGAATGTTAATGGCTATGAGTGAAATAAGGTAGTATCTTAACAAATATTTTAAAGTAAGTGTCCAGTTTTGAGAACTTCCCTTTAGTAACACCAAATAGTGAATAAATATAAAGCACAAAAACAATCCTGTCTGAAACATGTTCAGTTAGTTATGAGGATATATAATATCACAATATTTCCCAGGTATAATCAATTCACCATGTTTTATGGACGCTTGTCCCTGTAATTCATTTTGAAAATGATCTGTAACTGAAGGAGTGTGTGTGGCCTTGCAATGCAGTTGTATCTTTAAGGCTATTTACTTCTTCTTCTGTGATCCTGTCCTCTTTTTGCTTTACTCAAACAATGCATCTCCTTTCTTCTTCACTGGTATTTACCCAGGCCATTGTCACTCAGGCCAAAATGTTCCTCCCACCAAAGACATTTCTTATCATATTGCGGACTATGATGCTTTTATATTTGATAGTAGATACAATAAATTTGTAGTTTCTCATTTAGCAATCATCTTTTCTGAACACTAATCTTGCTAGATTTTTTATTACAATATAAACTTCGGGGCAGGTTCTGGCATTTTCTAATTCTTTTGTTTTCTTAGTTGATAATGTTTGTTTGCATTTGTCTTTAAGACGTTATTTGTTTTATATGATGTTCTTCTTATGAGATGTAAGCCACCTACTATATGTGTAATGTACCTCCTTGCCTGTTATATAAAGTTAGCATGCCACTGTTCTTGAATGATTTAAAATTAGGAGAGGCAGCAATTTGGCCTTTCAACACTGACAAGGACAGCATGGCTAGAGAAAATGCTTTCTTAAATTTAAATATCAATATGACTTCTAACTTCTGCATGGCTTGGATAACAACTTACATGTTAATCGGAGAACTTTTTTAAGTATATTAAAGAAGCTGTATCAAAACATTATTAACATGAAAAAATACACAAATTTTGTACATATATTCATGAGTGTGTGTGCTTTGCTGTGGATGTCAGGAATTGATATTGGATGTGTACTTCAATCGCTCTTCACTTTTAATCTTTCAAACAGGGTCTCTTACTGAATCTGTGGGTCTTTAAACTCCACTGATCATCTTGTCTCTCTTTATCTAGCACTGTGACTGCAAGTTCATTCCACAACTGGCTTTTTTAGTGTAGATACTGAGGAAAAAACTCAGGACCTCACACAGGATCAAACACAACTGATCCATCTACCCGTTTCTGAAAATTATATGTTTAAAGTATAAAGCTTAATGTTTTTCTTATATATATACCCATTGTAAAATATTTACCACAACCAAGCTTATTCATAATCTATCATCTTTACATAATTTACAGTTGTGTGTATAAGACTTAAGATCTATCCTCTGAAACAAATTTCAAATATACTATATTACTAAAAGTTATCACTATTAATTTGTAGTAGTTTGTGAGTAAATAGATAAAACATGCAGTTTTTTTGTACACAGCATAAATTCTATAAGAGCTAAGCACTAATAAAATAGTTAAGAATTAAGTACATGAAAAGTTATTATTCAAGATATAGTCCATGAGGATTGAGTTTCGTATGCTCAAGAAGAAGACATCTAAGTTTTCATCTTCAACTGACTTTTGATAAGACAAATTAGCACTTTAATTATTTTTGTAAAATTTTTGTGTGTGAGCATTTTTTCTGGATATGTCACATGCTGGTCCTCTAAAGAGCAGGAAGTACTGTTAATTGACAAACCAACTATGTAGCCCCCAATCAACAGATTTTTTGGCAAGATTTTTGTTGCATATACACGTTGTGCTAACAGGAAAATCTACAATAGAAAGTGTTCTTAAAGCATATTCTGCTGTTGTGCTGGCATATGTGGTACTATTTTGCAGAAAATGAAACTTTAAATTATTTTAATTATAGTAGAATTTTCATGTTTGTTGCAGTTAAAATAATAAATGAGATCATTGTAATCAGTAAGAGAATGTAGATCATGGGAATCTGATTTCACAAATGTCTTTGTTGAGATATGAAACAGCATCATATTCATATTTTACAGGAAATGCATTCTCTTTATTTTAATATAATCTTAACTCAATGTCCATACTCATTCTAACTGCTACATCTTGTTTTCTCTACTATATATAATTTAAAATGACCAAAACATATGACTTAAGCCTTTAAGTTTTTTTTTCTAAATTTAGAGGTATGTTATGATTTAATATATGCTTCTTAACTATAAGTTATTTCTTATTGTGGAATATAAACATTTAACTCGAGTTTGAAATCAAAATGAGAAAATATTTTTGCCCCACTGAATAATATTTTTGCTGTTTGAAGAAGACTGGAGTAGAAGTTGGCAAGTGTGTCTTCAATATATTAAGCTAGATGCCAATAAAATTAAAATGTTTATAAATTAAAATGTATCACAATTTGAATGTCTTGTGTTACATTTTCTCAGTGAAAACATGGATAAATAAATGAAATGAAAAGTAAATGAAAACTACACGAATGGAAAATGCATTATAAACAGATAGGTGGGTAGATAGATGACAGATAGATGATAGATAAATAAATAGATGAAAGAAAAATAGATGATAGATAATGTATATATATATATTGTGTATATATTATATATATTATTATATATGTATATATACATTATATATATGTGTGTATATATATATGAAATGATGGAGATCACAGATAGCAGCAGGCTAGATTATCAGAATTATAATATTGTAAATTCCTAGCAAACATGCATTCATTACTTTTACTCACTTGTAAATATATGCATATTCATTTTGACTTCATAAACAAGATGATTTTTTGTTTTGTTGTTATTTGTTTTCTCTCTGCACTTCTAACGTCTCAGGAATGAGAGGTTGCTTTAGTCATAATTCCTCTGACAATAGCATACTCATCAATGGTCAAAGCATGGTCTCTTCATATCATTTCTCCCATCTATGATACCCTCCTTCTATATGAACCATCTACAGTATATTTAATATGGTTTATGTTTATATAGGTGACTTAACTTTTTTATTTGCATTTTAAAAGCTTAATTTTATTTGAAAATTTTAAAAAAATCGTTAGTTGAGAACTTAATACACGTACATGTATTCTGATCATATTCATCCCTCAGTCTTCCCCTCCAACAACACATGCTGGAAAGGATATGCAGAAATGGGAACCTCCTCCACTGCTGGTGGGAATGTAAACTTGTTCAATCACTTTGGAAATCAATCTGGTGCTTTCTCAGACAATTAGGAATAGTGCTTCCTCAAGATCCAGCTATACCACTCCTAAGCATAAATCCAAAACATGCTCAACTATACAACAAGAACATTTGCTCATCCATGTTTGTAGCAGCTTTATTTGTAATATCCAGAAGCTGGAAATAACCCAGATGTCCCTCAGGTGAGGAATGGATACAGAAATTTTGGTACATCTACACAATGGAATACTACTCAGCAATTAAAAACAAGGAAATCATGAAATTTGCAGGCAAATGGTGGAAACTAGAAAAGACCATCCTGAGTGAGGTATCACAGAAGCAGAAAGACACACAGGATATATACTCACTCATAAGTGGCTATTAGACACATAATATAGGATAAACCTACTAAAATCTGTACACCTAAAGGAGCTAATTAAGAAGGAAGGACTCTGGGTAAGATGCTCTATCCTAATTTATAAAGTCAAAGAGGGTGGACATTAGAAGAGGGGGAGAACAGGGAACAGGACAGGAGCCTATCACAGAGGACCTTTGAAAGACTCTACCCTGCAGAGTATCAAAGCAGATTATGAGACTCAGTCAAACTTTGAGCAGAATACAGAGAATCTTATGAAAGAGGGGGGAGGTAGAAAGACCTGGAGGAGAAAAGGAGAACAATGAAACCAAAAAAATCAAGACACATTCAAAGACTGATACTCCAACCATGGACCACTCATGGAAATTACCTAGAACCCCTGCACAAATGTAACCTATACCATATGAGTGTCCAAGTGTGTTCCCTAATAATGGGAACAATGACTCTCTGACATGAACTCAGTGGCAGGCTCTTTGATCACCTCCCCCTCAGGAGGGGTGCAGCCTTACCAGACCACAGAGGAAGATAATGCAGCACTCCTAATGAGATCTGATAGGCTAGGATCAGATGGAAAAGGAGGAGAACCTCCCCTATCAGTGGACTAGGGGAGGGGCATTCTTGGAGAAACGGGAAAGAGGGTGGGGTTAGGAGGGGAAGAGGGGAGAGCTACAAATGGATTACAAAGGAAATAAAATGTACTTAATAAAAATAAAATATTATAAAAAAGATCTCTCTAATCCTCCAAACAACATCATGTTCTTTCTTTAAAGAAGGTAAATAAATGAATAAACCACTGAATCTAAAATTAGTGCTATCCAAATATGCATAGTTTGAAACCATCCAAATAAGCATAGCTAGCCTACTAGGGACTACATCACTGTGAAAACACTCGTCTGTCCCCAGCAGCTATCAACAGTCAACAGCTTCTCACCTAGAGTAGGGTCCTCATGAGCATTCCTTTTATCTATGATGGCATGCTGACAGACTTGATCCTCTGCAGATACTGTGTAGGCCACCACAAAACTGATCTCATGAGAACAGCCCTGTCAGAGCTAAAAAGATACAAATTTTGGACCTGACTTCTCTTTCTTACAACTTTTCTGTTCCATTTTCTATGATGTTTTTGAGTCGTAAATGATATAAATACCACATGTAGGCCTGAGCCTTCCCATAAAACCCATTCTCTGCAGTTGGACAAGTTGTGAGTCTCTGTATTAAGCTCTTTACTCCGCAAAAAAGAAACTGTCCTGGTGAGTGATGAGATCCTTTCTATTTTGTGTCATGTATCAATTTTTCTCTGAGATACAAAATTATATAAAAGAGGAAAGATCGGTGAGACTCAGGATGTTCAAAGGGGTGGTGAAATACATCATCTTCCTGCAAAGCTCATTAAGGTTCAGGAGGCAATTCACAAACTTCAGGAAGTTCCTGAAACTAATCAAATATACTAGGCCCCTCCCTTCCCAGGGTTACATCAACAGAGCAGCTGAAAACAATCTTAGGCAAGCTGAGTAGCCCAGAAGAAGCTGGACAGACAAGAAGCCAAAAAAGATAGACCAACCAAAATACTTGTTATAGGTACCTACCATGTTGCCTGAAAACCAGAGACTAGCCAAACTTTCTAGAAAAAACCTGACTTGCCTGGTAGCATGCTGTGCTACCAGTGGGTCATGTAGAGAACTCCAATGTTGTAGCTCACCCAGTTTGGGTTGTGTTTTAGGTGATGCAATTATCTTTGAGTCACTTCTCTTCCTGTAATTAGCCTTTAATCCATACAGCTACAAGCAATCCCAATAAAATCATTGTTTCACAAAGATGGGCTTGGTGGCACCCTTGCTTATGTATGTTGCTGGTTTTATACTTGGGGTAGGTAGATGTTTGCTTATGTCTGCCTAAAATTAGTGTCATATAACAGTAATCAGAAGGCAGTTTGATAGTTTGCCAATTTAGCAATGACAGTAACATATTCAACCCTAAGGCTTATTTTCCAAATACTTAAATAGTTTTGTTTAAGAAGATTATTTAACAGAAACTAACAAGTCTCTCCTGTCTAGTTGAGTATTTACCAAAGCTGAAAAGTATGATGAAACAGCATGCTCTGGATATCTTCAGGGTCATGTTTTAGGTATCCTTCAGATATTTCCTCATTCTTTATTCATCACATTGCAGGTCACTTTGATTTTAAATATTTTAGAGAAAAAGAATCTGAAGCTCATGTGAATAAATAACATTTTGAATTTCTAAAAACGAAAGGTTTTAGTTGTGTTGCTTAATTTCACAATAATGATCCATTTTGAATGAGTGAAATAATTCCCAGATGTAGGAGAAAACACATAAGTTTAATACATCACTTACTCTTAAAAAGCTTATGTTTGCCAACTGGGAGATACTGACTATGTGAAGAAAGAGGAAAAAGGAAACATGAAAACAAAACAAAGCCTCGGATAATAAGACAGTGGAAATCATAATCATTATTTAGGTGGAGAGAGATGTGAAATCTCTCCGGTAGGGTTATCAGAGGGAAATAGTTCTCAGGTCAAAGACAAATAGCATCAATGAATCTATGTAAGATTCTATAGAAGCTAGGGTGGAAGCCACAGACAGTATCGGGGGGAAGGAATGAACGGCTTGCTTGTTTGATTTTGTTCTGTTCAGTGTGTACAAAGGGAATATCTGCTCATTGAGGCTCCTTGGCTCAAGTTAATGAAAGGATGGCAGAGCAGCAAGGACTGTCTTCATGGATCACAATGCCAAGTTTATAGTCAACAGCAGCAGCAAATGATGCAGTAGCTGCCTTGAAGATCCACACATGCAGAAATGAATACAGAAGTTTGGTTTGTATTTAGAGGAGCCATCTTTTTCATCTACTTCACAGGGTCATCATCTCATGGAGTGGGCTCCTTCAAAATCAGTCTGGCTGGACTTCTTTACCATTTCAAACCATCTGATTAAAAAACTAAATATCCTAATGCCCTGAGCTGCATTATAGCTAAAAATGAGCCCAACTTAAAATTTAAAAAACTTTTCAAATAAGCTTGCTGTCCAATTTCTACAATTTACGTTACTATGTGTTTGGAAACCTTTATTAAATGAAATCAAGAACACTAATATTGGTTGTATTACCTGTAAAGTTTATCTATGTAAATTAGAAATTATATACAGTGCAATGCATGAACTTTGCGTGCACAAATATATGATTTACAAAAACCTTCACACACGTGTGAAACTGTCCATCTGTCATCTCTCTCACTTTTAGTGGTATTCATTGGCTCACAATCTCCGCTTAGCAGAAACGGTGCTTTCATCAAAGATCTAAGAATGTAACTTATTCCAGCACAAGGGCAACACATCCAGGAATATTTGGGAAGCACAAATAGGGCTTGATGGTTTTTCTTTAAAAGGCACACAAAATTGGATAAGTAGGGAAAAGTGGTTGGCTCTGGGAAAAGATAAGGGGGTAGATGTTATCAAAATAGACTGAGCTAAATTCTCAAAGACCTAATATATACCAATATTTATATATTTAAAATTTTATTATTTTTAGTTAAATATGGTTACATTTCCCCTTTTCCCTACCCATCCTTCAGTTCATCCCATATGACTTCCCATGTCTTCCTCTCAAAGTGATGACCTGTTTTTAATTGTTATTTTTACATATTAGAGATGTATATATATATACACATATATATGTGTATATGCATAGCTACATGAAAACATATATACATATATATCTGTATATATGCATGGCTACATAAAAACAACCTGCTAAGCCTGTTTAGCGTGGCTTTGTGCATGTGATTTCAGGATTAATGATTCTGCATTGGATACCAATTGGGGAAACATCCCTGGGAGAGGATTACTCTATCTCCCTCAGTAGTTATCAATTACTTGTTCTTTGTCTAGGGGTAAGTACCCGTGAGATTTCTCCATTCAGCCTTAGCGTGTCTATTGATATTATTCCCTGTGTAAGTCTTGTTTAGGCAATCATATTGCTAAGAATGCGTGTAGCTTCCATTATTTGTAGGAGACACAATTCCACTACAGATTTCTTCTTGACCGTCTAACTCAGTATTTCCACCCTATCTTTTTTAATGTTTCCTGAACTCGAGGTAATAGAAGTTATTTTGTGTGTTGATGTATCAGTTGGTGTTGGACTCAACATGATTCACTGGGTTTTAAATTATGACATTGTGTTTTCCTGTAATAGTTTCCATTTGGAATAAAGAGAAACTTCTTTGAGAGAGGGTAGGAACAACATTTATCTGTGAGTATAAGTTTTATAATGCAATAAAGAATGATGCTAGTCTAGTAAATTGACAGTTGTGGGTTCTCTTCTATGATCGAGATTTCAGTAGCCTTGAGTAGTTCACTAGGTTTCTAAAACAATACATGACTTCTTGTCTATCATGTGGGTCTCAAGTTTAATTACTCAGCTTTGGTTACTGTCAAGAGATGAGTGGCATTACTTCATCTTTCCATGTTGTCAGTGTTAGGATTCCTTGGTAGCACAGCTTCATAAAAGTATTTATTGCTTCTCCCCTTTGCAGCTTACATAGTTCTTTCTCTTACTATGAAAGCTATACTGCAGAAGGAGACTTTCACTTTTCTGTTCTCTACAACTCCTTCATTTTTATGCTCATATCAGAAGATTTAGTGTTAGGATCTATAGATGAGAAAAAACATGATGTTTTTCTTTCTATACCTGGTGTATAAACTGTCAACATGACTGTTTCATAGTATGAGAATGTTTTATTGTAGGTATGAGAAAGAGAACAGTCAGAGGCATCTGGAAGAATCCAGAACAAAGAGATAAAGTAGATGAAACATGGGGAGCAGAATGGACACGCCAGGGTTACCTGTGAGAGAAGGGAGAATAGCAGGGACTAGAGACTACCCAAAGCATAATGAGTCTAGTAGAAGCAGGAGAATAGTTGAGACTAGCCGGCTTTGAAATGTATAACAAATGCTTGTGATTAGGGACTGAGGGAGCCTGGAGGTTAGCATGGACTTTCATTATGCTGACAGGCATCACAAGTTTATTTTAATTTCAGAGCCTTTGCAGGAGATAGAGGAAACTAAACAGGCTTCAAAAGTTGCTGAGGGATTTTGCCTCTTATTTAACTTCTAGAAATCTATTCTGTTATCCAAGTTGACCTCATTTCTGGATATTTGACCTGTCTAATAAAATTTGGGAACTGGAGTTTACTTTGGACATGGCACCTGGGATACCTCACTCCATATAATCTTTTCTACTTCTACTCAATTGTCTGTAAATTTTAGTTTTCTTTATAGTTGAATAGTATTTCATTGTGTATAGTCTCATGAGCCATTGATCTATTATAGGACATTTAGGCTATTTCCATTTTTTTTCTATTCTGAATTGGATGGCTATGAACATTAATAAACAGGTATTTGTGAAATAGGATGTTGAGTTCTTTAGACATATGCCAAGTAGTCCTACAGCTGGGTCATGTGCCATATTTATTTTTAGCCATTTGAGGATTTTTTATGGTAATTTCCAAAATGGCTACCCAGGTTTGCACTCCCACTAACAATGAAAGAGGCTTCCCTTTGCTCCAAATACGCTGTACCATTTGCTGTCAGTGGTTTTCTTTATCTTAGTCATTCTGACTGGGATGAGATGAAATTTCAAAATTATTTTAATTTGCATTCTCCTAATGATCAATTCTTCAGGTGTTTTTAAGCCATTTTTATTTCTTTTATGGAGGACTCTGATTTCATATTCATAGCCCATTATCTAATTAGGCCATTTGCTTTCTTGCCTCCTTATTTTTTGAGTTCTTTATATATTATGGATATTAATCCTCTGTGAGATGAATACTTGCAAAAAATCTCTTCCACTCTGAAGCTCTTCTTTACCAATTTGATTGTTTACTTAGCTATACAGAAGCATTTTAGTTTAATGAGTTTCCACTTGCAAATTGTTGGTCTTAACTACAAAATCAATGAAGTCTTACTAAGAAGATTTCCTACCTCAAAATAAAAGCTAGTACATGTAATATAGGGTGCAACCTCAGCAACGGCTAAGCTGAGGTTTGAGTTTTGTTATTTGCTAATTCTATGTAACATGCTATATTATTTGTCTTTTTTTCTCACCTACAAAAATATTAATAGTAAAAAATTTAGTTTATCATAATAAAAATTGTACCTGGCATTCTAAAACCTATAAAATTTGCTCTCACAACTTTATATTTGTAGAACGTTGCTCATTTGTAAGTAAAACATATGTCATAGTTTATGCAGCATGGTTGAAATGGTAGAAACTATTTGGACAATTCAGATATCACAATTTTGGATCTGAGATACAATAAAATATAACATCAACTACCCATTTCAAAGCCTGGCTGAGATGTGGCCTAACAATTATAATTTGGTCAGGTATATTGATATGTGCACCCAATACAGCAGTTTTCATCCAGACTACATGTTATTAATTTCCCTCATTGGTTCCACCATCACTTTGTGTACCTTTAATGCACATTTTATTAGTTGAAACTTCAATTAATCTGAAGTTTCCCAGGAAGATTAGAAATTGCCAGATTTGTTTTATTTTCCTATGAGAACTACATTGTGCAGTAATATTCATAGCTACACCCACTCTCCAGCAATTTTGAGTTGTGTAGAATGAGTCATACAGACATATGCATGTGTATTTTTATCTGGCTAGAAAATGTCATGCCCATCTAATTCTCAGCCTTCCAAATACATGCATTTCTGGGGCTTGGTTTTCTTTCTCACATGCATGTAATGCAGGATAAGGAATGTGTGTGGATTTGGTTTTAAATAATCCAAGAGAAGTGATTTAATGCTTTGAAAGACATTTTAATGAGGTCTACCAATATACTAGTGATTTGTGGTAACTAAAATGAAAGAAATTATGGTTTATTGTTTAGATACAACAGGGATTTTTGATGACTAATTGAGACATTTTGGTATTATCATTTGCTATCACAATTTTTATAAATATAAATATGTGTAAAATATATTCATTATATCTTGATTTTTTTCTAAGAAGTTTAGGTAAAAATGAAACTCAAATAAAATTACCTTTGCACAATGAGAAATATTTTTAGTAAACCCCTCAAATTTCTTAATAAACATCTGTAATGTCCCATAACATATTGAGTTGACTGTTAACTGTATTTTCCTTTTTTTAAATTTTTTTTCTTTTTAATAAGTACCTCTGCTTATTTGCATCTATGGGTATGCAGACATCATGGCACATGTGTGAAAGTCAGAAAAGAACTTGCAGAAGTCTATTCTCTATTTTCACCATGTGTGTGCTGGGGACTGAACTCAAATTATAATTCTTGTCAAATGCCTTTGCACAATGAGCCATTACCAGATTCTTTGGAGGAGAATTAGTTTTTTCCAGGGCTGAGCTCCCTAACTTGTTATCCAATGCCACATATACATGCAGGCAGCACTGAAGGCACTCAGTAGTCTACAGTTATATGTTGATCCTTTTATAGATATATGTGACAAAAGTGGCTGAAGAAAACAAGACAGTGAAATTTGTCAGGAAGGGGAGGGCTGAATATGAAAGAGGTGGGGAGGAAGAAAGGAATGGGAAAAATCAGTAATTATATTTTCATTAAATGTTTTAAAAGATTCTTTTGACATTTTTTTCTAGACTTGATATGACTTAACATCTTGAGAAATCAAATGGTCTGGCTGCAGGCTGTCTCATAAACCCTATTGACCGACTAGATCTTGGAAGAAAAACGGCTTGATTTTACTGTAAATTCTAACTTTGTTATTGTTGCTGATTTAAAACGTTAAAAAACAAAACAAAACAAATAAAGCCAAAGATAGCTTGCTTTTCAAAAAGAACATCATTAAAACATTGTGAAAATAAGAACCATTCTCCCACTTCTTTCAGTCGTCCTTACCCTTTCTCCACTTCTAAGATGGAATCAAACTCTTAGACTCAGACTCTAGCTCACTGCCAAACCCCCTCTCTACCACACCCCTATAACCCTGCCGATGAATCACACATCTAGCAAAACTTCTCTGCTTCCCAGCTTTTGCTCATACATTAGGCTCTAAGCAAAATGGTTTCATTGGCTAGAGTTGGGTTGCATGGCTAGAGAGGGGGCCAATTCTACTGCTAAGACAGAGTGAATCCAAACTAAGGGTTTGTATTTGGTTATAAAATTTAGATCTTGTCCGTTCATGAATCTCTGAGAAATATTTGAAAAAGTTTGGAGAAGATGAAAAATACTGATCACATACTTAACGAATAGAATACAAAAGTGGTGAGGGGCACAGTATAGAAATGTGATCATAAATTCATATCCTGGACCTCAACTTTTTAGCTGTACTTATTTGGTCATATTACTCAGTTTCTCAAAGTATTATTTTCCTCATTTGTAAACAGAAAGTTTGAGCTGTATTTAGGCATGAGAATTTTGTTTTAATGAATACTTACAGGGCTGAGGATACAACTCAGTTAGTAAAATACTTGCTATACCAGGATGACAGTGAGTCTAATCTCTTGAATCCATGTAAGAAGCTATGTGAAGTGGCCTACAAGTGTAATCTCAGTGTGGTGGGACGCAGAGACAGGAGGATTTCCCTGGGCTCTCAGCCAGCCAGCCTACTTTACTAGGCAAGTTCTTGACCAGTGAGAGACCTTGTTTTAAACAAACAAACAAAGAAACAAACAAACAAACCTAGGTTGACAGTGCCTGAGGAAAGATTGACTTCTGGTGTCTACATATATATACACATACATACATCTACAACTCTATACATTTGTATCTCCACACACACAGGAACACACACACACACACACACACACACACACACACATTCATAAGAAATCTACAGGTTTATTTTATATAATGCCTACCTTATGGTAAATGTTCAAGAATTGTTTGGTTTCTGTTTGTTTGTTTTGTTTGTATGTTTGTTTTGTTGTGTGTGGGGGGTGAGAAAGAGAGACAGAGAGACAGAGAGAGACAGAGAGACAGAGAGAAAAGATATGAATAAGATTTTTTTTTCTTGCTTGAATTTCTAGGATAAAACTGATACCAACAAAATTCAAGACTGCCAAAAGCCACCATACTGAGGGAGGACAGTATGGGGCTGTCCAAGTAGGCCTTACTGCACAGGCATTCTCACTGTGGGCCTCGTGCATAAGAGTGAGCCGCCAATTTAGCATGATAGAAATAGACTATGACAAGATGTGATGAGGGTAGTGTATTTATTTTGCTTTGCATTTCTCTCTAGTTGATAGTTTCTGTTAAAGTGTTCCTATAGCCATATGGGGATTTAAGTCTGCCTTTAACAAAATCTAGTCAAAGAGGTAAACTATTTCAAAGCTGAGATTTGTGGTTTAATTGATACAGCTTGTGAATCATTTCCTATAATTGTATAATCATATCGTATATTTATTTGGAAGTGTAATGCAAACATAATTTTGTTCATTTTCATCTACAGAAAATCTTTAATTACCTAGTAACACCAAGGATGACTCAGGGAATCTCCCTGTAATCAACTTGGAATTTTCCTAATGTTGATGACTCTGGGAATTAACTACGATGTCTGGCTTGGGTCGATTCACATTGAAAAAGAACATCCTCTCTGTCTTAGCAATGTGCCAGCACATGATCTGGAGCAATTACCTCGAAGTGTCTCAATTTTCTCATGTCTCCTTTTCTATTCTCTTACCTTCCCGTTTCAAATTACATTCTTCTTTTGTCTTATAAAAATTAAGTGGAACATCTTGAGTAGTCTATGTAAAATGGCCTATGTGATATTTCTCACGTCTAATTTCTTTAAAATAGCTAAGTTTAGGATATATTCTTCTGTTTATGAAGTACATTGCCATATTTAAAATTTTTATTTGGAAATGTTGTTACTATATAGAAAATAGAAAAATTTAAAAAATGTGTTTTTTTCCCCCCACAGGTCATCTATCATTGAAAAAAAAATTTTCTAACTCTGAACACCCTATGAAATATAGATATAAATTGATGCTGAAAATATTTCACTACAAAAATGGAAACAATGACTTTTTATAATGAAGCATACCCTATTCAGTATACCAGAATATAGCATAAGCTAGAAATCTGAAAATGCATAGCCACATAAGTCATTTTAAAATGCATGGAACATTTTTGAATTAGCCAAGACTATAGTGAAGAATGGACTAGGATTATCATCCATTTTTACAGAAAATTTGAGGGAGTTGGAGAGCTCTTTGAAAATGTGATGAAAATAGTGGTCTTTCCCTAGTTTAAATTAAAGGAAAAAGTTTCAAAGTCATGGGGAAAAATATCTCCGTGCAATTTGGAGATGTTGTCTGTTTCAGCTGAGCTTAGTCACATTAAAAGTAATGCACAAAATGAAGTTTGGTAGTCTGGTTTCTGCCCAATGGCAGTTTATTTGTTTTTTTATTATTTCTGTTTAAAATTTATTTACTTTTTTTTATTATAACTTATTCACTTTGTATTCCAGCTGTAGCCCCCTCCCAAACACCCTCCCAATCTTGCTCTCCCTTTGTATTCTCCTATGCCCTTTCCCCCGTCCATTGATAGGGGAGGTCCTCTGACCCCAGCCTATTAGGTCTCAACAGGAAGATCTGTATTGTCTTCCTCTGTGTGTCCTGATAAAGCTACACCCCTCCTCTGGAGGAGGTGGTCAAAGAGCCAGCCACTGAGTTCATGTCAGAGACAGCCCTGTTCCTCTTACTAGGAAACCCACTTGGCTACTGAGCTGCCATAAGCTACATCTGTACAGGGGTTCTAGGTTATCCCCCTGCGTGATCCTTGGTTGGAGTATCAGACTCAGAAAAGACTCCTCAGCCCACATTTTTTGTTTCTGTTGCTCTCCTTGTGGAATTCCTGTCCCCTCCAGGTCTTCTATCTCCCGCTTCTTTCATAAGATTCCCTGGACTTTGCCCAAAGTTTGGCTATGAGTCTCAGCATCTGCTTTAATACCCTGTTGGGGAGTGTATTTTAACGTCAATCTCATACCAGGATCTTTTTCTCACCAGGGTGAGCATATGATTAAGCATGCATGTATTGATACTGTTTGATTAGACATAGAAGGTGCTTCCTAGAGGAAAAAAATGTATTGTATACATGGTACATGACATGGAAAATAGATAAGAAATGAGAGAGTAGTGGTTCCTTGAAAACTGACAAAAAGTGCTGCTCAGTAAGCATTGATTTCGAACTGACATCTTATAAAGCACTTTCTTCTACTTAGGACCTACCTACTCTCTGCTCACCAATCAGACCTTGTATTTCATCTTCATGGACTGATTTTCTATTCTATTGCCTTGTTACTTCAACAACTTTCACTCCTTTTCCATGACCCATCGTAATTACAACAATGATGAAGTGAAAATAATAGCTTGATGACTAGTGACATTCATTGTGTGGAGAGTTTGTTAGGCAGGAGTTACCAAGTATGCACATTCACTGTACAAGAAACGCATTGTGGAGGAACCCTTATGAATAAATGCTACACATAAAGCTTAGTTAATCAGCTTAATAATCACACAGGAGTTCGTAAACAGAAGAACCATTTTCTTTGCTGAGAATTACAATGTAGATTACTATACCTTCTTGTCTGCTTCTAACTTACCCTGCATTGTTCTTATTATAAATGGTATCACATAGTGAGATGTGGCTGTTCACTGGGTCCTTCTCCAAGACTGACAGCCAACGAAAAACTTCCTTCTTTATTATAACTTGAGTGTTTGTACGGATGAGTACGTGACAGCTAGCGTATAAGAAGCACTTACTAAATATTATTTTTTAAATTTCAGCATAAATGACTGAGTGAATGCTTAGATGAACAAATGAACTCAATAATTAGAAAAATATAAAAAGTCCCGAATCAATGAAGAAATAACATCTTTCTTTTCCAACTTGGTTAGTAGTATTTTAATTATGTACAGGACAACAAAGCTACATTTAGCTTGACTACTTGAGGCAGAATCTATATCCAGGAATTATCAGCAAAAATCACCCAAGACATTTGCTAGACCCAAGCATGAGACATAAAAGCAAAAGTATTTTTTAATAAGACCAAAAAATTATTCCTACCCCAAACTGGTCTGGCCTACATTCAAAGATTAAAAACAAAACAACAACAAAAACCAACAGAGACTAAAACAAAACTATTATCCAATTGCTCAGGGTGCAGAATAGTAAATATATGGAGCTGCACTGAACCAATAAAACTTCTGTAAAGAAAACAAAATCAACAAAATGAAAAAGGACTACTTATTGAATGGGGAAAAATATTTAAACCCAAATATCAGAAGAAGAACTCACCAAGCAGAAGAAAAATAAACAACTCAAATCAGAAAAAAAAAAATACAAGTAGATGACCTGCATAAAAATTTCTTCCAAAGAATAAAAAAGTAAAAATGGCCAACATATAGGGACAAGGTTCCTCAGTATCGCTAATCATTAAGATTATGCAAATTATGAGCATTGGTGTTTTCCTGCATGTATGTCAATGTAACATGTTAGATCTTGAACTTATGAATAGTTGTGAGCTGCTATGTGGGTGCTGGGATTTGAACCCTGGTCCTCTGTAAACACATCAGTGCCCTTAACCACTGAGTCATCTCTCCAGCTCCTGGATTATGCAAATTAAAACCATAGTGAGATACTGCCTTATGTTCTTGGGTTGACAACTATTGAAGTGAGAAAGAAACAGCAATGATGAGTGAGAGAACATGGGACTTGTGCACTGTAGTTGAGAACAATCAATTGTCTGGAGCTCCTGTTACTGCCCCAAAATACCACAATCAAGAATCAAGTTGGGGAGGGAAGGGTTTATTTGTCTTACATTTACACATTGCTGTTCATTACCAAAGGAAGTCAAGACAGGAACTCAAACAAGGCTGGATCCTGGAGGCAGGAGCTGATGCTGGGGCTGTGAAGAAGTGTTGCTTACTGGCTTGCTTTACAAGGCTTGCTCAGCCTGCTTTCTTATAGAATCCAGAAATAGCAGCTCAGGAATGGCATCACCCAAAATGGGCTGTGCCCTCCCCCATCAATCACTAATTAAGAAAATGCCTTACATCTGGATCATATGGCAGCATTTTCCTAATTGAGGCTCTTGCTTCTCTGATGACTCTAGCATGTGTCAAACTTACATAAAACCAGCCAGTTGACCATCATAGAGTTTTTGAATGAAGTCAACAATGGAAGTAGCATAGAAATTCAGCAGTCCCTCTTGCTGGGTATATTCCCTAATACAAATCATAATCAATGCCCTAAAAAAACATCTGAATTCCTCCCATGTTATTTGCAGCATTATTCATAGTAATTAAATTATGAAACAACTTAAAATCTCTCAGTGGTTCACTGGGGAAAGAAACTGTACTATGTATGAAAACTGGGATCTTGTTTGTATTCATAGCAAAAGATTCTGCCACTTGATACAACATGGATGAACCTGGAAGATGTTCCCAGTGTGGAAATAAGCCAAATTCACAACAAAAATGCTGGTAAATATCTCCTGTGTATGGAATCTTAAAATGCTGAACACTTGAAGAGAGTAAAATATTAGTTGTCAGGATCAGAAAGTAAGGAGAAGTGGGAAGGTGGCTCGCCAGTCATAGATACAGGAGATCAAGGGCTCACCAGTCATGGATACACAGAAGGGATAACATTAGAAACAGAGTGTCCAAGCTAAACACGATGGTCAGCAATAATGCAATGGACTCGGGAGTCTGGCTAAACAGCAGATTGTAGGTGCTTTTGGAGGGCCATTATCTTCTTTACACTTAACTATACATACATATATACACCAAAATCATGTTACTCTCTTTGCATATGTGCAATAAAATAGTCAAGTGTAAGAACATATAGAATGGATCCATTTTTGCTTGTTTGTTTTGTATTAACTGGGAATTCCTATCTTACACATGAAGCTCTGTCACAATGACGGCTACTTCCCCAAAGGGGAAAACTCCTCAGCATCTTGTTTCCTAACATGCAATCTACCAAACACAAAATTTTCTTTGATGAAACTGTCTACTCACTGAAGTCAATTTAGTTCTATTCAGTGCCGACGTGGCACAGTGATGTAAATTGTGACTACTTCTATGTCTGGTACCTAAGGCCTTCCTCAGTCAATCCAAACTTATGTGCTTCCTTAACACTGACCCTTCCCTTATTCTCTCCTTCCATTCCATGATCTCTGCACAGGGCTTTCTCAGTCCAGCACAACATCATGTCAAGTTAGAATCTATCACCAATGAGAAGTTTTATTTTTCCTTTTCAATCCTCCCCACAGATGAGCTGTAAATCTTACCAACTTACACACATCAAACACCAGGGTTTCCTTAATGAAGCTGTCTACTCAATAGTTTAGCTCTACTCAATGCCAACTTGGTTTAATAATGTAAATTGTAACTATTTCCTGCTTTCTATGACAAAACAAGTTTCTCCTATGAGCTGATAGAGTTCACCGTTATTGGCATTCAGAGTTGTGCTGTCTTTGACAATCTTTTATGTGTCGTTTTAGTCTTCTTTAGTCATGCTGCTTCGGTGGTCAGTACCAAGGACAGAGACTGTGTCTTAGCAGCCTGCTGTCTTCCACTGGGCCTCTCCATTTGGCCATGTGGGTCTAATGTCTATTGACTGCACATGCTTCTGCTCCTGGGGTGAGCATTGATGAGAGGTACTCATAGCACATAATTCCAGGCAGGAAACTTGCCAGGCTGAGTCACTCAGCAGCTGCAGCCTGTTTGCAGTATATTTTCCTATCAGGGTGTGAGAATTAGGAATAAAGGAATCTCAGCATGATATGCAGTGAATAGAATCGGGGGGTTTGTATCCTTCACAATTTGATAATTCACATGTCTTCCTTTTGAGTCTAAAGCAGATAACATAGTGTCAGCTGCACATAACAGAAATGGCTTCAGTTAATAAAGGAACCATTTTGTCAAGTAAAAGACAAAGGGAAAAGTTAAGAGATCAGTAGTGATTTCAGACTTAGTTAATTTTGTAAATCAGTGCACCATTGGGAGCAAGACTTCTTCCATCTTTCTGTAATGCCGCGGGTAAAGTCTTTTATAAGATACAGATGGTGGCTTCAGATCTAATCCTTTGTTAAGGATGGCCGTGTCTAGCAGGGGAACAGAACACTCTCTTCTTTGATGTCTCTGTTTAGGAGAAAGAAGCTGTCCCTAGAAGCCAGCAGCATTCCCATTTATTGTTAGATGAAGTAGGTTTATATACTTGCCCCGCAATAGAAGAGAGAGAAAGAGAAGAAGAGAGAGAGAGAGAGTGATGAGGGTTGTCTGAGAATATACAATAGTGTCAGTGTGATTAACAATACCTTTTGAATCCCTAAAATTTGGTAAGATGCAGATTTTAAATGTTTATACTTAAAAAGTATAGACATGTAGAAAGTGAAAAATGGGAACTACCTTTATCGTTGTGACTATTTTACAATGTAAGATTAATGAAGAATTTTAATTATCAAATATCCCTATATAAAGCTACTTGAAAATGTAATACTCATTGAGTCCATTTAGTTTTGATGAAGTTGGGAGGGAAAAATGTGCTGGAGTAAGGGAAGAATTAAGAGGGAGGGTCGTATCGAAATAAGAATTGAAGCTATGTATTAGTATCAAATAAAATATTTAATTAAAACTATAAATCCTTTTACAGGAGAACAATTTGAAGAATTCACTCACTTGCTGTAATAGGATAGCCAAGAAGATAAAACAGACACACCTTGGAAGGGACATAGGATAGTTGATTGCTGAAGTTACTGTCTAATATATACAAACTATCATTAATGTGTAGTGAGAATTCTGGAATTTTGGTTTCTTTAAAAAAAAAACAGAAATATTATAAGAATATGTTTTTGCTTTAATGCCAGGTCTGGGGATACGGTGCTGCTTCAAAGCAGCTAACTATGATTTGCCTCTTGCTCTGGTGGAGGTGGGATTTTTGTCAGCTGTAGATAGTTGCTGTGATTGTGTGATATTTGGAATCTGGGGACTGTTCAGAGGGTATATAAATGCTAGTGCTCTGAGAAGTGTTGGCGGGTTGGTGGTTGTCATTTACTGTTGGTCATGGTTCATTAAGTAGTCATATGCAGAGATGAAACAACAATAAGAAGAAATCAGATGTCCTGATGGTGAAAATCAAACTTCTCCCAAGGAACTCAATGCCCTAATCAGCAGGAAGTAGTCTAAGGATGACTTCGGGTCTCTCCCTTTCTGACCCCTGAATTTATTCAAGGATCTCTTTCATTTTCTCTCTATCCTTTTTTTTTCTCTCCCTTTCTCTCTTATATAATGTTAGATGGTTGAAAGGGTGGTAGGAAACGGACGGAGAAGGGTGGAAGATGGAAGTGCCAAAAACTTAGAAAAAGGTCAGCAGCAAAAGACCAGGATACCTGCAGGGAGACAGTGTCTTCAGACATGGCAGAGAAGCCGCACCCATGAACTCCCAACAATGGGACTGCTTACAGAAGACATGCATAATGACAACACCAGTTGAAATGCCAGTGTGAACAGGAAATATCATATGGTCCCAAATATAAAAGCAATGAAGGCACTGAGAGAGGGAGAATCGCTATTTTTTTTAATTTTATTTTTTTCTTATCAGTTACATTTTATTAACTCTGTATCTCAGGCGTATCCCACTCCCTCATTCCCTCCCAATCCCACCCTCCCTTCATCATCTCTACTGTGCCCCTTTCCAAGTCCACTGATGGGGGGGACCTCCTCCCCATTCATCTGATCCTGTTTTATCTGGTATCTTCAGGACTGGCTGAAAAGCTCTCCTCTGTGGCCTAACAGGACTGCTCCTCCCTTGGGGGGTGCGGAGGCCAAAGAGCCTGCCATTGAGTTCCTGCTAGAAATAGTCCTTGTTCCCCTCACTATGGGAAACCAATTGGTTACTGAGCTACCACAGGCTACATCTGAGCAGAGGTTCTAGGTTACATTCATACATGGTCCTTGGTTGCATGTCAGTCTCAGAAAAGACCCTGTGCCCAGATATGTTTGGTCCTTGTGGAGCTCCTATCCTTTCCTCATCAGACTAACTCCCCTTCTTTCTTATGATTCCCTGTACTCTGCCAAAGGTTTGGTCATGAGTCTTTGCTTTGAAAACACTGCTAGTTAGAGTTTTTCAAATGCGCTCAGTAGACTCCTGTCAATGTTTATGTGCATCCCATCTGTCTTTCAAAACGAGGATTGATCATCTTACCCCATGTCTGCTCTCTTGATTATCTTTTTTAGGTGTATAGATTTCATTATGTTTATCATATCTTATAGGTCTATATAAGTGAGTATATCAGAATGGCCAAAATGAAAAACTCAAGGGACAACACATGCTGGAGAGGTTGTGGAGAAAGGGGAACCCTCCTCCACTGCTGGTGGGAATGTAAACTGGTTCAACCACTCTGGAAATCTATCTGGCACTTTCTAAGACAATTAGGAATAGTGCTTCCTCAAGACCCAGCTATACCACTGCTAGATATATACCCAATTTTGCTCAAGTACACAAAAAAGATATTTGCTCAACCATGTTTATAGCAGCTTTATTTGTAATAGCCAGAACCTGGAAACAACCCAGATGTCCATCAACGGAGGAATGGGTACAGAAATTGTGGTATTTTTACACAATGGAATACTACTCAGCAATCAAAAAGGAGGAAATCATGAAATTTGCAGGCAAATGGTGGGACCTAGAAAAGATCATCCTGAGTGAAATATCCCAGAAGGAGAAAGACAAACACACTATTTTCAAGAAAGGAAATTCCAGATAGTTTGTTCTGTCCCAAGAGGTCACCATGCGTTGGGGATGTTGTGTATATGAGCAACAGTAAATGGACTCAATAGCCTTTGTGTGTGTGTGTGTGTGTGTGTGTGTGAATATAATGTAAAAACAACAACTATAATGGGTTATGAATTTTAAAAGGACTTGAGGGTACAGTGGAGGAGTGCCCCCTTCCCCAGTGTACCCATGAAATCTATTTCACCGTCCCAGAGAGACCCTTGCATCCCCACTTAAGCCCTCCCTGTAACTTAGCCTCTCTAAGTCTGTGCGTTGTAGCATGGTTAACTTTTACTTTACTGCTAATATCCACTTGTAAGTGACTACATACCATCTTTGCCTTCTGGGGTCTAGGTTACTTCACACAGGATGATTTTTTTTTTTTTTTAATTTTTAGATTTTTAAAAATCCCTAAAAGAATCAGTTTTCCTGAATTGCCTTTCTTTGTCCAGGTTCTTGTGCGGGTATCTTGGTCTTTTGTTTTTGACCTTTTACTACGTTTTGGGTACTTATTTCTTGCCCCCTTCTCCACCTGTTTCCTATCACCCTTTCAATCCTCTAACACTATTTAAGAGAGAGAGAGAGAGAGAGAGAGAGAGAGAGAGAGAGAGAGAGAACAAAAAGGACAGAGAGAAAAGGGAAGAGATCCTTGAATAAATTCGGGAGTCAGAAAGGGGGAGACTGCTTAGACTACTTCCTGCATTGAGTTCCTTGGGAGAAGTTTGATTTTCACCATCAGGATATCTAATTTCTTCTTCTTGTTGTTTCTTCTCTGCACGTGACTACTTAATGAGCCATGACTAATAGCAAATATGACTTAGAGGCCCATATTAATTAACTGTTACTGGAGGAAGCAATGGTATTTCTATGTTCTTTACCAGAAAGTTTTATGAGTGTTCAAGAAGTTCTACCCAGGGCCCAAGTCACAGTTGAGACTGCATTATTTTAGCCAAAGATGAGAGGTCTGTAATTTCAAGTCCTGGTTTTACAAGTTGATGGTTATGATGGAGACAGTTCTTTTTTTTTTTTTTTTTTTTTTTCTTTTTAGTTCCATTTTGTTAACTCTGTGTCCCAGCTGTATCCCACTCCCTCATTCCCTCCCCAACCCCACACTCCCTCCCTGGTCTCTTCCCTGCCCCTTTCCAAGTCCACTGATAGGGGAGGACCTCCTCCCCTTTCATCTGACCCTGTTTTATCAGGTATCTTCAGGGCTGGCTGCAAAGTCCTCCTCTGTGGCCTAACAGACTGCTCCTCCCCTGGGGGGGTCAAATAGCCTGCCCTTGAGATCCTGTTAGAAATAGTCCGTGTTCCCCTTACTTTGGAAAACTACTTGGTTACTGAGCTACCACGGGCCACATCCGAGCAGAAGTTCTAGGTTATATCCATAGATGGTCCTTGGTTGAGTGTCAGTCTCAGAAAAGACCCTGTGCCCAGATATATTTGGTCCTTGTAGAGCTCCTATCCTTTCCATATCATACTAACTTCCCTTCTTTCATATGATTCCTTGCACTCTCCCGAGGGTTCTTATCAAATGGTCTCTAAGGTTGATAATATCTGACCAGCTACTTAACAATCCTAGGTTTGTTGGTATTACAAGCTGTTTAATATAAGTATGAAGCCACCGAAATGTTTCATTTAAGAATTTAAGGATGTATTGTTATGCCAGGTTCACGGAACCCTCAGAGACCACCAGGAGACGAGTCAATGCAATTGCAAGAGAGCTTTATTATGAGAGCGATCGAACTCAGGACCCAAGTCTCACTGGCACAGCAGTAGAGAAGTGAAACCCCAAGCTCTGAGTGAACAGGATTTTTAAAGGGAAAGTCTGTGAGCCGGGGGTTTCCATAGCAGCAGGGGGGGGGGGGGGGCACAAGCTTTGGCGTTATAGAATTGGGTGAAGTTTAGCAGGGTGGGGTGACTTTTTTTGAGGCACATAGTCACAATGGCTGTTTTTCTAAACCATATCTGAAACATTGGGGAGAATTTTCCCACCTGATTCTCAACCGATTCCCATTGATTATTGCCAGGGAGTTTGTCTCTATTTTCTCTGAAGCATTTATTCTGTTATATTTCCTGGATGCTGTTGCTAGGAGAGTTAACTTTGTTTTCTGCCAGGTGTACATTCTGTGATATTTCCTGGTACCTGAATTCAGTTCCCAGTCAAGATTTTTATTTCAAAATGGAGTTATATTCAGGCTATCTTAAGCTCTTCAGTATATCATTAGTGCAGGCCAACTTCAATCTCGCAGTACTCTTGTTTCAACTTTCCCAGCCACTAAGATTATAGGCACAGACCATCCACCATCTGTGACAAGGTAAACGGTGTGTCTTGTTATTCTTATTACATTTATAGTTAGTGTCTCTATTTGTCAGCTTGTATGCATTTTAGAACAATAGTATATATTTCATCCAGACCTAACATGACCATCAACATTAAAAAAAAAAAAAAAAAACAACACAATATTTGTTATGCCCTACATAATACCTTAACTTGAAGTCGCGGCAACAAAATAAGAACAGTACCAATGATGAATAAGCCTATGGTAATAGTAGTGAGTCTCTGAACAACCCAGCCAAAGACTGGGAAGGATCAAAATAGTCTGTTTGGAAATTCCATCACTACTTCTTTCTAATCATGCTGCACTTGCCCTTGGGTGTTCTAGAGTGAGAAGTTGAGTATGGAGGATAGGGAATAAGAATCTTCAGTGATGCACTTTTTTGTGAGTTGTTCATGAGGATGGAAGTGTCTGATGTTACACGTGCCTGAGAGTTACCCACATTACTGTAAATAAGACCAGTAAACACACTGCCTCGCCTATATAGACTTGCATGGGGTCCTTTCTTTTGTTTTGTTAGCACCCTTTCCATTTGGGAGGCAGGGACACATATACTGATTTCTTTGCAAATTCTCAAGAAAATTCCTCTAACATCAAATGATGTTTGCATTCTCAAGGGAATGCAAAGTGGGTATATGCAATACTTACTTTTCTTATTGCTTTGACCTACTACATGGCAAAAAGCAACTTAAAGTCTGACAAATATATTTTATCTTGGGGTTTAAGAATGGATACAGTCTATCTTTGCACTAATGTCAGTGCATCTGCAGTAGGGAAGCGGATGGACAGATGGATGTTCAGCTCCCTTTGTTGGAGGGAGGAAAAGAAGGGAAGAAATGAGGCAATTGTATTTAATTAAGTGAAAAATGAAGAAAAGAGTTCTTAATGTATGTGTATGTGGAAGGCAGGGTGTATGCCATGTGTTTTTGTGTATGTGGGTGACTATAGAAGCCAAAAGAGGGCATCTGATGCCTTTGAGCTAGACAAGCAAATTGAACTGAACTCCTGTCCTCTGAAAGAGCATCAAGTGCTTTTAAGTATTGAGTCACATCTCCATGCCCACTCCTACCACTTTCTATTCAGTCTTGGCATCCCATACCATGGGATGATGCCAACCACATTCTAGGTTAGGCTTTCCTGTTCAGTAAAACTTCTTTGGAAACAGAAGTGATGCCCAGAGATGTGTCTCCGCCTTAATTACAAATCCAGTTGACACTGAAGATTAACCACGGTCTTAAGACATTTGGCAATAATTTTGCTTCTGAGTTGTTTTTCCTAAAATATGCTTTTTCAAAGACTGCAGAAAACAGAATGCCATTAGTATATTTCCACTCTTCATTTGTTTTCTTCAAATCACTTTCAGCATATATGATCATCTTAATTGAGTTCTGTGCTACAGATGCAACTGCCAGTGCTACTGGAGTGTTCAGAATTGCTTAATGAGCTTTTTGTGAACAGTATTAAAAGGTTAGACTTAGATTATGTCAAGTTTCTGACATGTATTCTATTTGACTAACCATATTATTCTTTTCTCTATTTCTTTTGAATAGACTGATAAGATTATTTGTCTCCAGTCTGTCAGGAAGAAATACTAATTAGAATAAGGCTTTTGAAAGAATAAATTAACATTTCTATGAATAAATTATGATTTTTTTTCCACAAAATCAAATTGTAAGAAATTAGAAGATATTTATTGAATATGGGTTTTGGCCCAAGGGCTAATTTGAGACAATAATCCTTTTTGAAGCTTTTGCTCAGTCTCCTCCATGTAGCCCAGTGTGAATCCCATACTAAATTGGGTCTCTACAAAGTATTTATGAGACTTACATTCCAATTATTTTACTTACCACAGTGCACCACAGTTATTTGTGGATACTCTTAAACTACAAACCTTTAAAACTCAGGGAGTACTTCTGAATTTTGTCTGTGTTTCTAATATTCATGCAAGTGCCAAGCTCACGCTGGGTGCTCAATGCCTGATAGAAAGAGCTTGCTCAGGTTTGTTGCCTTACTTTGAATTACTCTAGCTACTCCATAAAAATAAGTTCCATGCTGAACTGTCCTTGAAAGGAGGTAACTATAGGACATCATGGCACTTTGCATGTCTTTATTCCTTTCTCTTGGCTTCACTACACACTGTTTGAGTGCTCTCATTGTCTTCTTTCTTATCTCTAGATATGGTCATTTGAATTTATTATATGTGTACTGTATCTAAGTCATGGGTTTACGATGTGGGATCCATTAATGAATAGAATAGTGGATAGAACAAAGTATTGCATTCATGCTATATTGTGAATTCATGCTGTATACATTCTGTTTCTTTGCATAAAGCATAGAAAATAAATAACTGATTGTGTACCTAATGTAATGTCAGATTGTGTTGTCATAAAGAAAAACAAAGTATATACAATGAATGTCAAAGTTGTGATAGTTATGAGAGGCAGCAGGTATTTGGGATAAAGTTCTCCGAGCAGAAATAAGTAAAGGTAAGAGACCAAGGTACAGCATGTACCATGTGCCTGGCACATGGTAAGGGTAAGGGGATTCTTGTTGCTATAGCTGAGAGGAAACACGAACTGTGGTAGCAAAGAGGTAGTGTTGTGGTATCTTGCAGACACTATGACTCAGCCTGACATTGTGAGGCCATGGATGTTATGGCATATCTACAAACTTATAAATTAGTACTTTGGGATAATATTTTAATACAAATGGTGAAGCAGTAGTGATTTTGGACAGAGGACTAGCTTGGTGGGTAGTAAGAGTGTAAGCAGACTAGTGCAAAGCTATTGTCATGTAGTAGGGTATTAATTGTATGTGATTGAGATGTGATTCATTTCTAGGTTTATTTTTCTGGTGAGCTGATAGAAAATCTAGGTGGATTCCCTATAGTTTTTAAAAGGTGGATAATGATTTTAAAAAACTCCATGAGTTTTGTCCGGAAATATGCAAAGAAAGATAGAACTCTCGAGTCAGAAGAGCACTACAGGGTTAGCAGAAGAAAGTCAGTGAAGTGCAGCAGGAAATCATTTTGCATTTTGTACAATCTATGTAATTTACAAAAATATCACTTGGTTCCTACCACTCTGAGGGTCTTCTTACTCTACCTTTAAGTTGTGCACAGTAGAAGGGTCTCGGAGAGCTGAACACAGAACAATATCTCCTTAGTAAGGGCTTTCAAGACACAAGACATCATGGTTTCTACCTTCCAAAGTTCCCACCTTTTATTAGCATCACATATATTTTCCAGTGGACACATTCAGCTGGAATGGCTCAATGTTTATAATGAATGCTAGACCATTAGTTCAAAATATGAATTTTATCAGTGACTTCAAAGAGTGAACCTAGTGAACACATCTAGAAACTAACTACAGAAAAGGAATGGAGGAAATGTCAGAGATCTTCCACCCCATACTATGCATCAAAACAGAAGAAAAGCCATTAGTCAGAGTTGAGAGGAGGCAGCTATGGCAATAGCAAGAGAGAGTTGGTGCTAGGTTCCGTTTTGAATAAGCCACAAGAAGGGATATTGCAAAAGAGATCTAAACTAATATTGAAATTATTTCGACTGAAGTAACTCCATTCAATCAGCCAACGTGTAAAGTGCTGAGTCACTCAACTGTGGGCTGTGTGTTCCTGATTCTATCAGTCTGTTGGCTGTCTTGTCTTGCACTTGTAGGAGTTGTAGGGGGATGGTCCAGATGCTTGGACTGATTCAGTTAGATTCAGTAACAGGCTCAGAAAAACAATTTACCCTATAATGGCCAATTATGCTAAAACTTACACATGCTTTGAATCATAGTAATATAGTCTTCTATTTGCTTTACAACTTTGTTTAGAATGTTCTTGCTCTCTTCCTAAAACTATTCATCCCAACATCCCCTTCAGTGACACAGCCACATGGCCCACTTTTTTCCAATAGACCCTGTCTCCTTAAGGTTGCAATAATGCCATCATCATTTGGAATAAGGCCTTCAAAAGATGAGATTAGGATAGGGATGGAGCTGACTCTTAGAGTGGCAGCCTAGTGTCCATAAGACTGCGAGTTTGATTCCTTACACATACCTGGTAACCCCAGTCCACTGGGAATGGAGGCAGTCCAATCAGAAGCTTAAGGCCAGCCTCGGATACATGGAACTTTGTCTCTTAAAAAAATAAAATAAAATGTGAGATTTTGTGATACCATAGAAGATTTGTTTTTTATTGTATTTTATTTATTTATTATTATTATTTTTGTGATGAGTTCTTTGTGTAGCCTTGGCTGTCCTGGACTCACTTTGTAGACCAGGCTGACCTTGAACTCACAGAGATCTTCCAGGTTTGTACCACCTCACAGGCAGATTTAAATATCTTTTATTTGTTTGGTTTTGTTTTTTATTTTTATTTTATTTTATTAATTACAGTTTTTTCCACTTTGTATCCCAGCTGTAGGCCCTTCCCTCACCCCTTCCCAATCCCACCTTACCTCCCTCTTCTTCTATTGCCCCTCCCCTAGTCCAATGATAGGGGAGGACCTCTTCCCCTTTTGTGACCCTAGTCTATCAGGTCTCATCAGGACTGGTTGCATTGTCTTCCTCTGTGGCTGGTAAAGCTGTTCCCTGCTCAGGTCAGATTTAAATGTCTTTTAGGTCAGTTATTGAACAGTCTAAGCTTTAGGATAAGTCTTTGCAGTACGATGACAATTGCCCTTTGAATGGTCTTCACTGCTTTCTAACCAGGCAATCAGAGAAGCAGGTGAGCAGAACTGGTGGGAAAACTGTCTTCTTAAGGGTTGCCATATGAAGCTGGTTGACAGCTCAACCTGAGCATTATAATCTAAATAATGATAATAACAAGTACATTTATGCCTCTTGATAATTTCTTGGTGATGGAGTATTTTCTTTTTTGTTTTTTCATTCAATCCTGAAAATTTTTAAACATGGTGCATAAAGGAGTCCTATCTCTATGTTACAAGTGGTGAAACTTAATCCCCTTGTCCCAAATCACATTATCTGCTTCAGAATAGGAGACAGAGTACTCCAGAAGCTGGATGAGGGGAAAGGCTAGAAAACAGTAAAAAGAAACTATCTCAAGAGAATTATTAACATCATGTTTGAAAGAGCATTTGTACAGACAGTAAAACCAGATAAAAGGTAATGAATTTTTTTTGGAAAAATGAAATGCTTTAAATATTAGAAAATCAACAAAGAAAAATTCTAGCTGGCTTCCAGTCCAAAATGTTTAACAGACTATAATCATCTGTGTGCATTTATTTATTCAACAAGAATTAGAAGTCAAAACACAGAGGCCCATGAAAGAGATAAGTTGAGCTGATTTATAAAGACATAATCCCTCATATAAAATAGCAGATGCTTTGGATGATATTAGGATTTGGCTGATCATGATATTTTGTGTGGCACTCGTTTTTCAACTCTCTTTTATTTGGGGTTCCATAAAACCTCTCCCTTCTAACTCCCCAACCCTAGGTAGGAGAGACAAGGTTACTGTGGAAAGGGGAGACAGACCTCTTTGTTTTTCCTTGCTGTTTAGGGTTGATGGGTTCTTTTAGGACTGTACCAACCTCTGTCAACAGCAAATGCAGCAAGCAATCTCTTCCAAGCCACTGCACTGAAATGTTCCTCTCTGTCTAAGCCACCACATTAGCTCTCATATTTATATCCGTCGGAGTTCTAGACCCTACCTTCTCCCTGCTGCACAAGGCAGGCCCTTAACAGCTGGCAAAAACCACACCCTGCAGGAGGTAGTTATCAGCAGTGGACAAATTAAGGCCCAATCTAAAATTCAACACTTGGGATTAAAACAAAAACATATTTACATAACATAACTGTGTTTTTAAGGAAATAAAAACTTTGATTATAATTTTGTATGCTTTTTAAAGTTTTCTTTGTGTTGGAGAGGAAATGCTGCTAAAAGCAGCTAATGAGAAAGGCAAGCAAACAAACAAACAAACAAACAAAAACAAAACAAAACTATTGTCTTTTTCCAAGGTGGGGCATATTTGACCTGAGATAGGTGGTTTAAGTTTTCATTGAAGTTCTCTGTAATATTTATATGTGTGGGCATATCACTCTGGTTAAAAAAATAACCTTAAGTGACTGTAAGTTATCTAAAATGTTTAATATTATGGACAGACCCCCAATTGGTGAATTTTTGCCTTTAAAATACAGACTGTTCAGTAGTAACCATACTTCTGATTTTGAAATTTTACACTTTTTTATGTTTGTGGTATGTGATGGGGTACCCTCTGCTAGAGCTGGGTAGCGGCAGTGAATCTGGGCTCCTGGTGAAGCACAAAATCTTCAGTTTTAATGACTGTTTTTTATGTTACAATGAGCTACTCTGTGTTTAAAACTCACTAGGTTAGGTACACTTTATACATACTATATTTTTTTTATCATACATTGAGGTTATCCAACTTCCCTTTGTAAGTTAAACACCTGCTGTCAGGATGGTGTCTAGACAGCTGTCATCTACTCTTTGTTGCCTGACATAAGTTAAGCAGTTAGCCCAGCAAAATGATCGAGATAGTTGTGGAAGATTTCATATAGAGAACATTTGGAAGTAGCTATACTAATTGAATAAGAAAGTTCAGGTTTGTGTTAAAGTAGGCGTACTACTTTAGAGAAAGATCTGCATATGCTTTGAGAAACATAAGATTAGCAGGTGGATTACATACAAAAGAAGGTGGATTGCCACAGACTTCAGGATAAAAATCAGGGGTCTGTAGATCTGAGGATTTTGTTCTGCATAATAAGCTTCTCAGTGAAAACTCAATAATTACTTGGATATATGAGACTGGAATGTTTGGACATGTCTAAACTAGGGATCTAGACTTGGAGAGATAATACGTTGATGCCATTTACAAATACAAATGAGCATGATTACCTAAGGAGTAAATGTAAACTGAAGAAATGCAGGGTGAGAGTAGAGTACTGGTCACTCTAGAGATTAAAAGCATGGGAGATGCCAGGGAAGTCAAAACTTCACTGGGCAACATGGTATCCCAGAGGCCAGGTTAAGACAGTGGTACTTCAAAGGTGCGAGAATGGGGAATTGTATCTAAAGCTCTTAGTGAGCTTAGTGATGATTTCCATCACATGACCCGTGTAGATATCAATACACAGACAACAAAAGACTTAAGATTTGGGAGTGGGAACAAGAGAAATCTGCCATCTTTTCTCTGAATAATGAGAAGCAGTGCTAGCTATTTTTAGCCAAGTTTGTAAGATTCATAAGATAAGGAGTATTGTAGAAAGACTTGAAATTTTTTAAGTTGTCCAGAAAATAAACATATGTAAAAGGTCATCAAAAGGGGTGTCTTACCTAACCTTATTGAAAAGGATACAAGTGTTTTGGGCAGAATAAGAAGGAAAAACACTGGATAGCATCTGAGGAATCTTTCAAAGCCACCCACTGATAGTGTGATGGTGCGAATTTGAAATGGCCTCTACAGGTTCATGTGGGTTAACCCTTTGTTCCACGTTTTGTGAGGTTATAAAACGTAGCTAAGACTGGCTCACTGACTGCAGCTCTTGAACATCCCAACTCTCCTTCTAGTTCAAACTCTGTTTCTTAATCCATTAAGATGTGAATAAGGCATCCCACAAGGTCACACCAACATGGAAGGAGCCTTCATATTTACCCTGCTTTTCTCCCCATGGCAGATTGTATCCTATAAACAGTATGTCAAAATAAGCTTTCTGCTCTCTAAATTACTTCTGACAGGCATTTTCACAATGACAATAAAAATAAGTAATACATACAAGCATAAAATGCAGATTTGTTTCAGAGAGCTTTCTGGAGAACATTTCTTCAGCACCCTCTTCATGCAGGACTTTCTGCTTAGAAAATTTTTTTCTCAGATTTCTTCCTTGTAAAGGTATCCAGAGGCCAAATTACCCATGGTTCAAGTAGGTCCTGGTAAACAGCTCTCCATGTACACTTTGTTGTCATCAGCACAGTAATAATTTTGCAAACATGCTATTTAAAAGAGGAATGGAGTCACAGCTTTCAGCTTTCTGAAAGACTTTAGAAGAAATCCTGTGCATGGGTGGCATATTCTGTAGGGGTGGGCTCTCTGTAAATAGCCTGGCAAAGTGATACACGGATATATGGAAGGTAAAGTAGAAATATAGTTCAGCCTGGGAAGAATGCAGATGTTAGCAACATAGAACAGCTGCCAAGAAATGTTTAAAGCAGTGTGTAAAAGTTGTCTGTGAGAGTTGCCATGTGGCACACAGCCAAAAAGCCGTAGGGGATGTGCTTTCCAAGGTCTTGGGATGTTATGTTTCACTGCAGTATGCACCAGACAATGATGGTCATGGAGACTGAAGATGTAAGGAACTTACCCTCTAGATTTGGGTCTTGCATTAGGCCAATCTCACTTTCTAGTGCTCTATTTTTCTCATTTGGAATAGTAATTTAGACCCCACATCGGTCTTACTGTTCTATATTTGAAGTATGCAACTTCATTTAGTGTTTTGTAGAGTCTAAGAGATAACTTAGCCTTGAATCTTTGAGGCCACACTGGAGGTAGACTTGGGAACAATGCTAATAGCAAACTTTTCTACTTCTCAGACACTGTAGTTTAGTATCACAAGAGGTATTGAGGAAAGATAAAGTAGAACAAAACCAAGAGCAAACAGCTTATGTGAGGTAGACTGCTTAGGCTTCTCCAAAAATAACAAAGTTCAGACTATGACAAAAAGAACAAACGAATACTGGAACGAAATAAAATATACACTAAAAACTTCTCATGTAAAACATACAAAAATATTTTCTATGTTGTCTTCCATAAATGTACTATTATAGTCTACATAATAAAGCTACAAATTATATACTTTATACATGTACCTTTATATCATGTTTTTATGTATTTGTTAACCTCTATTATTATTTTTAAGAAAGTATTAAAATGATACAGTCCAAATAAACTTTAATATGAAGCATAACTTTTTTTATGTCTGTTTTTTTCTGATTTAAAAAAAAAAACAACTTAGATTATGTTCATTTGCTCAAGTTTCACATACTCCTGTTGTCGCTTAAATCTTCACCACTCAGCGTTTTGGCAATTACTTTGTAGTATTTGTTACGAATAACATCCTTTGGCTCTTTAGCCAAGTAGCTGATATCCAGATGCTCGTCAACAACAATAATGCATCGGCATAAACTAATTAACTGCCACGTGCAACTATTTATACGTCCTGACAACATTAGAAAGATAAGAAAGCGATTTACAGTTTCCTTTAAATAGCCACATGCACCTGCAGACACTTTTGGCTCAGTAACAACAACACCAACAAAAAGAATGCTAAAGATAGGTTAGGCATCTTTGTCCTTTACTGCTTTAAGAGTGTCAATGACTGTGAATAAAACACTTCCTTTCTCTTTGCAGTACTACAAATATGGGGATCAATTTTCTCTGCAGTTCCTTAACTATTACATACCAGAGAAAGGAGAATAAATTGCTATTCTAATTTCTATAAGCTTGTAGAATTTAAGCGGATAAGGTAGTTATTACATTTTGATAACTTTTGAGGTGGGGAAAACTGTGAGGTTTATAATCTGGTGGTGATGAAGATGAAGGGAATATGTGGAAGGGTAAATATGACCTAGCTCCTAGGTGAGCCTGTGTCTGCAGATTAACTTGAATTTTCATCATTGCAAACACACAGCATAGAATGTACAAGTTTTTAGGATTCCACAGATACACTCATATTTCTTTGGAAATCAAAAGGAAATAATCAAACTTAACAATAATGAGTATGTAACAGCAAATACAGTCTGCATTACGGTCAACTTTACATTTCTACAATTCATTTTTTTTATATACTAAAAGTAGCCCTTTATAAAGGTAAAAGTTCTCCGACTTCAGTGAAAGTGGCCCAGTCATCTTGAATGAGTCACTTGGAATAACATCTGGGTTAGATTGCATTCTCCTAATCTTCGAAGCAGAGATAACATTTAAGCAGACCCTTGTAAGATCTTCACAATATGCTGTAGGATCTCATACATGCTGTAACAGCTCAGTAAGTGGGAGCTATCACTAATTTGGGTCTATTACTAAAGCCAAAATGGTTCTTAAAAACAAATGGAAAAGTCAGAGTGACATTTTTTGTTACATTGCTACTGAGACAAATTAATGTGAAGTCTAGCAAATTTATATACTATCTATTTATGGTGAATGCAATTGTTGCCTCTGTAAAGTTAACAGCTTAACCTTAGGCATGACGATAAATATGTCAGTATTCTTGGCACATTGAGAGCCAAATAGTACATGGATTAATTCTGTTTCCTTGTCTCTCTCTCTGTGAGTGTGTGTGTGTATGTGTGTGTTCCTATATTTTATAAATAAGTGAAAATCTAACTTTTTGTTTGTTTGTAGCTTTGGCTGACCTTGACTCACATTATGTATCAGGCTGGCCTCCAAATCACAAAGATCCACCTGCTTCTGCCTCCCTGAGTTCTGGGATTAAAGATATGCGTCACCACTCCTGGCAAAATCTAACATTTCTTGAAACACTTTCATGATAAAAAATGTCACAAATAATAATCAGCATACAAAAACAAAAACAAAAACAAAAACAAAAACAAAAACAAAAAAAACAAAAACCTATCCAAACCACCAACAGTTAAAACAAGTATTTGGAATGGAAGATGTGGAACTTCTCATTAGATTTTGTACTTTCATTTCAATAAAAATATTTTATGCATTTATCTATTATCTGAAATAAATTATTGATTACAAGGTTAGAACTAGAAACCTAATTAGCTTTAAGTCCTCTTCCATATCTTTGATACAGTACCTAAATGCAGGTAAATATTTTGCTTTAGAAAGAGCTTTATTTCAATCCACACGCAGAAAGATAAACCGGGATGGACATTGGAAGACAGAGAAAACAAGAAACAGGACAGGAGCCTACCACAGAGGCCTATAAAATACTCTACCCAGCAGGGTATCAAAGCAGATGCTCAGACTCATAACCAAACTTTGGGCAGAGTGCAGGGAATCTTATGAAAGAAGGGAGAGATAATAAGACATGGAGGGGACAGGAGCTCCACAAGGAGAGCAACAGAACCAAAAAATCTGGGCACAGGGATCTTTTCTGAGACTGACACTCCAACCAAGGACCATTCATGGAGAAAACCTAGAACCCCAGCTCAGATGTAGTCCATGGCAGCTCAGTTTCCAAGTGGGTTCCCTAGTCATGGAAATAGGAACTGTCTCTGACATGACCTCAGTGGCTGGTTCTTTGATCACCTCCCCTTGAAGGGGGAGCAGCCTTGCCAGGCCACAGAAAAATACAATGAAACCAATCCTGATGAGACCTGATAAGCTAGGGTCAGATGGAAGGGGAGGAGGACATCCCCTAAACATGGACTTGGAGAGAATCATGGGAAGAGAAGAGGGAGAGAAAGTGGGATTGGGAGGGAAAGAGGAGGAGCTACAGCTGGACACAAAGTGAATAAACTGTAATTAATATAAAAATAAAAATTTAATAAGAAAGAAAAAAGAAAAATTAGGCAACATTTTCAATGTTATCTGATTCTTTTGGAGAAAAAAAGTACTTTAAGAGAAAGAAGGGCCTTAGCATTAATTTTCAAAAGAGCTTGATGTAAAATGTCCATGTGTAATTGGGGGCAATACATTTCTTCACAAAGCAAGATGCTATAATGTTTTGCTTCATTTCCTGTTACTAAAATGTTGTAAGCATTCTTATTAACTCATTAACTATGCCTCCCCATCCCCAGTATAAAAATGAATAGAATAGAAGTGAAGATAATAGAACCCGATGATTCCTTTGCCAGAAGCTTAGACTTGCTACCTGTTCAGCAAGTTTTTTCCTTTTTGCTTTTTCTCCAGTTCAGGGCTATAAATCTGTCTTTGTATTTTCATCTCATTATGGGGGAAAAGGTAACTAAAACATACTTTGGCTTTAACTTGGATAATCCTGAAAAAAAAAAAAAAAAAAAAAAAAAAAAAAAAAAAAAAAAAAAAAAAACAGAAAAAAAATGTTCAACCGTTGCTTTCATGTGACCTACAATCACTCAGAAATATGTCTCTGACATGAACTCATGGGCTGGCTCTTTGATCACCTCCTCCTGAGTGGGGAACAGCTTTACCAGACCACAGAGGAAGACAAAGCAGCCAGTCCGATGAGACCTGATAGACTAGGCTCAGATGGAAGGGAAGGAGGACCACCCCTATCATTGGACTGGGGGAGGGGCCTAGGAGAAGAAGAAGAGGGAGGGAAGGTGGGATTGGGAGGCAATGGGGGAGGAGCTACAGCTGGGATAAGTGAGTAAATTCTAATTAATAAAAATAAAATTTTTAAAAAATTTTAAAAAAACCACCTTTTCTGTTCCAAGTTCATCTCCTTGTAGCATAAGCAGCTCCAGCGCCATCTCTATTTGAATAGCATAGACACTGGTGTGAGGAAGGCCTTTGCTGTTATATGCTGGTTCCACTCAACATGTACCTCTATAGGCACATTCAACCCATGGCAACCATGAAACCCGAGTATATTTCCCTAAACAGTAGCTTCTTCTCATTCCCTCATTTTCCAACTTTCTGGTTATGTCTAATACATCCAGAACTTCCAAGTGTTAAATCAACGTGTGCTAAATCCAACTTGATCCTTTCCTAAATTCCAGGTAAGCATCACTAACCTTCCCTGGTTAAAGACAGTCTCTTTTCTTCATTTCTGTCACAATGAAAGTAGCTGTTGCTCAAAATCAGCACAGCAAAAGAGGGCTAAAAAGCATCTAACCATGGAATTTTCTGTAAATATTTATTCTTTTCTCCTATTTCCATGGATGGACCATCATCTTTTGGAAGGCTTTATTCTTCATGGGCTACATGAGGTGTGAATAGTAGGATCTCTTGGCCTTGTCAGTACGCCTGGTTGGAAACTGTTTCCAAGTTAAATGCTTCAGTGAAATCTCTTTTCTTCGTAACTCTGAAAAGAATTTGAGTTTTCTTAAACTTCTCTTAACTTTTTACATGTCTCAAGTCAGAATATAATTGCTACGATAGCTACTTCTCAGAGGTTTTATGCAAATTAATTAACATAAAGAGTATGAATCACACTGAAATTTTATTAGGTTAATTAAAATGCCTTAAGTTAATAGTTAAATTTAACTTATCCATGCTTATGTGTTTTACTAATTCTAATATTTTAATGTTAACAACACCCAAAAATATAAAGAATATAAACTATAGTTGAGGGTGCTGGAATTTTTTTAGAGAATTCCAAAATTACATGGTGATTTAATTAGTGGCATTTTAGCAATGTTCATCTTAACAGCTCAGACAGTATCTTGAGTATACAGGAATGGAAGAGCACCTAAGGACTGTCTAACCACTTCAGTATACGGGGTCTTAAAATCAGCATTTTTTAGATCTCGTATTTGGTCAACCTGTTTGTCAATTTAATTGATTATTCTCTATTATTTGGCTGAAGAAATAAAAACTTCATGAAAATGCAAAAGAATAAAATAAACAATGACATGAGAAGAGAATTGCAGGAATTTAGAATGCAAGACCATGACTTGCAGTTCCAAGAGCATAAAGACAAAGCAATTTAAAAAAAAAGGTAAATAAATAAGTGGACCACAGCGGGAGTTGGGAAGAATGAACTCCATTCACCAAAACCCAGTATGGTTAGGATTCATGTCAACCAAAATATTCTGTTTTTATTACTAAACGGTCAGATCTGAGAGGAATCACAGCAAGGCTGACTTGAGATTTGGCCATTAAACTGTTTCCAGGGCACACTGCATTATTCCGCTCTAGTTATTTTAAGAGCCCAGGGTAGGATCCATTCTTGGATGCAAGTGAATGACCTACAAGCAATAGTTCCTATAATATGTCTAGCTTCTTGACCTAAACTCTTAGACTTTCATGACTAACCTTAAGAAGTCATACTGTTACCTACACTAACATTGGCCTGAACAGTCCCATCCTTGTGTAGATCTTGAGAAGAGTCTCATTCTCCGTTCTATGACTCCTTTCCTGTGTCTCTCTGTCAGTACCTCATAGGCACACTTGTGTTTTACTCAGACACATATTCCTTCCAAAAAACAATAGAAAAGTGAAAGGCTAAGAATTCATACTCATTATTAATGTTAAGTTTGACAAATTGAAGTTGGATTATATAGGCAAATGGTTGATAATTGGTAGGCAAGGATACTTGAAACAATTCAATATCCTCTTTATTAGATTTCACTTTAACTTATCTGTTTTAATGTACTTTTTAAAGAATCAACTGATGTAAATCATTGCTGGTGTTCAGTATTTTTGTGAGTTAAATAGTGGAAACATATTAGAACAGCCGTGTAACAGGAATACACTAGATGGAAAGACAAGAATGTTCTTCTGCTAAGGGTAGGTGATTAAAAACAGGCAGTATCCAGATATCTCCATAACATAGCAGCTATCACCTCTGAAGGTCAATTTGTTTCGAGATTTTGTGATTAGGGCAAAAATAATCATGTGCACCAAAAGCATTTATTTCACAGAGTCAATGATGCATAGATCTGTTTTCTAAAATGTTTTTAGTTAAGAATCTGTACTGTGCTAAACAGAAGTGGACACAGGAATAAATGAGTAGCGGTACCTGTCTAGGAGTTCATGGCCCATTGAGTGGACAGATGCCAGTTGTTTTAGTAGAAAGTAACAGGGCAGGCAAAGGAGCATGTGACAACACAAAAGAAGAACATCAGCCCACAGGGATGCAAACAGAGATTTTACCTTAAGTTTTTTTTTGTTTGTTTGTTTGTTTTTGGTTTTGGTTCTTTGGTCTAGATTTTATAACCACTCACTGAACACTTCCTTGAGGGGTGGTAATTCTAGTTGATTTTATTTCCAATCAAAATTAAAGTCTTGCATATTAATTACTTCATATTTCATAAATTGCACATAGAACACTTTTATTCTTTTTAAAATATTATTTTTGATTTACAAAGACCGTTTAACATTAATTGTATAACAAATTTCCTTAAGTTTTTTTAAATATCAAGCGTTTAAAATGTATAAAAAGTCAATGTGTTATAGTACTCCTTTTTTAATCTATAATTCATATTTTATACATAAGTCTTACTTAGTCCAGAGGATAGTTTTTTTTTTTTTGCCCTTGGAGGACAATCATGAAATGTACTAGGTTCTTTGGGTCATGTAGGTTCATTGACAACCACTTAGCTCTGGCTCTATAGCACAGAAGTAGCCATGGAATAACAATTTTATGGTGTGTGTGTGTGTGTGTGTGTGTGTGTGTGTGCAGGGTACAACTATTCACTTAAACACCTATGGAATATTAGCACATTTCTCTGAGTATGTGCCAAGATTTGTAGGCATATGGAGCTGAGAAATAGTTCATGAGATGCAAGAGCTTAAAATTTAGGATAAACAGACAAATGAAAATTGTAGAATAGATAAAAAATGTGGAGTATTGCTCAGCTATTAAAAAAATGACAAGAAATTTGCAGGCTAACGGATGGAACTGGAAAAAAAAATCATCCAGAGGTAACCCAGACCTAAAAATACAAACATGACATGTATTCACTTATAAGTTGTAGTAAAAATTTTTGGTTTCTTTTATGTGTTTTTTTGTTTTGGTTCCAAATGTAGAATGTGGAAATGTCTTCAGTTCATCCTCAGTTGAAAACAAATTTCTGAGAGGGCACATGATCTTGATCAGCTGAAAACAGACATGTGAGAGGGAGTGCGATGTTTTGCTGGAAGCTGTCTCGTTCAAGGGACATGTTTTTGCTTTTGTTTTTGTTTTATGCCAGATGGAAAAATAATCTTGTAGGGGCTCAGAGAATATAAATAGAAACGTATGGACAGAGACAAAGCTTCTGCATTGCTGCGCTGTGCAACGGTTCACGTTGCTTCCCTGGTCTTCTCTTTTCTACACTTCACTTCTCAGAGAACTCCTGGCACTCTAGCTGAATCTTGGCACTTTCACTGACTCATGGCAGTTTGGGGGAGTCTTGCTGTTTCTGCTGAATCGTGCCTCTGTTGTTCCTTTGTGTTGCTGTTTGGTGTTTGTGATTTGAGTGGACTGCTGGTATTTGGACAATGAAGAGGGGAACTCCTCTAAGGAACTATGTCTAAAAAGGTCCACAACCCCCTTTTCCTAGTAAACCTTCTTTCTCCTCTACCTTTGGCTAGTGGATTGAAAGGGAGGTAGAAGTGTTTAAGAACCCTAGATAAAATAAGTTTTTGAAAAATCTAAGCCTGAAAATAAGTAGATATTAGGTGTTAAATAAATTATAATCATACTACAGTCTGCACACCCCGAGAAGCTAAGTAACAAGAAGGGCTTAAGGGGACACAAATGATCTCCCTGGGATGGGGAAAAGAATAGATTTTGTGGGTAGACTAGGCGTGGATGTGGATGGGAACAGAAGGGATCAGATGAGGGCTGGTGGTATAGGGAGAGAGTACAGGGAGAGGAGAATGGAATTGGGGGTATTTTGGGGAGTGATGCGAAAACTTAGTGCAGTGGAAACTCCCTGGAACCTGTGAAGGTGACCCTAGTGAGGACTTCTATTCAATATGGTATACCGAGCCTGAACTTGCCATCTCCTATAACCAGGCAAGGTTTCCAGCAGTGGGACTGAGCTACAAAATCTTTCACTTAAAATTCGCTCTCCTGTAAGATGTGCTACTCTAATGGTGGCACAGAACTTGTGTGAGTGGCCAAACAGTGGTGGTCTAGCTTAAGCCTCACTCCATAGTAGGAAGCCCATGTCTGACACTGCCTGGATGGCCAGGCACCAGAGACAGACACCCTACAGACCTAAGATAAAAGCAAACCCGATGGACAAAACAAACAAATGCCAATGAAATGATTCCCAATTACATTCTACTGTAATCATAGATTGGTGCCTAGCCCAATCATCATCATCAGAGAAGATTTCACCCAGCAGCTGATGGAAACAGATGCAGAGACTCACAGCCAAGTATTAGGCAGAGCTAGGGGAACTCTGTGGAAGATGAGAAGGAAGATTTGTAGGAGCCAGGGCAGGGGTCCAGGGCACCATAAAAATATAGCCCACAAATCAACCAAGCAGGGTCCATAGGGGCTCGAAGAGACAATCATGGAGCATGCATGGGGCAGCACTAGGTCCTCTGTGTACACACTGTGATCATTTGGCTTGGGGTATTTCTGGGACTCATAACAGTAGAAATGGTGATGTCTGTGACTCATTTGCCTGCTCTGGAGACTCTTTTCCTCCTGTTGGGTTGCCTCATCCAGCCTTCATATGAGAGTATATGCCTAGTCTTATTGTAACTTGTTATGCCATGTTCGGTTGATATTCCTAGAAGGCCTATGCTTTTCTGAAGGGAAATTTAGGAGAACTGCATCTGGGGGAGGAGGGGAGGAAGGGGAAATGTTGGTTGGGAGCTATTGTATGAGAGAATGTATCAATTCAATTTTAAATTCATGTGTGACTCACCATCAATGTCAGTACCAACATTGTATAAGTTCTTGTAGAGCTGGTAAGATTGATTGTAGAGAAAATAAAGTCTAGGTTTTTTTTTTTTTTCTTTTAACTAGCTATGACTTACAGTTAGATTTTAGAGCTTTCAGTGTTTAATCTTCCTAAATATTTATTGTTTTCTTCAATTTCTTGTGTATGATATTTTAGCACATTTTATACCATTTTAGTTTCTTAAAAATAAGGGCAAACATCTTAAGATAAACAAACACCTACCCAACCAACCAACCAAATAAACAAACAAACAAACAAAAAAACCCAGGCACATTTGCCATATTCCAGTTTATTTATTTACTTTTTCATGACACAAATCTATTTAGGAATGCTTTCACACTTTTATCTGTATAATTCTTCATTCCTGCTAAATAGCATCACATCATCCCATTCAAGGCAGAAATTACAAAGCGTCTTTGAATGGTATTTTAACTTTTAAAGGTAGAACTTTATTCATTTACAGGACCATGAACTCTTTTACACTGTCAGACTAAGTCTTCCAGATTGTGAAAAACTTAATCTTGTTGTCTGCCTTCATCGAATTCTCTGTCCCACCTAGCTCCACACATACAATTGCTAATAACACAATGTGTCTCTTTTCATTGCACATAAATACAAAGGAGTGTCACTGTCTTCATCTCTTTCCTCTACTAGGATTCTTTATCACTGTGGCAACTATCTCAGTTTTGGACTGAAATTTTAAATTTAGGAATAGGAAAGACTGGCCACACAAGTAACACAGGCATTGCTTTCTATAAATTGTTCTTTTGTTTTTATAGCAATTATTTATTCAATGGTTACTCTGAATCACTTGATATACACATTTAAGGAGATTCAACATTATCTAAAAATAAGCACAGAGCCAGAAATTAGGCAATATACAGCATTTCATGTAGACATATGGGAATCATATCACAAAACAAATAGAGAAAAATTATCAGAAAGAAAACACACATCTCAAAGGAACATAGAAGAGGTTGATCTGGGCTACTAGGGAAGAGTTTTTGAGAAGCATTTCCTATTCCTTTTCCAATGAAAAGGGAATGAGTAGATACAACTGAGATGAGGGAGGTGTCAAGAGCTTTCCAATATAAGCAAATAGTGATATAACATCCCATGACAGGATGAAAAATAGCAGCCAGGAAGTTGGCACATTCTAAGGACCAAAAATAGGCTGAAATTGAAGGAATGGGGGAAATGGTAGTCTAGGACCAGGCAGTAGCTAAATTATATGAGAATTTGGCTATGATAAAGTTTTGGGTCTTCTGGAGCCCTCAGGAGCTCCAAAAAATGACCAACAGTCTCAACTAACCTGGGCACAGAGGGTCTTGTGGAGACTAAAGCACCAACAAAAGACCAGGCATGGACCTGTACCCTCTATACATACATATCCAATTGGCAGCTTAGCTCCATGTGGATGGGAGCGGTTTCTGACATGGCCTCTGTAGTATGTCTTTTGTTCACTTCACCCTGGTGTAGCTACCTTGCCAGGACACTGTGAAAAAGGAAGCACATAGTCCTGATGAGACTGGATGTGCTGGGGTGGGTTTGCAGTGGAGGGGGCACCCCCTTTTCTGAGGAGCAGGGAGGGGTGATAGGGGATAAGGGAGGGACAGAGGGGAGGGACCCAAAGGAAAGGAGGGAGGGGGCTACAATTGAGATGTAAAGTGAATAACTAACATAACAAAAAAAGAAAAGGAAAGGAAAGGAAAGAAGAGAAAAGAGAAGAGAGAAGAGAAGAGAAGAGAAGAGAAGAGAAGAGAAGAGAAGAGAAGAGAAGAGAAGAGAAGAGAAAAGAGAAAGATTTAGGTCTTAACCTGATGAGCACTGGGGCTTTAAGGACTGCAAGTGACAAGGCTAGACTATTGCAGGAAGGCTAGGCTGATAGGTGGGACACGTATGAATGTAAACAATGTGTAAGGTTTCTCTGACATTTTGACCTACACTTATTAATTTATTTATGTGTTAATACTACCTTAAGTATCTTTCTATCAATTAACATTTATTAAGTATCTTCCACATGAGGAGCAATGTGGACCATAGAAAGAGATATAAATCAACTTCAGCTCCCCTAAGAACTTACTAAAGATAAATAACTTTTTCTTCTGGTAATTTGAATGGTAATTTGCTGCACTGGCGTGTACCTGAATGATGCTGATTGACTAGCTAAAAGTACGTTAAAGGGAGAAAATTTTGCCGCACTGAATTGTGAGATGACAATAGAATTCATATTGAAATCTGTGACTGGTTGGCCTTCTCTGCCTTGTCAGGCATCTATGAAAATTGCTTCAAGTGCTCATACTGAGTTTTTAGATTAGAATGGATTTCTTTTGTTTATATTCATGTAATAAAGATTGGAGATATATTCCTCACTTGATTCTCCACTCAGATCCAGTTTGCTTATTTCTCATCAACTCTAAAATTTAGAAGTCGCTGTCATAGTTCAGCCTCTTTTTCTAGCTCTTGTTTTTTGTGGATTTTTCATGTTATTATTTTTTCTTCTTTGAAAAAATATTTTTAATGTTTGAAATTATAACATAAGGCCTGCCATATGTTTTAACAATCAGAGCTCCCATTGTAATTCAGTGAATATCATCTACCTACCCAATCTCTGCCATCATGGAGAAGAATGAAGTGATGCTTCACATAAAATACTTGTCAAGAACATCTGATTTCTTTCTCTTTTGTGTTTATATTGAGAAAGAAAGAATATTTGAAAGATAGAAATAAAGGTCAAATATCAACAAAGACCATAAGAAACAACTGATCCACCCTTATGTAAACAGCTAATTTCAGACTACAATTTCTGACTCTTTAAGAAAGTCTCTGCTTGAAAATATTTGATGTGTGATTCCATTATATAGGCTGTTCAAGTAACACAACAACAAATGTCATAGTTGTATTCCTTCCCCTTCTCCTTTCTCCTATTTTTAAGTTCATGATAAGTCAAGTTATCCTCATAGTGTTATATTACTACAAGATTTGGAAGCATAGACAAGCATTATTTTTTTAACTAACTAACTAACTAACTAACTAACTAACTAACTAACTAACTAACTAACTAACTAACTACCATTTATTCTCTTTGTATCCCAGCTGTAGCCCCCTCCCTCATCTCTTCCCAGTCCTACCCACACTCTCTCTACTCTCCATATGCTCCTTTCCTTCAAATGATAGGAGTGGACCTTCTCCCCTTCTGTCTGACCACAGCCTATCAGGACTCATCAGGGCCGGCTGCATCATCTTCCTCTGTTGCCTGGCAAGGCTGTATTACCCAGGGGGAGATGATCAAAGAGCTAGCTGCTGAGTTCATGTCAGAGACAGCACCTGATCACCTTACTAGGGCACCTACTTGGAAACTGACCCTCTGGGAAAAGGGTCTAAGTCCTCTCCATGCATGGTACTTGGTTGGAGTATCAGTCTCTGCTGGCCCTCTAGGGCCCAGGTATTTCAGCTCTGTTGGTCTCCTTGTAGAGTTCCTGTCCCTCCAGGCCTTTCTATCTCCCTCTTTTTCCATAAGATTTCCTGTAGTCTGCCCAAAGTTTGGCTACAAAACTAGTATCTTCTTCGATATCCTGATGAGTAGAGTCTTTCAGAGCCCCTCTATGGAAGGCTCCTGTCCTGTTCCTTATCTTCTCCTACTTCCAATGTCCAACCTGTTTGCCTTTCTGAGTGAGGATTGGTCCTCCTTCTTTCTTAGCTTTTTTATATGTATATATTTTAGGATGCTTATCCTATATTGTACCTCTAATATCCGCTTATAAGTGAGTGTATATCATGTGTGTCTTTCTGCTTCTGGGATACCTCACTCAAGATGATCTTTTCTAGTTCCCAACATTTCCCTGCAAATTTCATGATTTCCTTGTTTTTAATTGCTGAGTGGTATTCAATTTCTGTATCCATCCTTCTTGGGCAAAGGTCTTCACCAACCCTACATCTGACAGACGGCTAATATCCAGAATATATAAAGAACTCAGGAAGTTAAACACCAACAAACCAAGTAATTCGATTTAAAAATGGGGTAAAGAGCTAAATAGAGAATTCTCTATAGAAGAATAAGGAATTGTAGAAAAACACTTAAAGAAATGCTCAACATTCTTAGTCAACAGGGAAATGCAAATCAAAACGAACCTGAGATTTCATTTTACATCCCTTAGAATGTCTAAGATCAAAAACTCAAGTGACAATACATGCTGGAGAGGATGTGGAAAAAGGGGAACCCTCCTCCATTACTAGTGGGAATATAACATTTACAACCACTTTGGATATCAGTCTGGTGCTTTATCAGAAAATTAGGAATAGTGCTACCTCAAGACCCAGTTATACAACTCCTGGGCATATAGCTGAAAGATGCTAAATCATACAAAGACATTTGCTCAACTATGTTCATGACAGCTTTATTCACATTAGACAGAATCTGGAAACAACTTACATGTCCTTCACTTTGCGCAGAGAGATAACAGGGTAGAAGGCAACACAGTAAATTTGATCCATCAATTGTAGAGACTACTTTTATGTTGCTCACATTTTCTGGTCAGAGTCAGTTTTGTTGACCCCTCTAATTTCAAGAGGAACAATAAAACAGGTATATTTGTACATGTAGGCTGAATTTTCTGAAGGGCATTGATACTTTTTGTTAGCATCTCAGGAAATTTCTTCCTCCCTAAACATAAAGCCCTTTAAGAATATGTTGTTAAACAGCAACTCTTAATACAGAGGATTCTCCTGTTTCTCATGTAACTAACATCAGAAAGTACATTGCTGTTCCAGAGGTCACATTAATTTGAGGATTTGACAAGGATAAAACAGATGGATGCCCTATATTGCCAAGTGAGTTTGGCTCTTTGATTGCTATAGATATGGGTCTTATTTACTTTTCAAATATCAATTTGTGGCAATTTTATTATTTTAGGCAAATTAATGGCCAATTCAAATAAAAATAATCACCTGAGTTGGCAATACAATTAACATAATGGGTCAGTACAATAAATTGAGTGGATTTAATTTAGAGACCTACATAGAGAAAGAGAGAGGAATGCATGTTCCCATGCAACAAACACTCACATTCCTCTTGGCTTAGATATCTTACCTCATTCATGTTGGCTGTATGCCTCATGCCAAAGGGAATCACTTGCACAAATGTGGACTTATGTATATGTGAATACTAATGGGGAAGGATGAGGAAAAGGAGTCACTAGAGAATGAAAAGAAGATGGCAATTCAGGCTGGCAAAAAGGGGGAGGAGGGTATTGTACTAAATGAGGCCAAGAGCAGAAGAAAAAAAATATATTGAAAAAAAATAAATGAGAAAAACACTATACTCACGAGAAAGAAAAATAATAACGTATGGATGTGTGTTGGGCTGTGATGGATTATTCTGTAAAGGTTGAAGCTTGACTGTGGGCAGGACAGATGTGAACATACACATGGGAAAAAACAAGAATAAAAAGATTAAATATAGACAAGGGTTGTGAGGAAACTGAATCCCGTCTTCTAAATGTAGAGACAAGGGTCTAACATCCTTCAAATACACCTGTAGTAACAACAACGGTTGTACACTGTTGCCTACAAGCCAGTTACTTTCTGTGAACTTATATCAACCCACGGAGTCCATGACAACCAAATGCACTAGGATCTGCTGCTAGGTTTTTTTCTTTGTAAATGAAAACCAAGACACTGGAGCTAAAGAATTTGTCCCAAGCTGCATTGTTAGTAAAGAGTGTCAACAAGATAATCATCTAGATGTTAGAAGCTTATGAAATCTTACCAAACTGCTGCACCTCACTGTTGATGAGGAGGGGGTTGATGGCTTTCATGTACATGGAACCACCAACGTTCTTGTCCTCTCTCATTAATTCAGTAGGTTGCTTCTCCTTTAATTGATTTATTTCATTTAGTCCCCAGATATTTTCTGGAAGATCATGAATATCTGGCTCTGTCTGCTCCAAAGAAGAAGAAATATAGTTGAGAAAAGACTCCTATACTTAAAGATCTCTAATGAAATTATCTATAATAAAACATACAAGTAGAATATTGGAGGCAACATCTTACGTTCTGGCTTCTGGCTTGACTACAATCCAGAAAATGAGAAGACCAGCTGAGAGCCAGCAGGCCTCTTTTATGGTGTGAATGTGTGTGTTGCTCAGATTCATACACTGAATTCCAAGGTATTGGAGGTGAGTTCATTGGGAGGAGGTGTTTAGTCAAGGGAGCTAATCCAGCCCATATAAGTAAAATTAAGTCCATACAAAAGTGGTGCCAGAGATATATAGTTCATGTTTTACCTTGTGAGAACAAGAAGAAAGTAGCCTTTCAGTAGTTATTGACTACATTGGCCCAAGTATTAGGCTTTTTAGCTTCTAGAATCAAGTAGACATGATTTATGTTGTTTACAAACTTGCTGGGATATGGTACTTTTTATAACAACAGAAAATGAAATAGAAGAGTTAATTCAACATTTTACATCACGTGCTAAATGTCTGTGATGAATTGAGTGGTGTTACAAATACAGGTATGACTACTGTTACCTCAAGGGCTGAAGTGTGAAATGTTCACCAGGTAGAGTGTGAAAGAGAGATTCCATTTGGTATGGCAGTGAAAACCAGAGGCATAGGGTATGAAGCAACTAGCATTTGAAAGATATGGAATGAGCTATGAAGATGTAAAGCATGTAGAGAACAGATAGTGCTAGAAGGAAGAGTGATGGATTTGTTCATGTGAATCATATGCAGGCACATCCTTGTGCATGTGTGACGTGATTGGATTAAGTAAAGTCTAGAGTATCCGTGGGGCATTTATCTGGATATTTCCATGAGGTCATTTGTATTTCTAGGGATGATTACATGAAAAGATACAGTCTGAATGTCGGAGGCACTGATCCAAGGGGCTGAGTCCTGGACTGAATAAACTGAGAAAACGAGAAGAGCAGCTGAGTGCCAGCATGCCCCTTTATCGGCTTCACGATCCCACCAAGGGTAGACAGGCTCCCATTACTATACTTGCAAACGCACTCTGGTTGCTGTGTCTTCCCCACTGCAATGAACATTATCCTTTTAAAATGCTACCCAGAAAAATCCATCTGCAACAGGAGACAAACTAGGTGGAGGGCTACCGCTTATTGGTACTGAATTGCTACAAGCCAATAGTGAAATTATGAAGGTTATGGATCTGGTAATGAAGTTAGGCTTCAATTGATAGTAAGAGCCATGAAAAATTTATCATCAACAGTCAATGTGACTATGTGGTAATAATGAGGTGGTGAGAAAGCAAGAGTCTACTTTTCAGGATGGAGATTGGGGGAGGCATAAGTTAGACAGCACCAGAAGTGGAACATTTTGAAAATAACAATAGATATCTAAGCAGTGATGACCAGTGAGCTTTTAGAATCGAATTTTGGGTATCACTAGCATATATTACAAAGGGAACCACTCAATGTCATGTCATCTTTAATACTGGCATCAAGTCTCCTGGTCCGTATTCTGAAAGACTTAAATCTACAAAGGTCAGCAATTATTTAAGAGCATCTATGAGCAAATCACTCTGGCAAATACAATGAGGTTCCAAGGATGATGATCTATACTTGAAATCATTTGACATCTATAATTAACTTACCATGGGATTATTTTGTTTTATCTTAGAAACAATTTATTTCTATTTTATGTTGCATGTGTCTGATTGATGATGAAATATTCTTAGCCTCATCGTGGGGTTTTATTTGCTTTTTCTTCTCTCTCTACTCTTTCTATAGTATATATATATATGTATATATATATACATATATATATATATATATATACATATACTATTAGAAAGAACAAATTATATATATATATATATATATATATATATATATATATAATTCAAACTCAGAGTATTCTTATCAGCATAGTGGGGCTAATAAAAGCTTAACTTTTAATTTGGAAGAATGCATGTGTTCATATATAAAGTTATTTATAGAATAAACTGTTACACAGACGGAATTCTTGTAAGTTCATTACTTTCATTAGCATAGGCTGTTGGTGGTGTAGTCGCATGCCACTGATCAAAATTCATAGTTCAATTTTCTAGGAATTTTTGGGCTGAATTATTGAAGTGCTATTTGTGATTTAGGAGCAGTTGAATAAACTGAAAAGAAATCTATTGATAATTTCACAAAAAGGAAGCAATGAATTTCTCACAAACTATTCTGTATGTGTCTAATTATGTGAAGCTTTAAAAATATCAGAAACGACCAGTGTTCACCGAATGCTCCATATATCCAATTTGTGAACTGGATACGAATTTGTAAAACTAATTTACAAATATTTACTGACTCTCTTTGAAAGAAGTAATGTCTATTGCTTAATCTCTCTAGTATACCATGATACATTTAGCTCTAATGAAATGTGACCCAGATACATTAGAGTAAGAGAGGAGCTTAGAGTTTATTTCTTTAGAAAACTAGTTACTCCCACTTTACAGCTGTTTTTCTTTTAGAATCTTGGAGTCTAACCATCCATCTAAATACAGCTTTCAAGGAAAATAGAGTTTGATCAAGCTACAATTTTGACTTGAGAATTGCCAAATGGGTGTTTGCTCCAGTTTTTTTTTTTTTTTTTTTTTTTTTTTTCATTTCTCTGTTTTGGTTTTTCTAACTTTGTGAATATGAGAAAACAGACTTATACTCAAAGCATATTTGGTTATTATTAAGGTATTCATGTAAAGAAGTATATAATATTTTAAACAACTTTGTGTACTCACTAGGGGATTTGTGGGCATCTATCTATCTATCTATCTATCTATCTATCTATCTATTTGTCTGTCTATCTGTTTTAAAGAAACAATTACTTATTTGGGGGAAGGAAACATCATGATGTGCACATGGAGGAGCTGTTTTTCTCTTTTTTGTCATTTGAACCTGGAAAATGAAACTTAAGGCCTCAGTCTTAGTAGCAGGTTGTTGTCACTGTTGAATGAACCATTTCACCAGGCCACAAACCCTTATTTGAATAAAACTTTATTTTACACTAACAAGTTCAACATGTTTACATAGGATGAGGTGTTAGTCTTAATAAAGCAATTCTAGTTTATTATTTTGAAGTATGGAAAATCAAATGGAAAACTAAAGTTTGTAGCAATGTTATTAATTTTATCTATTCAGATACTTATTCTGTATCACACAAACCTTGTTTTAAAATTCATATATTTTCTTTTCATAAAATTTGAAAAATTGTTTGGGAATTTCATACCTGCATGTAATATATTTTGATCAACTCCACTCCTTTTTCCTACCCTCTGATTCCCCCACAATGTCTCTCTTTAATTTCCCCTCCCGACTTCATATACTCTTTTATTCTTTTTAACCGACAGAATTTGTGCTTGTCTGTATGTACTTGCATGTGGGAGCATTTGTTAGTAGCTGCTTTGGTGTCCAGTCCCTGAAGACAAGTTAATCTCCATCCCAAGCAGCTATCAACTGTCAAGAATGTTTCCATGTCATGAGCCCCTCCTAAACACATGCCAGCATTTTGTCTGTGCAGGCCTTGTGCATGTATGCAGTTACAATTATTGCGAATTTATGTGTGCAATGGACTTGTCCTGTACAGAAAATAGTCTTGCTGTAGATTTCCATTATTACCGGCTCTCACAGTCTTTCCGCTCTCTTTTTGTGATGTTCCCTGAGACTTGAGAGGAAAGTTGTTATACAGCTGGCCTGTTTATAGCCAAGCACTCTAGAATCTCTTACACTCTGCAAATGTACCAGTTTCTTCTCCACTGGCTGCCCTATCCTGTAAAAGGAAGCTCCCACAATACGTTCTTTATGTCCACTTACGAGTGCATACACTTGCATACAGTTTCCTTTCTTCCAGAAAGCTTCAAGCACTGTGATGCCCTCTAGGCGTGCAGAGGGTTTCAAGTAGCAGTGCCCAACCTGGTACGTAGAAATAGAGCATCAGTTTTCGTAACAAATTTTAAAATTACACAATACTATGAGACAAAATTAAAAAAAAAATGTAACATAAAGGAAAGGTCTCCAAAGCCTTGTGATTTCTTTTATTTTTGGACTTCTCATGGCCTTGGATGTTGTAACTCCTCCTCTTGCTCCAATCCAATTTGGACAAATAAATCAAACGGGTTCAACTCAGGAGTTTCTGCACTGGCCAAACATGGATGGGAATGGACTTACTGGCAACAAATTAGCTCTCATTTTCAGGGTCATCTTCTTCAGGATATGTTCCAAAGGAAGTGGGTAGGAAAAGCTTAGTCACCAACCCCAGGCCAGGCTCTCAAAGTTCAGGCAGTTAACCCACACTCTACCATAGAGAGCAGAGAGGAAACCAGGCTGTATTCAGATGCTTGAGGATATTGGACAATCCTAGGACTGCAGCAAGATATCTGTCTGAATATAGCTTTGAGGCAGATGACTGTTATCCGCCATCAGCGTTTCTGATTTTCAATTCCTTTAATGTGCTTTGAAGTGTAAATCATAGTTAACCAGCATCAATAGAAATCATAAAACATTTTCTGGGGGAAATACCAAAAATCAGAATTTTATGACTTAAAAAAAAAAAAATCAAGTTTTACTCTAGGTCCAGTAAATGTGTATCCAAATCTTTGAACTGTTTCAACATATGCCTTCAAAGAAACTAAGTGGTCAAAAAGAAATTACTCCGAACAGCCTGTTTGAACTTTATGAAGTTTCTCAAATGCATAGCATATGTCATTGAGCTTTCTAGTTTAACCAGGGAGTTAACAAAGCTGATGTTTTGTTTTTTGAACAAATCATTTCAGTTGGTAAACATTTTAAAACAGAAACAAGCAATTAGAATCAGAACCTATTTTTCCATATCGGATTCAAGAGAAAAAAAAAATAGTGGCAAGCAAACATTAGAATAGTATGTGAACATACTTACACAGATTGAGGTTCATAAAAGGTAGATTTTTGTAGGGTCATGGCAAATATGGCTGCATTGGTCAAAATATAAACAGTTTAGTGGTGATGTAAATGGCCTAGTGAGAGAGTTCTTAACAGTAGCAGTCACACAGAGATGGAACAGGAAGGGGCAGTAGGAAGTAGAGTGTTCTCACCAAGTAAAAGACTAGATTCCCTGCTTGCAAGGCTTTAAATGGCATGCCTTTTTATCTTTGTGAATTTCAATTAGACTCCGCATTGGGCAAGTCAGGAAAGGAATATTAATGACGGAGGGGGAGAAGGCTGCATGTTGCTCCTTTCTTCATATGGCTAGCTAAATGAGAACACAGTTATGCGATATTAAATGCTCATTGGCAAAGTGGTGGCTTTGGGGTTAAAATGAACAGCCTGAAATATTTCCATTGTTAAAGTTTCTCCTCTACTCCCAGAATATTGAAAGCAAAGCCAATTTTTACTGTAGATTAGCACTGTCTGTTAGGAAGACTGCACCATTTAGCAAAAACCATCTGAATTTTTTTTTGGTGTCCAACAACCAAAATTACATATTTGGCACACTGACTCTGAATGTAAAATAACATGATTTGCCTGAGTAGAATGTACGTAAGATTCAGTCTCAGGTGCAGAGTAAAAAAAAAAAAAAAAATCTCTCCCCTTTCTTTTTCATGTTTCTCTTTTCTTTTTCTGTTCAATTTGCACTGTTGGATTTTATCGCCCCAGATAAAACGCAAAATAAATAAATAAATAAATCAGACAGATCAGACACAGAATTCTTAAAGTGTATGATGGGATTGGAATTACAAGTCTCTTGCAAGAAAAAGCCCTCAAGGGAAAAACCTCAAACTACTCCATCTCTCCACTGTCTGCAGAAGGCAGTGGAAAGGCAGCAGAGGGTTTCTTTGCTCCGGGCTAATGTAAACTTTTTATAGCTCTTAGATTGAATCTTGATCAGTAGGTAAGGAGAATGCCTGGACAAAGAGATCAGGGAAAAGCACTGCTCAAAGTAGGCAGGAGGTTTGCTGACCTCTAAGGTCAGCACAGGGCCTTCACTGACCCGCTGTAGGCAACTCTCCACGCTTCCTAGCTTGAAGGGAAATTGGTCCTGATTGTGAGAGCGCCGAAGAATGAGAGGTACATGGCGAGGGCTAAAAAAAGAAGAAGAAGAAGAAAATCAAAGAAACTTCCTGCTGTGTAATTCCACGTACCATGCGTTTAACTTGGTCCTGCGTGGATACGCTGATGACTAAGTAAAGGCGTGATTAGCCCCTTCGCCCTCCAGTGGGAGCCATACACCGTTACCTCTTCCAGGCAACCACATCTCTCCACCAGGGATGATGTCAGGGGGCCAGCGGCAGGGAGCAGCCCGCGGGACCTAGGGCCTCACAAACGCATACCACTCACGGTTCAGCACCCACACTCACCAGCAGCGGCCCCCTAACCCACACACCGGGAAGCTCACTGCCTCCGGAGAGCAGTTCCGGGCGGGGCGTGGGCTCCACTCCTCCAGTGTGGTGTGGGCGCGGGCAGCGGCGCTCCCAGGCGCACTGGGGTGCCCCGCGCCTCCCTGGCTGTGCTGCTCCAGGTGCCCTGAAGGCGGAGGTCCCTTGGCTAGGATTGAGGTTGGGGGTGGAGGTCCCCCGTTCCCCAGAACCTTGTTAGTCCTCCTCCTCAGGCTGGCTCCTCCTCCAGGCGCGGGGCTCGTGCTCGCCGCTGCCTGCGCGCATCACGCCTCCGAGCCCCCACCCCCGGCTCCTGCCATCGCTACTCCCTCCTCCTCTTCCTCCTCCTCCTCCTCCTCCGCCCATCACCGCCACTACGGACGCCTTCGCCGCCTACTCCTCGCGCGGCCACGGTTCCTTTTGCTCTGTTCCAGCTTCCACCAGCCCATCTCTTCTCTGCCTGCTCTTTAGGTTGCTGCAGTCGTTCTCCTTCTCTCTCTCCCTCTCTCTTTCTCTTTCTCTCTCTTCCTCTCAAGTTTTCTGTCTTCTCAGAATCAGAACCGCTGGAGGAAAACATCTGCTTCTGCTTGCTGTTCAGGTACGGAGTCAGATGTTGTTGGTGGCAGCGGGGGACCTTTGCCCATTCTCCTCTGCTTCGCCAGCATGCCACCCCCAACCCCCAGCCCACTCCACTCTTCATGCTCTCTCGAAAAGGAAGCTCAGGTTCTCCTCTGCTCCCAGCCTCCAAAATCTAATTCCACTGTCCCTCCCCAGAAACGTCTTTGCAACTACAATAAAAAATCCAAGGGCCAGTCTGTTGGTAGCACGCTGGCCGGGCTCTTTTACAGTCCCCAACTTTGCAAGCTGTGGCTGCGCTGCCTGCATGCTTGGTGTCTGATTCTGAGCCCCACACTCTTTTGGTAGTCTTGGCTCCAGAGCAGCTGTCAAACGCATAGTTCGCAGCACTTGATTCCCACTCTGCTGCCTCCGAACATGGATGTGGGCAAATGTGGATGGGCAGGAAGAATGATTTGGATTTGATTTTCTTTTTTTTTTTTTTTTTGGGGGGGGGGAAGGGGTGTTGTTGAGGAAAGTGAAGACAGGAGGACCGCAATTCACTGTAAGGAAAAGACATTAATTGAAAAGTAGGCTACTGGCTGCCAGCTTTTCCTGCTGTGGTTGCGGAGGTGGTCTTCCTTGAGAGGGCGAGGCACGAGGCACGGAGTGTCCATCTCTCTACCTCTTTCCCACTCACTACTCCAGTCTATTCCTTCACAAGCTCATGTGTCAGTTTAGAGTCCTAGGTGTCGTCAGTTCATGTGTGCATAGCAAAGTGTTTGCACAGGATCGGGCTGGGGGAAGTTACTGGAGGGGCGAAAATAAAGAGGAAGATTAGTAATGTCATCTTGCCATTAAGAAAAAAAAATCCTCTTCCTTTAGTCATCTAGCCCTAAACCTAGAAGAAGGGAGTAACACCCCCTCCCAATCGCAATGCCATTCTTTTGGGTTACTTGCACAGTAGGACTGAGGACAATTTTAATTTTATTTTGTTTTTCATCCATAGCTTCGCAAACAAGGAAGATGAAGACGATTTTGAGCACCTGCAAAGTGAGGTCTCTGCTGCTCGTTTTCCTGATGTGGGACCCAGCCAGGTGAGCCGCTGTGTTTGATCTCTTCATTTCAGGCGTGATGTTTAAGTGCCATCCCTTTATCCACGGTCTTTATGAGTCTTAAGTGTTCTGAGGACTTATTTTCAGTGGAAAAGGATTGTACAGGACATTGACCTACTAAGTATCTGAAACTCTAAAAAGTTTGCTTATTTTTTTTAACGCAACCAAATGCAAAAGTGAATGGGAAAATTTTTCTATTTGAAACATTTAACTGAAGAAGAGACTACCCCATCACGAGTATGTTAGCCCAAAGAATGCCTGTAGTTAAGGTACACGTAGTTATAATAATATCAAAACCTGGTAAGGAGGCCACGTTCTCCTAGGAACAGACAGAAAAATATGAGCTAAGTGATTTTAAGTGTTTTTTTTTTTCTTTCTGTTTCACCCTTTTCATTTCTTGTTCTCAATCGTTGGAACTGCTACAGATAACACAGAAACCCAAACTGATATGTGAGTCTTAAACCTCTAGGTGGAGGCAGTATACAACTTGAAAATCACAAACAATAAAACAAAAGCTTCACTTACGAACCAACTTTTCATCTCATTAATTTAGAGATATTTTGTTTTTAAGATGTTTAATGATAAAAATATTGCTATTTCAAATGCATGATTTTTCTTTTGCCTGTTATCTATATGGAACTTAACTTGATTGTTTTAAGTAATTCTATATTAATTGTAGTCTTTTTCTGATTTAAAAAAAAAATAACCAGCAGTGCTTATACTTTATTTAATGCATTTAGGAAATGTTTTTAAATTCAAGAAAAAATAAAATGCAAATTTTGTAAGAATTCTCTTGTAGCCATTACTTTTCAACAAGTATTTTATCATTTTATTGTTTCCTTTAAGAGTTTTGACCAATTTTTGTTCAAAGAGTGAAAAGATATTTTGGAACAGAAAAGAAATATATTTGAAAATACTTCACTAATTGGGAAACAGCCCCTGTAACTTTAGAAAAAGAAAATGAAATATGACTGAGAAACACTTCTATGTGAAAATCTCAGCTAGACCATGATGACTATCCTAGAGCCTGATTTTAAAATTAGCTTAAGAAACTTTTGAAGTTAGAGTGTATGAACTGATTTACTTATGTAACTTGAGGATGTTCATCTTCATGTTCACACTTTAATATTCACTCTAGTCTTCAAAATTCTAACTTGAAGTTTGTTGCCAATTTTGATGTATTTTGAGTATTGTTAGCTACTAGTTCTGCATTCATTTAAATGTAAATGGTCTCTTTCAATCTCTTTTATATGATATATGCCAACTAGAATGTAAGTACAGAAGACATTGGCTTTAAGTGCTTGGACAGTCGATTATCACCTAATAAGCACTGAGAACCACCACTGACAGCTCAACTAAATATCACTCTGCTTATTTTCTGCTTTATATTTGACCAATAATGTTCATGGCAGTATTTTATTCTATTATATAAAAGATTCTTTTTTGGGGACAGTAATTTAAATCTCTGAATCATTCTGAGGGAAAAAAAATGGCAATGAAAGGGGACACTCTGTTTTATACATTCAGTTTCTTTGGTACCAAATTGCTGTCACTAAATCAGGTCTCTGGCTTTATGACGAAGAAATAATGGAGAAAATGCCTGTTTCTAAAGCTTTGCTAGGGATATTTTAAGACTATTTTTCTTGCCACAAATTTATCACCAAAGAAAGGGTTACTGGACCCTTTCATCATTACATAGCCCCCTTATCACTCTTCTGAGACCACTCAAAGGACTTAGCCTCCTCACTCTGCGAGGCTGTGTGGTGCTGCCGCCTTCAGACCCCTCCTCCATCTCCTCATCTCTTGGCCACACTGGAGCCTGGCAACCTGCCAGTGGAGTTTCCCTGATGTCTATATTATACTTGGCCATTGGGTGGAGGTATACCCCAAGTCAGGAAATTACCTTCGTCTAAAAACCTGAAAGACATAAGAGAAAAATAGTGCTATGTATGAAAATGATAGAGAAATTTTGTACCACCAGTATGACAGTTTAATTTCCAATTAATAGTCTCAATGCTGGAGAATCACTTCAGAAGCCTCTGTAGCTATTACATCCATCCGACTTCAAACACTCTTGCTGATAATGTCTGCATGTGAAAATCTGTGACCATGGTGTGTTCTAAGGAATATTTTTTAAGACTATCGTTCATAGTGCTAAGCGGTAGATGTCACAAAGTGTTATCATTAAACTTTTGATATCCTACTATTTACTATCCATTTTTTTAAAAAACAGGATATTTACATTCTCTATAACTTTAGTACTATTTATAGAGTGAAAAAAGGAGAGAACTGTGTGTCACTAATGGCCGAAGGAGCCTTAAATTCAGTTAAATTCAGAGGAAGGAAAAAGAGCATTGTGGCACTTAGCCAAATACTGTATATACATATATAATATATACCAACTTGTAAAATTATCTGTTTAGGTTGGTACTGGCTAACATCCAAGAAGATGAGGCTAAAAATAACATCACCATCTTTACAAGAATTCTAGACAGACTTCTGGATGGTTATGATAATCGGCTTAGACCAGGACTGGGAGGTAAAAATAGTTCTCCTTTATTTTAAACTTTCAAAAAGAACAATGACTTTATAGGTTAAAGGTAACATTATTATTTTAAAACATTTTGTGCGTTAAGAAATTGTCAAGTATTTGAAGTCCTAGATAATGGAAAGTAAGATACACAAAATAAACCTTATTACTTTCCTTTTGCACATGCCTAACATATTTAATATATATTGTGTAGAATGTCCACATTCATATGGAGATGTGTATGTGTGTGTGAATAGTTTTCTAATTGGAAATGGCCTGTTTTTCAAGAAGAGCATCATTATTATACATCAGCTGTGCCTGTGTAGCATCAAGGATTATTACATTACCACTTTTATAGTTCCCCATTTTCAGATCAGTATAGATACGCAATAACAAGAGACATGAAGATGATTTAAATATGCAGTGGGGAAAATCCTACTTTACAAAGTTGTCACACAGTTAAATTTCGAACTTCAACAACAATTTTTAAGTAAAAACTTTTTTTAATCCAAAAAATTAAAGGAAGCTGGAGGTTGCTAGTGTGTTAAATTTTAATTAGCCTTCAAGATTGCTAAGTGATAGTACAGTTAGATGAAAGTAGCATCGATATGAAACTAACAAAAATATCCCAAGCCAAAATACTGTTACTCAAAATATTGTTACTCATGAGTTGTAACAATGCTAAGTATTTATCTATTTGTAGATATATAGATGTTACTTAAAATGTTAACTATGAAACTACATGTGATAAATGTTTGTGTACACATAGTTAGGTAAATGTTTAATTGATTCAAAAGTAAGACAGATTAGTTGAACATTCCATTCTAGGTAATGATCAGCACAGTTATATGGTTGTTCCAGCAGTAACAACTTTGTGATTTTGCTGGTTACGATTTGTATTAAGTGGGGTCCGGTGACACACACCTGTGGTCTCAGCATTTGGGACATAGAGGTAAGCTGATCAAGGGTTGAAAGTCTTCCTTAACTACACAGGGATTTCCTGAGCTACATGTGACTGTGTCAAAACCTTGTATTTTACTTAACATGTGGATTTTTATATTAGTAATTATTTTGATAAAGATGGAAAGCTGTTTATTTTAAATGTATCTTTGAAAATTGTACAGAATATCTTGACAGTAGTAGGAAAAGAGTCAAACTGACTTAACCTGTTAAATAGTATGCCATTTAAGTACTGTTAATATTCACTTGAATTCTTGAGTAGTATTTAAAAGAGGGCCCAGGGAAGAACAATGTTTCAAATATGACAGAGTAACAACTTGCATCTCCAAGAGATCATTTTTTAGGAACCAACTTAAAGAACACTTAATTTTCTAACAGAAAACATAAAATGGAAAATTGTTTCTTCTTAATACTGTTCTAATTAGTAGGGATATAAGAGCTTGAAAATCATGCTACAAAATGTGCCAGTAAACTATTACCCTCCTCATACCAGAGAAACAAGCTTAACACAAAACTGTCCTACTTTGTGATGGTGGTTTAGGATATGGATTAAAAAATGGCAGTTCTTTGATCTCAGACAGAGAAACATATTCTTACATAAATTGCCTGATACAAAATAAATTGTAAAATACTGAAGCTAGACCTTGAACTTCATTTTTTTTTTCAGTTTAAAAAGAATCTTTGTTATTGGATTGTATGAGTAGATAGGGGAAGCTACCTATTTTGGGGCTCAGGATATTTCTATGGTCTCTAAATTTTTAAAACAGTATATCTCTTACATTAAAAATTCCATTTCATCACATTTAAATATAGATCCCCATTGTCTTGTTACTTGGTTTAATGGAATGTATTGTGCCATTTCTTACCTTACTTCTTTTCTTTCCATAATCCCTTGACAATGATCATCTACGAATATGGCATGCTCTGATTCCTCTTAGTATCAAGACACTGATTTATGCACGGCACTCTCTTGTCTTGACACATTCCTTTGATAGTTCCCAATTTGATAGATAGTGTTAACAGTACTCAAAGGAGCATAGGCTATGGGTTGGCCTTTCTAGATTGGTCTTCTGCTCCATGCCCCGCCCACAAAGCTGCCTGATCAGGGAATCCTTGTTTCCTTCAGTTAAAAGTGGATGCCCTTTGTCTACCTCTCCAGTTGATTAGGAGTGTTGCATAACAACATAAAGTACACAAAGGCGTGCTCCACAGTAATATTTCAGCAAATCCCATTTTTGCCTCCTGTCCTACAGTAAAAAAGCAAACCAACCAACCAACCAAACAGAAAACAAAATAAAACAAACAAGCAACAGCAACAACAACAAAACCCCCAAAGTTTCCTCCAGTCTGCTTCTTCGGATGCATTTTCCATGTTAAGTCAATTCCCATCTATCTTGCACTTCAGATGTTACTCTTTTCTTTTGACAATCCATTTCCATCTGCTCTTTTGGCCCTTGGCTATACTATCTCCTGTTACTAGAATGACTTTTATTCTTCTTTTCAGCTGATGGAAAGCTTAACTTTTTTTTTTTTTAACATGAAAACCATTACAACACTAGTGGTCTTCAGTACAGACCTTCTTAACTGAATTGAAATACTGAGATTCAACTCTCTGCTGAATTTCTATAAGAGTTGTTTCTATAGCTCACATAGAATGTACTACATATCAGCTTGTATTATTTATCTCATTTTTATTTGCCTCTTGTTACCTTAATAAGATTCTAAGGACGTCATATCATAAATCCTCTGTGATTTCATCTGGACATTGATATGCAGATTGTGGCCATAAAGAAAATGTTGATATTTTTAAAAATAATTAAGTTATTATTCACTTTACATACCTAACGTAGCCTCTCCCTTTTTCCTCCTACTCCTACCCTCCCTCCTTCTTTCCACCTTTCCTCCTCCCTATTCCTCAGAAAAGAGGAGTTTCCCCCACCTTTACCAACCCACCTCAACTCAATAAGTTGCATTTTGACTGAGAGTGACCTTTTCCCTGTGGTTGATTTTTTTTTTTTTAAGTTCCTGCTACTTAAAAAATGGGAATGTTTGTACCTGGCTTCTCTTTTAGTAGGAATGCTTAGGAAAACACTGTGACTCACTGAGAAAAATGAGCCTTTTACTCAGAAGGTTTAACACACCAGCTCTAGTCCTCAGCACTTGTGGGAAATTTAAATATTCTGCATTTTTAGATGCACACTTATTAATTCTGAAATACATTTTATATTACAATTCTTTTGATAAGTGTTGAGTATGATGACTACAGTTTCATATAGCAAAATGATGTGTATATAGACAACTAGAAAATGAAGATAAATGAAAGCCTGTGAAAATTTTAAAAATGGACTCCTGAAAATTCAAATTATTATTATTACTTTCACACCACAACATATGTTTTTTTATTTGTATTTATGTCTATTTCCAAATGGGTGCATGTGCACATGAATTCAGGTGTCCTTGCAGGTCAGAGATGTCAGATTATCAACAGAGTTGAAATTACAGGAGGTTGTTTAACCAGATCTCTATCTAGAAGTCTTAATCCGAATGTACATATATCACTTGAAATTGAAAGCTCAGATATATCTATGTCATATTCCAGAAATTAATAAGAAAATGGTTTCTATTCAATTCAGTAATAATACATTAAGATGAACATCTTCACTGATGGCTAATTAGATAATTAATTATAAGTGTTACTTTAATCCTTTTATAATTTTAATATATATATTTATATACTTATAAAAGAGAAGTCAGATTTTAACAGTAAGTTAGAAAAGTTATTCACCTGTCTTTGTTATTTTCCTTCGGAAAGTGAGAATAGTGCTATTTAATTCTGAGAAAAGGATGATATATTGAGATTAAGACACACAGCAAAAGTTACACAATATATTGGATTATGCATTTTTAAAGAATTTAATAATTAAGGGTAGATTCTTCTAAAATTTAAGTCAGATAATACCATTTGTCTGCTCAGAGCTCTGCAGTCACACACCCTGTGAGTCCTGCATTAGATGTCTGTACAATCCTGAGTTCTGTGCCTTCCATCTTTGACCTCATCTCACACAGCGCTCTGCTTGCAGACACCTCTTCAGTTACGCTGGCATCCATCCTGTTCTGTGAACACCTCAGGACACTCTGTGGGAATTTTTCTGCTGTTGTTCTCTTTTCATTTTGGATATTCATTGATGTCACCGACCTTGACCAAACTAACATATCCGATAGCCTGGCCATTCCATCAATCCTGATCCCTCTTATTCAGCTTCATTTTTCCATAGCCATGTTTCTTTTAATATACAAGCTAACTTGTTTATTACTATGAGATTAATTGCTTATTTTGTCTATTTTTAAGACACAGATAGGCTACGAAATCTGCAATTATTGCAGATTTTCTTCCTTGATTTACTGATAGATCTATCCTAATCTTCCAGAACAGTGGCCCATGGATCTCTTTAATGAACTATAATTCTACTAAATACATTTAAATTTTAGCATGAACAGAATTATCTGTACACTTTCCTTTTTCTCTTGAGAAAAATGCAATAATTATGATGAGATTACCATACTGTCCTTTCACTTTGACATCAATATATTTCAAGATGACATTTACATGAATCAGAGCAGTTTTGCTACCAAATTATTCAAAACCTAACTTGTATTAGCTACAATTCTGCAACAAGCAAAAGGTAAGATTTGAAATGATTCTTTTGTCTCATTTCTAGCTTAACTTCCTATTTGTGAAATGGGACATTGTATTCTGTTTATTTGCCTTTTCTCTCACAGAGATCTTGTGTGGCTCAGTTAAATGTAGATTCTTAAGAAAACATGATGTGGTCTTCTTCTGAAAAGAAAAAAAAAAAATAAAACCTCACAAGTATTTGTACAAATACCAGAAGCCATGTCTTCTGGGAGTTTATTTCTCAGGAGGTGGTATTCTTGGAAAACACACCAAAGAAATAATTCTAGGTCTTACGAATTTGCAGTCTTGTTTCTTTATGATAGTAGAAAGCCAAGGTAGAATTGTCTTAAAATCTTATGAATTAAGAACATTTATTAAAATTACCCAGCATACTACAGATGGCTTCTGAATGACTCTACTGATGGAGGTGTCAAAGCAGATTTTGAGTCATAGCCAAACTTTGGGCAGAGTGCAGGGAAGGGGAAGATAGATAGAAAGACCTGGAGGGGATGGGAACTCCAAAAGAAGACCAACAGAGCCAATAAAACTGAGCCCTGGGGCCCCTGCAGAGACTGATATCCCAACCAAGGACCATGCATAGATAGGACTTAAACCCTGGTTCAAATGTAGCACATAGGCTCAGTCTCCAAGTGGGGTTCCTAGTTACAGGAGCAGAGATTTTCTCTGGCATGAACTCAGTGGCAAGCTCTCTGATCACTGCCTCTAGGGAGGAAGGTGCAACCTTGCCAGGCCTCAGAGGAAGACAATGTAACCAGTCCTGATGAAACCTGATAGGCTAGGGTCAAATAGAAGGGGAAGAGGACCTCCTCTATCAGTGGACTAGGGGAGGAGCATAGAGGGAGGAGATCGAGGAAGGGTGGGATTGAGAGGAGATGAGGGAGGGGGCAACAGCCAGGATACAATTTGAATAAACTGTAATAAAAGAAAAAAATTACCCAGCATAAATGAAGTTGTCCTTTTGTCTCCATGTTAACCATTAGAAGTAGCCACTTAGGGAAACTGATAATTGTACTTTTCTGAGAAATCTTTCAAATCGTTGACTGACTAAAAAGGCTAACATTTGTTTTCAGACCAATTTTCTGGGGTCATTGGCAGAATGAGTGTGTAGACAGGTCTCATATACTTATGACAGTTAACATTCACAGTGCTCAGCAGTGATAACTATTAGAAATGACAAGCCTTGATTTTTAAATTATGGATGCAGTCTGAGAAATCTAGATTGAGTACCATGCTTAACTACATTTTAAAAAGTTGTTTTGAAGAGCGTGTCTAGAAAGTATCTTCCAAGTGTTCTCACTTTATCATCTGAAATCCTAAGAAGTTTAATGTCTACAGTCAGGAAAGTCATGATGTCAGGTCACTGATGTGAGGCCTGAAGGTCATTTTCTAAGTTTAGTCTTATCCTTAGACTGCAGGGAGATGCATGATAACATGTTTATATAAATTGCATTACAAGGGAATTTATAAACATTGAAATATGAGCTATTTAGGCGATACAGAAAAGTATGTGATGGTTTTCAGCTACCAGAGAGGTGAAGCAGGAGGTTCATGAGTTCAAGGTTACTCTGGAGAGCAGAATGAATTCAGGGCTAACATGCTCTAAGAAACAAGACTATACAAAAATATAAAGAAGTACAGGGCTGGAGATGTAGCACAGAGATGCACAAGACCCAGAGTCAGGAACCGTGCTGTATAGAAAAGCAAAGAGACTGTCGAAGGTTGATGTGCTTTCAGAAAGATGTGTGATATGTATTCAAAGTTTTCAGTGGAAGACTTTAGAACAGTAGGAGAGTGGTTTGGAAGAGAAAAGCCTATGTCTTGGGAGAAAATTAAAAATAAATGAAAGGTTTCTGTTCTATCTTCAATTACATATAACTAAACCTTAGAAGCAAATTATGATGAACTACTACTCAGGTCCCTGGGTTAAAGGTCCATAGCACACATACATACGTGTGGGTGTGTGTGTGTGTGTGTGTGTGTGTGTGTGTATGGTGTTTATTTATCAATAAGGACAGAGATAAAGCTTTTCTTTGGTTCTTGAATTCTGTTGCTATGTTAATTGCATACCTTGGTATGATAATCAACCTTTCTTTGGAAATTTTTGGTTTTTAAAATGAAGGTAAAATAAATGGCATATTTGTCTGTTAAGGGTTTATGCTGTTGTGTACATGTGAGTCCTTTGTACAGTGTTAAGTAAACAGACTATGAAGAAAATATTTTTAGTTACTGGTTGTATTACACATGCAGGTTAGACAACAATATCCAGCATTACACTTCCTTCATATGACATGTGACTTGTAAAACTTACTAACTTTTGAGCAGATAAAATGTATTTTTTGTTTTTTGTTTGTTTGTTTTGGTTTTGAGAAAGGGTCTTGCTGTTCAGCCTTGGCTGGCTTAAATCTAGCTACGGAGGACAATGTGGCCTTAAACTTAGAGGTCAAACTGCTTTTGCCTCCTGGGATTAATGGGATGCACCATGTCTAGATTGAAAATATTATGTATTGTTAAGGAAACTAGATAATTGTGGTATTTTAAAACTCATTTGGTCTTATTTCGTCCACACACTTTTGTGTATTTGAAGAGTCTCTGGAAACAAAATCAGTACACAAAAGGAAATCCCTTTTTGATGTTATTTGTGATTATCATGAAATGTAGCAATATGGAATAATCAATTAATGAAAATCAATCTTGTTGATGACACAAAGTTGCATTCACTCAAAGCAAATAATATAATGTCAATGATGCCAAAGCTAACCTAATTGGGTGGGATCAGGACTGTGAATGGAAAACACTGAGCCTTGCCATGGTGACTAGTGATGGGAACAGTTTGAGATTTAAGCATAAAGAATGGAAGAGTTAAGGAGAAGAGAGAGGAAAAGATAGGCTTCAATTTGTGTAGAAAATAGGAGATGGAGCTGTTCTGTTAAGAAGTTGTAATCTCAAACAGAAACAGTGTAAACCATAGTTGTTGGTGGTAGGTGTCTCTGCTTTTCTTAAAAGCTGTGAGCTGTGAAGTTTGCTTTAGGCTCTCCACCCATGCAGTAGAGGTTGTCTGATGCTCCTGCAGAAGAATCATGCAGCTGAGCGTCTGGCCCGCTTTCCCTTCTGTGGGGACTCCTAGAAAGACAGCAATAGGACACCTTCAGGAAAAGCCTGAGAAAGAAGAGTTTAGAGCCTATTTTGTACTCAATACCAGGTCCACTCATTCCAGTTGGCCTAAAGGCTACAGAAAACACTTGCCTTTGAGATTTAGAGAGTGACAAGTGAGAATAAATTGGAGGGATTTCACACAGGTATATAGGTAGGTTTTTTATAAAAGTGTTAGTACATTTCCTCTTTATTTAAAATACTTTGTAGGAGACTGTAAAGAAAGCCTAAGCCTCTAGCTGTCTGGTATGGAACCAGTCTGCTGATGGATTCATCCCAGTGTATTCTAGGTTAAACAGAAAATGTGATGATGCCATATAGAGCATTCGACAGAAATTTTAGTAATTAGTGGTGTATCTAGAGAGCATCTTACATTTCTGGACACCCTCCCTAACACTGTGAGTTGCTGTTGTTGACTCCATGACAGAAAGTGCCAAGATAGGCTACTTGAGAAATGGATGGTGTATGGTTTTGCAGAGTGTTTTCTAAATCTGTTCCTATGTGTAGTTGCACAGCTTGTGACTAGTTTCCACGACAGACTTACTAAGTGCATGACACAGTGGTGTGCATTAGGCTAGATAGTATTGTGCTTTCAGAGGGTAACATCATTGAAAGGCAAGACCCCAAAATACTACCAGTGCTTTATTTATCATTGTCTTGCCTCCTGGAGGCACAAACACACTTTACTTATTGGATTTACTTGTTTCTAACACTTAGATCTAGTACAGTAAAAGCTTCCCCCAATCCGTTGTCACTACCCACTGGATTGAGAGAACATATGCATGACCCATGCATCCCTTTGTTTTAGTGATTTTTTTTTTTTTATTACGCCACCTGAATCATCTTTGTAGAAAATCTGATTCATCAGTGGAGATGGCCAAATAAATAGCTTTAGCAGTTTGCAGTTTATTATTCTTCGATGGAAAGGATCAGGTGAAATTATTTTTTTCCTTAATGTGTTTTAAGGGCAAGTGATATGAATGACACTTCGGGATTCAAAGATGGATTTCGTTTCATAGATATGAAGTTCCTTTGAGTGAGGGCAGAATAGACATGTGCGTTACCATCCTTAAATGACTCTGAAAATCACGTTTCTTGGAAAGGACAAGTTACTGAAGTTCAGACAAATCTTTTACATTTTTTAAAAATTATTTTTATTTTTATTAATTACAGTTTATTCACTTTGTATCCCCTCGTACCTCCCTCCCTCCTCCTCTCCCAATCCTACCCTCCCTCTTCCCCACCTGTGTCCACTGAAAAGGGAGATCTTCCTCCCCTTCCTTCTGACCCTACTCTATCAGGTCTCAACAAGAATGGCTGCATTGTCTTCTTCTGTGGCCTGGTAAGGCTGCTCCCCCCTCATGGGGAGATGATCAAAGAATAGGCCAATCAGTTAATGTCAGAGACAGTCCATATCCCCATTATTATGGAGGCCACTTTGATACTGAACTGCCATAGGCTACCTCTGTGCAGGGGTTCCAGGCCATCTCCATGAGTGGTCCTTGGTTGGAGTATCAGTTTCAGAAAAGACCCCTGTGCCCAGGGGGTCTTTCAGGTTTTTAGGATCCTTAACTGTCTTTGTGGAGCTCCTGTCCTCTCCAGGTCTTATTATCTCCCACTTCTTCCAGAAGATTCCCTGTACTCTACCCAAAGTTTGACTATGCGTCTCAGCATCGGCCTCGATACTCTGCACCTTTCAGAGGCCCTCTGTAGTAGGTTCCTGTCCTGTTCCCTGTTTTCTCCTTCCTCCAATGTTCATCCTCTTTGCCTTTTTGTAACATATATACAAACAAGTATATAGTTACACATGTAGGTCATTCATTCTTATAAATCACTGAGGATTTTTGGTATTACTTTAAATGTTAGAAGTATTGTGATGAGCAAAGCTCAGTCTTTGCATAAGATGATATCATCCTTTTATCAATTCTAGATGTTGATTTTTAAAAATTGCTCCTTTTTTCTTAATTGAGAATATTGTAGAATCTTGTGTTTTCCTTTTGAACTGGAAGCCTTTTTCTCGGGAGGATAGAGTGAATTCCTGTGCATTGTCTGTCCATCTGAGATCTAAAAAACTGCAGAACATTGAGACAACCAGAGAGCAGGTCTTGTTCTGTCTACAGTAGAGTGTCCACAAATTCTAAGTCAAGTACAATTCCATTTGAAATTTCTGGATACTCTTCACTTACCATAAAGAAAATGTATGTCCTCTCTTGTTTTAATCTACAGGTACATGGAAAAATAGCTAAGCCTGAAGTGTAAAATGAAAACAAATACATGAGGAACAATATATTAAGCAACATTTTAATTTTTGATACAACATAGAATCCTGAACATTTGTTTTTACTTTGAAATACTCTCATTACTCGAGGAGAGATCTTATAATTTACAATTGACTTGTAAGAATGAAATTAATACTTAACACATATTTCATACAGATCTCATCAAATTTAGGTTATCAAATTTTGAAAGATAACTTCAAAATTCTCCTTGGATTTTATGCTGTTATTAACTGCCATTATATGGTAGTATTGATATGCTTTTCATATTTATTATGCCCTTAATAAATTCAAAGCCTACAAGAGAAAAATAAGATTTCATCTACATCTTAATTCGAGTGGCAGGCAAATTTATTCTTTAAATCTTATTTATAGTTCTCATTGTTTTGATCACTGTCTAAAGTGTTTTAAAAACAACAAAATTCTTCACGTAAAATGCAAAAGTAGTTCTGCCTTAAAACAAGCTCTCCCCCCCTCTTTTAAGAGAAGGAAATAAATCTTTATTAAACATAGTACGTCACCAGCTTTCTAAGGTAATAAACACAAAGTGTCCTAGCATTACCTGCAGTGACATTGTCTGTAGAGAAGCATTTCAGGATTGTTTTGTTTGATTGGAGTTCTACTGAATTGATTTGATATGTGGCCCAAGACAATTCTTCATGCTTGTGTGGCTCAGAGGAACACTCCTTACCTAAAATCTAATAAAATAGTAAAATCTTCCTTTGGTGATATACAGTTTGCATGAATATCCATAAAACAGTAAGGTAACTAAGATAAGGCTGTTTTCAAATGTTTGTGAAGATGACTAAGGAAGTCTAAGGATTTCTGTGAGTGTCTCAAGCATTGGGAATGCTGCAAAATGCAATTGATCCTGTAATTAAAGGAGCCCAGGATTAGAAAAGATGGAAGAAGGGCCATACTTCTGTATGTCTAAACAGGTTTCCCAATCAGTAATGTATCTGAACAACATTCCCAAATATGTTGCTTAGATTTTGTTTTGTAATGATATCTTTGTAATCTAATACGATGTGATGTTCCCTTTGGGAACAAAGGGAAGCCAGCCCTTTTTCCCAGCTACTAGACAGGCTCAACAAGGAGGATCATGAGTTCAAGGTTAGTCTTGACAACAGAATGAATTCAGGTCTAACCTGTGATATGTAACAAGACTATATATGGAAAATAAAGGTATAAACAACACAGGGCTCAATCTGTAGCTCAATCCTGCACAATATCCTGAGTATTATCAGTGGTAAGAAAAAGTAAGAAGGATATAGAATGTTCGTGTGCTTTCAGAAAGATACATGATGTGCTTTCTGTTTTCTGGTACTTCAGACAGAAACTGTAAGAGTGGTTAGGACAGTAAAGACCTATGTTTTGAGAGACAGTTGGAGGGTTTCTGTTCTACTTTCATTCCATGTAAGAGTACTTTGGAAGCAAATATGATGAGCTACTACTCAGGTCCTTGGGTTAGAGGTATATACTACATTTTTATATTATGAATTTCTTAGAAGTTGCTACACCAGAATTAAGTAACCCAGGCATAGAGAATTGTGATGAATGGAGAAAATTCATTTTTGTTACCATAATTACATACAGAAACTCTTCAGATTCTAAAGAAATGAAATAGTGGACTAAAATACCCGACAGGTTTACAAGGAAGATTAAAATTTGCATACCCAGAAAGGAAGTCTTAATTAAAAGAAAATGGAATTTCAAGGTTGGTGTTTCAGTCGAGTAGAAGGGAATATGGGAGTCTAGATTTAATTAGTTATCTAGGGCATGTAAACGTAATCACTGAAGCAAGAAAAAAAGACGAAACTAGGGATTATACTGAGGAGAATATAAAAAAAATGATTACATAAGTAATAAAATATTTGGAATATTTGAAAACTACATGGGGTAAACTTAGGTGGGAAAAAATGGTGAGAGGATGAGCGTAAACATTTTGTAGTCACTGTGAAGTGAATAATAATAAAATAATATTAAGAGAAGAATGTCAACTGATAACTGAAAATTAAAATGAGGAAGCTTTCTTTTACCAGGAACTCTTGACTTAGAACAATTCACAGGATTATAGAATTAATGGTGACTGTATATATATATATATGCATATATATGATCAAAAGAAATGTGTATACAAGCCATATTATTAGTAATGCTTATATCAAAGTATATCACCACTATTAAAAAGTGACTTAAAGAGATACATCAGTTTGGGCAGTGGTGGTGTACCCCTTTGATCCCTGCATTTGGGAGGCAGACGCAAGTGGATCTCTGAGTTTGTGGCCAGGCTACTCTATACAAAGTATTCTAGGACATCCAAGGCTATAAAGAGAAGTCCTGTCTTGGAAAAAAAAAAGTAATAAAAAAGAGATACATCGGAACAGATTTTAAGTTTTGTGTGTGTGTGTGTTTGCACATGAATGTGGAAGTCAAAGGATAAGCTTGAATGCCATTCCTCAGTTGCCTTTTGTGTGTGTGTGTGTGTGTGTGTGTGTGTGTGTGTTTATGAGAGAGAGAAAAACGACTCCATTACCTTGATCTTCAGCAATTAAGCTATACTGGCTGGCTAGTGATCACTAAGGATCCACTTATCTTCACTCTCTCTGCAGTGGGACTATATGTGTATAGCATCATGCTTGGCTTTTTTGTGTAGGTGTTGAGGGCTGAGCATAGGTCTTTGTACCTTCATGACAAACACTAATATTAACTGAGCTATGTTCCTACATCCTAGTGTCTGTATCCTTTAAAGTAGAGCATGATCCAGATGGATCAGTGAGCAGAACATTGCTCTAACAGAAGGTTCTTTTTAGCTTTCATTCCTTTCAGCATCCCACATAATCTGTAAGGTTCTTGGAGATATTTTTGGCTGTCACCAAGCTGAGGGGCTGACTCATAACTTTAGAGAGGGTCACTTAGGATTTACATTACTATGTGTGAAACACATCGGTGATGACGTCGCATGGGATCTAGGTGTTGACTCAGGATGGAGACATTTTCGTCTTCGGGTGTGTTAAATTGTAATATCATTGGCATGTCTACTTTTTTAAAAATCTATTACTGCACCCAGTTTGGGATTTTGTCGTTTTGGGTAACAGATTCCAATAGAAGCATCTTTTACCCAGAGTGCCACCAGTTGCAGGAGGCAGCTGCAATTTCAGCTTTTGTTGCCATTGTCTTGAAACAGCTGGGATGCTAAACAAAATCCATCAGCAGATGAGGAAGTGGGCAGGTGTATGCTTAAGTGAGTAGATCTAAAAGTTAGTGGGGCAGAAAACAGATGGCTCTTCATCAAAACTTTTCTCCTCCAGGGAGCTGTTTTGTGGCCTGTCATCTCTGTAATTGCTCACTCAGGATGAGTATGACATTCAGATGTGTCTGTCTTGAGACATTAGAAGATATGATATTCCCGTGTAGCTTTTTATACTGCATGTTTAATAAAAATTGCAAAGAAAGACAATATCTTACCAGCATTGGAAACTGATAATCCAGTGTAAACAAAAGGAGAAAGTCATGGTGGTCTTTATTGATTAGCCTGATATTTAAAAATTTAGTATACACTAGCTTCACTGTGTGTGGGAGGGGGCTCAGTTTCATACAAACAAGAAGCTTAGTAGTAGGTGGCTCATCGCACAGACCTATTCTTAAAACGTGACATAAAGAGCTCAGACTCAGCTAAGACTGCTTGTGTGTTCCTATAATCCTAGCAAAAGCTTCGGGAAGAATGGCCAGGGCAACATACCAAACACCAGGCCAGCTAGGACTAGGAAAACACGACATGATCCTGTTTCTAAGAAAGAAAATCATCTTTAATTTTATCCCTATATGTATTAATTCTTGTTTTTCTTTAATTATACTTGTTATGTGTATACATACATATAAATACAACCGACTGAGTCCATGCAGTATTTCTAGTATGTAGTATGAATGTGTTATTGAACTTGACTTTTGGTATTGGACAATTGATTAGGGAGTTTAATCTCTGGGGAAGACTGTTTCTTTCTCAGCTATCAAAAATTGCCTGTGGCTCTTCATAAATCTCTGAATTTTTTTTATTATTATTAGCAGTAGTAGCAGCAGTAGTTGTAGTAGAAGTCCTTTGAGAGTTACTTACAATAAGTTTTGATCATGTTTACCCTTTCTCCCCCAACTCTTTTCGCATTCACTTTTTCCATTTCCACACAAGTTTTTGTCTCACTTCATTCATTAAGGAGAATTTGTGCTGCCCAACATTTTTGAACATCTGACCTTCCACTGGAACATGGTCAATTTGTAATTGTTATACTTTTGAAGAACACTGACTCTTATTTTCTTAGAAATTATCTGTGACCAATAGCTCCTTGACTAGGGGTAGATCTTGGTGCTGATCTCAGGATTTCTAGAGGAGCTCCAGAACCACCCTAGCTATCTGAACTGCAAAGAAGAGATCACCCAATAATTCTGTTCCTGTTGTCAAGAAAAAGCTTTCCTCACAACTGATTCCCATCTTTAGGTCATAGTTTTAAGGGGGTAGGACGGTATCTGGGAAAATGATTGTGTGCCCTGGAGTTTGGCACATTTTTGCTGTCAATAAAATTGGGATTTTATTGGAAAGAAGGGTGATGTGTTTGTTGGGCAGTAAATAAACTAATATCAGCACCTGCCACCTTCTCCAATGGAAGCATTATGAAATCTGATTGCTATTAATTTTCAGTTCTGTAAAATGGGCATGAGCCACTTAGGTGGTGTGAATTTGACTATGTCTGCTGGGTTCACTATCTTGTTTTCTAAAAAGGTCTTCCATGACTCCTATGCTGTCAGTCTTGGCCCACATTTTGAGAATGAGGCCATTCCTCACTCTCCCAAGGGCTGAGATTATAGGAATGCTGCATTACATTTTACAGTCCCAGAAGGCATTCAGAAAAACTATGATGCAGATACAGAGGTACCCTAAGCACTTTTTAAATACTATTATTTTTGTTTGTAATAACTTTCCGCCCTTAACAGTTATAAATTCATAAATTCTTTTATTAAAGTTGTTGATGCCAATCTGCTTCATCAGAATTTAATCATGCTAAAAATTTGTAAAATTCTTCCAACTATTAGACTGATCATTAGCTTAGGTGCATTCTATAAAATATACTTTGTCCAATCATGAATACACCTTACTGTATCATGCACTACAATTGACATATATATTGGAAGCCTGGAACGAATATTACTGAGGCAGAAGATGTGGTTTAGTTGGCAATTGCTGCTTAGAGCACACAGAGCCCTGGGTTTGGTACCAGCACCAGGTAAACCAGGCAATTTAACACAGACCTGTAATCCTACCTCTTCGAAACTAGAAGCAGAAGAATCAGAAGTTCAAGGTCATTCTTTACTATATAGGTAGTTCAAAACAACCTTAGGCTGAATAAAATCTTGTTTTAAACATAATGGCATGGTGGAAATTGCTTTGAAAAGTATATTTTAAGTATTTTGGTTAACTAGTTGGGGGATATTAATTAAAGTTGAAGTTGTAAGCTCAATTTATATAAATAATTACAATGATTTAAATTCTAAATATGGAATTATGTTATACAAGACTTTCCCACACATCTAATCTAAATGGCAGAGAATTAGAGAGTTCTTTTTTGAATGAAAAATAGTGCTAATTATTATTTGAACACCAAGTAAGTTACCAACCCTGTTTTGAAGGTCTAGACTCAACCATTTTTTTTTTTCTCAGTGTCCTGGCTAGTTGGGACTATAGTTGATACCACCCATGCCTAACTTCTTTAAATTCTTATGCATTCCTGTTACACTGCTTCAAAATTCAATTTTAATGAAATAAAAATGATATTTCATAAACATTATATATGATATTATTTATATTTACTCCTAAAAGAGACTGAATTATGAACCTGGAGGATCCTTTATGGTTAAAGAATTAATTATATTTTTATTTTAAAGAATGAAGAGAAATGTGGGTTTTTCTTTTAATGTAGATAGTTGTAATGGAAAAGTATATAATATTTAAAAAAAAAACAGTTTTGTGTAAGAAAATAAAACACTTATTAAAGCTGTTCTTAGATACTTGCTGTCCTAAACAAACCAGCTGGATTCTCAGACACAGAAAACATACATCGGATAATCAACAAGCTTTAAAAAAATCATTTATGTTTGTTGATTTCTAAAACATGAAGATTCCAGGCCTCTAGACAGTGACTTGCCTATGTTCCTCCCATCTACAATACTTCCCCTACTTTGTAGATTGGTTCAAGGCCAATAGAGTAGAAAATATATTTCTTGGAATAGAAACCTAAAAGGTTGTTTTTTGTTTTTTTTTTTTTTTCCATTGTAGAGAAATAGAGAGAATAGAGTGTGTGTCTCAATACAAGGCAGAAAAATAATGTTTCTCTTCCTCTGAAGTCTGTCCAGGCTAGAAGCCACACAGGCTGCTTTGGTTGGTTGGTGAAGAGTTTGAATAAAACTACATACACCTCTGCAGGACAATGCAAGTCAAGAGTTCTCAAATCTGCTTAAAATTCAAAACAGATGGGATTGATGGAGCTAGTGTTAAATGCATCAAATTGTACTCATGACTGTTGATGTTTCTAAATCCTTTTGTTTTAACATTAATCTTATTAATTTAATCACTTTACAGCCCGATCCCAGCTCCCTTGGTCCTCTCCTCCAAGTCCCGCCCTCAGCCCCCTCCTCCTCATTTCCTCCTGTCCTACTTCTCAGAGAAGGGCAGGCCTGTAAGGGGTACCAAACTACCCTGCCACCTCAAGTCACAGCAGGACTAAGTTCATCTTCTCCTGAAGAGGCCTGACAAGGCCACCCAGATAGGGTAAAGGGATCCAAAGGCAGGCAACAGAGTCAGAGACAACCTCTACTCTTACTGTTGGGGGACCCACATGATGGCCATGCTGCAATCTGCTACATAGGTGTAGAGGGTCTAGGTCCTACCCTGAAAGCTCTTTGGTGGATGGTTCAGTCTTTGTAAGCTTCCACAGGCTTATGTTAGCTTACATAGGTTATCTTGTGGTATCCTGTAGGTTATCTTGTGGTATCCTTGACTCTTCTAGATTCCTCAATCCTTCCTCCCACTCTTTTCACAAAACTTTCCAGCTCGGCCTATTGTTTGGCCATGGATCTCAGCGTCTGTTTTCATCAGCTGCTGGATGACGCCTCTCAGAACGCAGTTTTGCTAGGTTGCTGTCTGCACGCACAGCAGAGTATCGTTTTAATAGTATCAGGTATCGGCTCTCTCTCATGGAGTGAGTCTCAAGTTGGGCCAGTCATCGTTTTGCCATTTCCTCAATCTCTGCTTCATCTTTATCTCTACACTTGTAGGCAAGACAAATATTTGCGTCAAAGGTTTTATTGGTGGGTTGGTGTTGCCCTCCCTTCACAGGAAGACCCACCTGGCTACAGGAGGTGGTGACTAAGACTCTATATCCCTAACTGTTAGAGATCTCAGCTGGGTCACTCCCGTATATTCCTCAGGGCCTGCCCTACCCCAGTGATGCTCCCCTGCAAATTTCTGTTCTCTCTTCAGGTCCTTTCCCTCCCACCACCCTTCCCCCTCTCCCCCCACACCTGAACCCCTGTTACTCTCCACCCCTGTTACTCTCCCAGACGCCTCTCACACACAGCTCCCTCCCTTGATCTACTTCAGTTATCTATTTTCTTTTTTCTCCTGGGTGAGATTCAAGCATTCTCCCTTGGGCTTTTCTTGGCTTCTGTGGGTCTATGGGTTGTATCATGGTTATCCTGTGCACTATGGCTATTTCCACTTATAAGTGACTACAAAACCTCCAGACTGATTTCAAAGGTAGTTGTACAAAGTTGTACTCCTACCTGCAATGGATGAGTGTAGTGTTCCCCTTGTTTCACATCCTCGCCAGCATGTGTTGTCACTTGAGTCTTTCATTTTAACCATTCTGTCAAGTGTTAAGATGGGATCTCAGCGTCATTTCCCTGATGAATAAGGTTATTGAACATTTCTTTAAGTGCTTCTTGGCCATTTGAGATTCCCCTGTTGAGAATTCTTTCTTTTCTCCATTTTTAATTGGGATATTTGGCTTCTTGGTGTTTAATTTTTGAGTTCTTTTTGAGTTTAGATATTAGCCCTCTGTCAGATGGAGGGTTGGTGAAGATAGTTTTTTTTTTTTTTTTTTATTCTGTAGGCTACCATTTTGTTCTATTGATGGTGTCCTTTGCCTTACAGAAGCTTTGAAATTTCATGAGGTCCCATTTATTAACTGTTGATATTAGTTTCTGAGCTGTTGTTCTGTTCTGGAAATTTTCTCTTGTGCTATTCCCCACTTTCTCTTGTAGTAGATTTAGTGTATCTGGTTTTATGTTAACATCTTTGATACACTTGAACTTTAGTTTTGTGCAAGGTGATAAACATGCATTTATTTGTATTCTTCCAAATGCAGACATCCAGTTAAATTAAAATTATCTGTTGAAAGTGCTTTCTTTTTTCCATTGTATGGTTTTGGCTTTTTTTTTTTTTCTGTCAAAAATCAGGTGTCCGTAGCTATGTAGGTTTATTTCTGGGTCTTCAATTCGATTCCATTGATCAACCTGTCTGTTTTTATGCCAATACCAAGCGAGCTGGAGAGACAGCTCAGCTGTTAAAGGCTATGCTCACAACCAAAAATATCTTTCTAATTCTTGCTCTACCCCACAGGAATGTAATGTGAAGGGCAGCGTGTCTCTCAAGCTCAACCCCAGGCTATGTTGGACATCCTCGATGTACTCTTTTTAAAAATGATTCTTCTTTCCCATTTTTTTTGTTGTTGTTCTTTACCTTCTTAGTTTTGTTCTTTTATATATATATATATATATATATATATATATATATATATATATATATATATATATATATATCTTTCATCTTAAGTGTGTCCCCCGGTTCTTTAAGAACGTTCTCAGAACAATCTCACTGAAGCTCTTACCCTAAAATAATAATCTATGAGAACATAATTTTGTTAATTTAGTTTTTGGTTCATACACCATTTTGTAGTATGAATTTGCTCATTATAATCCAAATACCCTCCCATTTCTTACCCTCACTTGCTTCAAGATCACATATATAATATTTAAAGTGGTCCATGTAGCTTCTGGCCTTTGTTCTCATCTTTCCTACTCATCGCTGTTTTGTATATAGTAGTTCAGATTCATGGACTTTATTTGTGTCCTTTTTTTTTTTTTTTTTTAATAGTTTGGTTCTTTTATCCCCTGACTTTTGTAGAAGCTGTTGATTTTGCTTTAAGCATGTTTTCCTTTCTTCATGTTCTAGTTAAATGTCACTGCTTTGAGAAGCCTTACTGATTACCAGCAGCTGTCTCCACACATGCAACCCTTTTATGAGTAAATCATGGGGTTCCTACACCTGGTAAAGCTATGATATTTTGTATACTGAATACACATTATCTAAATGCAGAAATTTCTGACTTCTTGACTGTTATTCTGTCCTTAGTATGCCTATTTCTCCAAAAAAAAAAAACAGTAAATATTTGTTGACCAGAGGATTTAAAAATGAATTGCCTGGTTTTGTATATGAATTTCTCAAAAATAACTTCAAAATTTTCTTTTTTATTAAAAAATTTTGAGCATTTGCACTCAGAGTTGCCCAGGAAAAGTACTTTGCCTGTTATAGTTTTGTTTGTTTGTTTGTTTGTTTGTTTTCTTTTGTGGTTAGTTGGTATTAGCAGTTGTCAAGCTGCAACAATAAAACAATTCTGACAATATGTTCTTCTCACTTCACATTACTCTTGCTTGTAATTTGACCCTTGCGCTACTCTATGGTTTAAGAGATCAATCTTTTTTATTGGCCTGTTTCATTTAATAACCAATTAACTTTAAACATTTGAACTCATAATATTTTTAACCAAAATGGAGATCTTTCTCTTCTCCTTAAAAAATTCCAGTATATGAGTATAACTTCTCTTGACAGTATTTCCTTGAAACCAGGCAACAGCTTCTGCCATTACTGAAATCTATACTTTACTAGAGATCTTACCTAGTTTACATCCCTCAGCTAAGGATGCTGCCAGCTATTAGATATTATGCTGCTCCAAGAAAGTCTGAGGTAGCGATATCTGACCCATTGCTTTTTTCATGTGGCCAGGTTTCTTTCCTTTGATTGGATTAAACTGGCAATCCTAAACTCAGAAGTCCTCCTAAATTTGATTTCTATGGTATCCATAGAATAATCTCATCTTGTGTGCTATAGCATTTAATAACAACAAGGAGAGGTTCCATTCAATTTCTAATGATTAGCAGGATGAAAATGAGCTGGGTTGAGCTTTTTGGAGGCAGGATAACTGGAGAATTTGCTAACCTGTGTGAATGGGTCGAGTCTATCTGATTATAGTTAAATTTATGCTTAAAGTAAGGTTTTCCAGACGTTCAGTGTTAGCTAAAAGCTGTCGAAAATCTTGAATTTACAGAAAAATTCTCAGTTTTTATGTCCAGTTCTGATTATTATTATTGATATTATTATTATTATTATTTTTGTGTGTGTGTTTGTGTGCGTGTGTGTGTGTGTGTGTGTGTGTGTGTGTGTGTGCCTGAGCATGTCACGGAAGGCACACAGGGATCACAGAACAACTTGTAGAAACTAGTGCTCTCTTCCTTTCACAAGTCTTCAGGTATGGCAGAAAGTGCCTTTACCTGCTAAGCAAGCTCCTTGACTTAGTTCAAATATCAACAAATTTCAATTGAAATGAAAACACACCAAGTTTTGTGCTTCTGAAACAAACAAACAAACAAAAAACCAAAACATCAAACAGATAAACAAAAGTTCCTGAAAAGTAGCTTGAAGCTTCTTACCTGAAAGGAAGTTGTTGCTAGTTTAATTTCCACAAAGTGTCCAGAGGAATCAATTAGAGAATTTGTTAAATGGAAATTTAGCCAATCTTCGAATATATTGTCATACTTGCTGTCTGTCTTCCACATTTCACAAATGTTCTTGACTTTGACGTACTGAGTCTGAACACTGAATTTTGCCATCTGTCCCCCAGCTTATATTTTAAAATGATGCTTTTTTCTCTTCTTTCTCACAAAGTACCTTATTTGCATCTTTTTAAGTAAAGAAGAAAATTAACTGTGACATGATCTGTTACCAGGTTAACATGGGCGTGAAATACCCTCTGTCACCAAGCTATGCTTTGACTTCCAGATTGCTGAGCTTGCTTTCAGTTTCAACTGGATGGTGGCCTAATTCTTTTAACTGGAAAAAAAAATGAATCATAGGGAACTAGCTTTTGCTGTAATAACAATTTTCAGTTTCACTTGCATCTCCTATACCTTGTTTATAACCCAGACTTGTCCGCTGAGGTGAGATGAAAGCCTCTGCATGGACTCTCTTACACGGTGTCATCATTGTAGCCTCTGAGAGATGAGCATTCACAGTATAACTTAATGCGGGGGACGGTAGTAGCTATGGGAATATGGACAGGTACAGCCTGGTGTCAGCCATGACACAACCTAATTTCATCTCAAATGAAAGTCAGAAAATATGCTTAACGTTGACAGAGGGCTGAAAAGAAAGCCCTGTAACTCAATTAGAAGTGGAAATTGGACCGTTGGCTAAGCAGATTGATGACTGTAACAATTAGCAAGAACCACCCAGTACTCTGGTAGTGACAAACCATTCACACTGCTCTGTGACATGTGTTGTTTTTCAGCTGAGGATTTGTGATACGACATGAAATTGTTAGGGTTTTGATTTTTTGGTACAATCAATTGGATATAACTTCAAAGTCATTTTTTTTTTAACTCCTAAGAATAAACATTTTAAGGGAAATAATCTCTAAAGTGTTGGTCTAAAATTTCAAACTTCTGTGGCAATAACTGCCAAGAAGAACAAAATTAGAGTGGAGAGGCACAGGGACATGCACTCTGCCCAACAGTTAGCCATAAGTCTCAGCATCTGCTTTGATAGTCTGCAGGGCAGAGCCTTTCAGAGGCCCTCTGTGGCAGGTTTCTAGGTTGTTTCCTGTTTTTTTTTTTCTTCTTCTTCTTCTGATGTCCATCCTCTTTGCCTTTCAGGATGGGGATTGAGTGTTTAAGTCAGGGTCCTCCCTCTTGATAAGTTTCTTTATATATACAGATTTTAGTAGGTTTATCCTATATTATATGTCTATATAAGTAAGTATATACCGTGTGTGTCTTTTTGCTTCTGGGACAGCTCACTCAGGATGATCCTTTCCAGTTCCCACCATTTACCTGTGAATGCAGACTTTTTATACTCATTAACTAGCTTCTCTAAGCCTTAGCTTTTTTATTAACAAAAATACCATTTATAGCAAGGTTACAAAGAGTAAATGAAATGTGTATAATATTCTAATGAAGGAAGGCAGCATATGATTCATTCATAGTTCATTCATAGTTTGCTCCCTAAGTGCTCTTAAATTCTGGTTACTTCATATAATGCAGAGACCTACATGTAGTCCAAGAAATAATACATTAAAAGTAGTAGTCTTTTTTAAACAGGAAACATCAGTTGATTTACAGATAGAATTCATTGAGTTTTGTGTTCTTCATTTTAGTCGATATACCAGAGTTACTTGGTGATTAAACTGGGCTTGTTTCCAGTAGTATTTTGTCAAAGAACACTCTATAAAATTTGTGATTTGTGCACAGGAGTTCTTGTCTTACGTCAGAATTAAAAGAATGAGAATTGGCAATTTTTTTAAGAATACTTACATGTAAATGCAAAACCAAAGAGGTTTTCTTAGACAACCTCAGCAAGGCAAGTGTACAATAGTCTAGATTCTTCAGGACTTAAAAATTCAGACTCTAACTATCTATACACATATCTTTGTAAAACTAAATATTAAGTATACGAGAACATGAACCAAGTTCGATCATAATCACATGGCGGTTTCTTCAAATAATGGATAAGATAACTTTAAAGTAATTGAGTGTGCCAAGTGTGGTGTCACGTGATTTTAATCCCAGCACTTGGGAGGTAGAGGCAGATGGATCTCTGTGAGTTCGAGACCAGCCTGTCTACAAATCGAGTATCAGGACAGCCAGGAGAAACCCTGTTTCAAAACTAAAAGTAGTTAGTTGTATATATTATTCAATGGAGGGCTAGAATAATTGCTATCACAATTATAGTAGACAGAATTCTAAAACCTTTCTACCACTTGGTTCTTGCAACATGTTTTGCATGTCCTGAAGCATTCCTGGGACCTTGATTACAATGACAGCCCCATAGTTAGCTTTCATTAGTCACACAGCTGTCTCTAGGAAAGAAAACATTCAAGGTGGGCCTAATGAAGCTTTTAAACATGAATGTAGAGGCCAAAGAAAGAAAAATCAGAGCTGTCCGAGGCATAAGGGAGAGTCTTTATCATTGAAGGAGGATATGTAGTGATGAGTGCAGACAGCTCCTGAAAAATGAATAGTAAATTCGCCAAGAAAACACGGACCCTAGGTCCAAAGCTGCATCAGCTAACTTGCCAACTACCACACAAAGTTTTAGACACAAAACAATCCAGCCAATATCTTGAGTTCAAACTTCTAAGATACTGAATGGTGTCCCTCCTTAGGGAACTACTGATGTATTAAACTATGCACGAATACTGATTTCTCAAGTAAGTTTGCACTAGCTTGTTTCAGAGTAACGGAAAATTAATATAGCTTTTAAAAGTCACGTTTCATCAGTGCTTAAATGACGCTAGCCATAATAAACTTTAAAAAAAAATCACCTCATTTAATTATTTAAATATATTATAATGTAAGTATTTTAATCCTTTGAACTATTGACTCCATTAAACATCAAATTAAGCAATATTAACTTACAAACTATACAAACTAGGTAATATTTACAGACACAAGGTTATCAGTCTATGACTCAGACTTGAATTTTGACTTGTATGGTTTGTATGGTTTGACTCACATGGTGTGCATTGTGGCCCTTAAGTATGTAGGAGTAGATATTCCACAGACATTATAAAATGCCATTTAGAGAATCAGATTTTTGATGTGGCACTCAATCCTATTTTGTATATTTCTGAATACTTATCAGGGAAAAAAAAAGAAATTCCGTTTGTTTGTTTTTTTATATATATATGAGATAGCCAACTGTGAATGTTATAGTTTTCAATCATTTCAATGAATTTTCTTTTTGAAATATTACAAAGAAGTTGAATTAAATCCAACAATTTTGGAGCATCAGTTAAAGTTCAAAGCTATCATTTGTCTGACTGAAATTGCATAGTAGAAACGGCTCATTTTTAAAGCATATTATTGATAACAATTATAATGTTAAATTTTATATTTTATTACTTTTTCCTACATTTAATAAATGTTTCTTCAAGCTATTTTAAGATTGTTAATATTATTATGCCTTTATTAAATATGTCATTAAATATTCTTAGAATATTAACTTTATAGCTAAAGGGCTGAACCACCACACATTAGAAATTTCATCTCATAAAATCTAGTTTTTCTTTAAGCATTTATCTGCAAAATTATTCTTTTGGCTCATTATAGATCATTCTATACTCTCCAGCAGGCCAATATCTCATCACAGTTCTAGTTAGTATATTTCTGTCTCTCTTTCCTTGAGGGCTTTCCCCCTCTTAGATTTTTGGTGATCTCTTCCTTTCTCAGAGATTCAGTTGCTTCCTGTGTACATGATTCCAGAATCTTTTTCTGGCTTAGAAATCTCACTTGAGCTCTGCGAGAGTAAACATCTCCTACGTCTACGACCTGTTAACTATTGCATCAGCTCAACTCTCCACTTGCCACAGATCTCCTCCTTGCCTTACTCAGTTTTCACTTCTTACACCCTTTAGTCATTGTACTGCACTGTGTGTGTGTGTGTGTGTGTGTGTGTGTGTGTGTGTTTAGATTTTGTGATCATAGGTATCAAATACTTAACCCCTTGTGTTATATACCAAATCCTCATTATCTATGATATTTGTAACTGATTAGTGATATTTGTGAAACACAAGCCTTGGGTAATAATTTGTAGGAAGTAGAGATATAACTTACTAAAGGTGAAAGGAGAGAAATTAAGATAACACAAAGGCATTGTTATTGTTTTGCTTTATATGTTTTTTTTTCTGCTTTTCAGTTGTGTTTTTAAAATACATTTTAAACAGAAGTAGAAATATACTCCCTTTTCCCTCCTTTTTCTCCCTCTAGTCTGTTCTAAGCATTCTCCTTCCAACTTCTTTTATGCTCCTACTCTCAAATTCATATGTTCCTTAGCTTTGATTACTTATTGTAATATTGTTATGTATGTATATATTTATGTGTGCATGTATGTATTCATGTATGTATATATTTACCTGTGTATGTATCCTTTCTTTATTGTAAAAAAAATCCAAGCTACATAAATACTAGCAGAGGAAAGGTTTATTCGAGTTGGCAGTTTTGTTGGTGTCAGTGCTGGACTTCAGATTATTGTGCTGACATTTTGTCGTGGCAGAATATGCAATAGGGGAAGCCTAAAGAATTTATGTCAGGATGGCTAATAAGAGGGAAATAAGGAAGTCTTCAAATATCTACTCCAAGGCCACTTATTTTGAGAGGTGGCTCCACCTCTCAAAGATTCTATCTCTTCTCTGAGGCACTAAGCTGGGATCTAGGGATTTATAAATGTGTCTTTGGAGGACATGCAACTAAACCTTAGGCTGATGAATGGAGTCTACAAAGGGAGATAACACACATACATGAACACAAACATATTTTCACATACACACAAACACAGACATACACACAAGCACACACAAACAAATACAGATCACACAGAGGTATGTGCACACAAACAAAAGCTAACTCACACAGACACACCCATAGACTACACACAGTCAAACACACATATACACATAGACACAGAACACAACACACACACACAAAGACACAAACAGACACAGACATACAAACACACACAGATATGCATACAGACACAGATATGCATACACACACAGATATGCATACACACAGACATACACAGAGACACAGACACACATACATGACTATACACTCACAGACAGATATATACAAGACACATACATACATACATACACAACACACACATTGACATATACACACACAAGCACACACACAATTATGCCCACCACAAATACAAAATATATACTCATACATGAACACAGAGGTACGTGAGAACACACATAACACAGGCATACATGAGTACAGACACACACATGTCTCAAACATAAGATTTTCTTTATCAACATACCTGTATATTTTCAATTAGTGAATTTTATTAGCCTTTCAAAAGATGAGAGTTTTGGAAATCTTAGGTCCCTTAAAAGATTTCCAGTGAGAACAGCTCTTCAACTTTGGAGCAACACATTTTCAGTAGATTTAATAACATAATTTGGTAGGTTTTGAAAACATTTTTCAGTCTGATGTCTGGAGAATATGTTTTGATTAATTTATCTGGTACTTATTTTTTCTATGAGACATATACAGTTAAACTTTTGCTCTGATTTTTGGCTTCAAATTAAGATGAAATTGAAGATATCATCATTTGATAAATAAATGGTATGTGTTTATAGTGGTCAACTGAATAGATAAGTGAAAGGGCTTGTTGATAGCTATTGATTACTTGTGCAAATAATCCATCATTCCACATCTATATAGGAATATTAATGTGACTGAGATAAATAGGCTGGTCCCAGGTGATTAGGCAGGAATTCAAGTCAGCAAACTGTACCAAGATGGGAAGGCAGGGTGTGACATCATTATAACTGACATCATATATAGGTAAAAGGGCTCTCTGATGGAGATAATAGGTTTGCTTGGATGTAAGATCAAGGGTATAGCCATTTCCTCACTATATTAAAAACTCATAAATATGTAAGTTTGCTATCCTTAACTGTCCAGTGTATGCAATTGAGCCCATGATTATAACAGGCCCAAAGAGATACCTTATTGTTTGGAAACACACCGTGTGACTTCATAAGGTTAATTATTTATTGGTAGACTATTATTTAAAAAATTGAAAATAATTTTTAATACTGCCTGTCAAAATGCCACTCAAACTAGTATGTTGAACAGTAGATGCTTTATTTGAATGTTTCAAAGAAAAGTAAAAATGAAAGACTTGTACTTTTTTTTCTTAATTTTATTTTTCTTATAAGTTACATTTTGTTAACTCTGTATCCCAGCTGTATCCCGCTCCCTCATTCCCTCCCCAATTCCACCCTCCCTCCCTCATCTCCTCCCTGCCCCTTTCCAAGTCCACTGATAGGGGAGAACCTCCTCCCCTTTCATCTGACCCTGTTTTATCAGGTATCTTCAGGAATGGCTGCAATGTCCTTCTCTGTGGCCTAACAGTACTGCTCCTCCCTTGGTGGGTGGGGAGGTCAAAGAGCCTGCCATTGAGTTCCTGTTAGAAATAGTCCTTGTTCCCCTTACTGTGGGAAAACCAATTGGTTACTGGGCTATCTCGGGCCGCATCCGAGCAGAAGTTCTAGGTTATATCCATTCATGGTCTTTGGTTGAGTGTCAGTCTCAGAAAAGACCCTGTGCCCAGATATATTTGGTCCTTGTGGAGCTCCTATACTTTCCACATCATACTAACTCCCCTTCTTTCCTATGATTCTTTGTACTCTGCCGAAGGTTTGGTCATGAGTCTTAGTTTCTGCTTTGAAACACTGCTAGGTAGAGTCTTTTAGATGCCTTCTGTGGTAGACTCCTGTCATACGTTCAATGCACGTCCCATTTGTCTTTCTAAATGAGGATTGATCATCTTACCCCGTGTCCACTTTCTTGATGATCTTCTTTAGGTGTATAGATTTCATTATGTTTATCATACCTTGTAGGTCTATATAAGTGAGTATATACCATGTTTGTCTTTCTCCTTCTGGGATACTTCACTCAGAATGATCTTTTCTAGATCCCGCCATTGCTGGTAGGAATGTAAACTGGTACAACCACTTTGGAAGTCAATCTGGCACTTTCTCAGACAATTAGGAATAGTGCTTCCTCAAGACCTAGCTATACCACTGCTAGGTATATACCCAAAATTTGCTCAAGTACACAACATGGACATTTGCTCAACCATGTTTGTAGCAGCTTTATTTGTAATATCTAGAACCTTGAAACAACCCAGATGTCTATCAACGGAGGAATGGATACAGAAATTGTGCTATTTTTACACAATGGAATACTAGTCAGCAATCAAAAAAGAGGAAATCATGAAATTTGCAGGCAAATGGTGGGATCTAGAAAAGATCATTCTGACTTGTACCTTTTAAAGACATAAAATAATTTCCCCATGACACAGCATTCCATGTGAAACACCAATATTCTCTTAAGCGCTGGGAAGCTGTAAAATATTTTCTTGACTCATAGGTGGGCTTCAATCTCAGAGACAATCACAGAAAATAATTACAACAATAACTATTGGTTGCTAAGCTATGGCTTGCTTCCCTCAGTGAAGTATAGCTCACTATCATCACTGTCATCATCAGAATCACCATTATCATCATCATCATAATCATCCTCATCATCATCCTCACTGTCATCATCGTCAGCAACATTCACTGAAAGCTTACTCTGCTCCAGGTACAATTGTGTGTTCATATACAAACCTGTGTGATCTTTATACTGATTTTTTTTTTGTTTCGGTGTTACTTAGTTATTCTGTAAAGTTGACGATGTCATCAGTCCTTTTACTGTGTAATTCCAGACTACAGGACAGTGCCCAGTATACTGTATAGACCTGTTAAACATTGGCTGTATACTACTTCTTCATGACTGAGGAACTGAAGCTGTCAAAGTTTAAGTACATGGTCAGTGTTGGAAATATATTAATGGAAAAGGTTAAGGTAAAGGTTCAAGTTCTCTTGCTTTATGAGATCCTCACAGACTGAAGAATAGAAAGTGAGGAACCTGCATAGCTGTCCCTCTCACTATTGAGAGTCTATGGAACCTGTAACAAGGTGCCTTAGTTTCTTTTCTAAACACAAACCCAACTTCCAATACCAATGAGACAAAGAAAAGGGAGGCATAGAGGTCTTTTAGTTTTATTGTTGATGATGTTAGATTAAAATGTGTATTTTACGCAAGTCATCACAGTAAAATTTCATGATATCTCACCCCAGGGATCGTGGAGGTGTGTGGTGGTCTATCTCTGATCACTGTTTCATATGTAGAGTAGTAGTGATGCAGCCAGGAAGGCATACTTTTTCAGGCCTTCATCTGGATGACAAGTTGATGCAAACCTGTTGCTTACCAGAAGAAGCAAGAGAAAAATTGCAAGTAGGTAGAGACCCTAAGCATGCTGAAGAGGTAGAGCTCCCAGTCTTTCTTGGAATAAATTACTACGACTCACTCAGGGAATGTCAGGATAAGCAGTGAGTGGAGATGGAAGCAACAGTCACCCTAGAGCAGTACCTATACATGAACACATCAAGCACAGAAATAAGCCTTTCCTACTGAGCCTTATTTTTGTAGGGCTATAGCTGTGTCTTCTTTCTTCCCATCACAGAAAGTGGAATATGTAAGTCCTGGAGCCCTGAGCTTCTTTCTGGATCATTTGGTGACACTTTCGCAGTACCAAATTTATCATGGACCTTGGACACGGGTTTGCATATGTGCATGTTTAAGTTCTCAAAGGGACCTTTATTCTTCATATCAGCTTGACAGATAACAGTGGGAAATAACTGCTTTGCAGTCTGTGAGGTGTTTAGGCTGGCAGACAGTTACCGGCAAATTTCCTTATGGCCAGGGTTGTGATGGCCATCGATGGGGAAAAAAAAAGTAAGTAAAACATCTGCACCAGGATTTACTTTGGCACATCTGGAAGAGACTGGAGAGGAGGATAAAACTGGAATTCTTCAGGGGAGAGATGCTAATCAGAGCAAAAGTAATGTGACTTGATTTAAGAGAGAATGCCAGAACTGTGAAGACAACAGAGAACAGTGGTTGAAGAAGTTGATTTTAGGAGTCAATTTGAGAGGGAAATTGCATTCTCTCAGTGAACTAAATGAGATGAAGGTACCAACTATCATGATACAATTAATGGTTTCTTATTTAAAGAAAGAAAAATTACATTTTTCTAATTTCAGAAAAGATGGATATGAGCTCAGTGTCTCTTGGAGTTGGTAATAACTTGGTGAGATGAGCATGATAGATGGAAAATATAAACAGAACTGTGTTAAATCATACTTGATTCCAATCATCTAAAGAGCCTACAAGATTCTTATTACATAATTGATATTTTAATTAGCCTGGTATTATTCTAAAGTAATGTGAATATTGTAATATGTACATGAAAACAAAGTGAAAATCTTTAGCAAATTTGGACTGTATTTTCTGCAGTAAATTGGACAATACTGTGTGCTGTATGGGTGTGCTGTATGGGTGTGGTTATTTGGAGTTCCTGTGCCCAAGAATATCTTTCACAATAGGAGAATGAGAAGCTTTGTATATGTAAATGAGCTTCCCTACAGGTAGCTTAGTTAGTTCATTCTGTAATTGTTTTTCTTCATAAACCAAATCTTCTCTTGTTTAATTTAATAATAATTTTGATTTAAAAACAAATTTTAGATTGCGTTTAAGAAAAGTTCTTGGCAGTTAAAGAGAAAATGGAACATAGCCTGACCCTACAGGATGCCTTATGTCTTCACAGACTTACAAAGGAAGGGACAGCTGCTGTTTAAAAGCCATTTAGAAAGACAATTTACTGGAGTATTTTTAAAGCACGGTGAATGCTTAATCCTGAAAGAAAATGATGTTTTGTGCATTGAGATGCTTGGAATCTGTTTAGTGTGTATAGATTTTCTCTATGTTTGTATTCAGAGTCATGAACAATTACCACTATGAGGGCTTTCAGGTTAAGGGAGGAAAAAAAAGAAGAAAAAGGAGAAGTAAGAATTGGGATTGAAGCATTTAATATAAATTGCCAGCCCTGATATGACTCACCAGCCAAATGAAAAAGCAAGTGAAGTGTTGGCGTGGGTGGAGGGTGCCCCGGCAGGGAGTAGATAGGATATTTTTATCAGAATGCACACAGTACAAGTCTGCTTGGTACATGGCTGCCTGTGAGGTCAACATCAAGAGACTTAGTATGTATAATTATATTCAGCCCCCTCTCCCAGGCCACTTTGGAATCTAAGACACAAATGGAGCCAGGAATGACACATGACACAGATGGATACAAATTGCCCTCCAGCTGGATGACAAATTCAAACTTGAAATAAGGTTACTGTGTATCAAGGGGCAAGTGCTTACATTTGCTGTGTGTACTAGGGAGTTTAAGGACTCTGTCTTTTATGAAGCCAGGGCTCAAGTGTTATCCTTAAGACCATGATCAAACTGGAGAGAAGAGAAAAACGCTGATTGATGTCAACTGATCAGTCGGTTTATATGAATCCAAACAAACAGTTCCAATGAGTAAAATCAGTTATCAAGTTGATTTTAGTATGCTTAATTCACTATTGTTTGGTTGGGTTTTGGTTCTAGTTAGAAGCAAAGAACAAAGATCAAGTTTTAGATGTGCTTAGGAATTATCTATAGGGGAGAACTGAGAATGAGAACAGGATGGGATAAATTAAAAACAAAAATCAAACTAAAATTTATTTCTGAGGTAGAGTGGTGGCTCAGCAGGTAAGAGCCTTCTTGCTCCTGCAGAAAACTCTAGCTCAGACACCAGTTCCTCATCAGGTATCTTTTTGTACTTCAACTCCAGGGAAGCCAATGTAGCCATTCACACATACATCACACACCACACACAAACTCTCTCTCTCTCTCTCTCTCTCTCTCATCTCTCTCTCTCTCTCTCTCTCTCTCTCTCAGAAATAAGGTAAAAACTAATGTAAAATCTATTCTAAAATTAATCCATGTACTCTCTGTTTTATTTGCCTTTCTTTGTGAAACTCATGAGCTAGTATCATGGGAAAATACTTCTAAATTTGGATTATACTCTAGAATAACATAAGCCTGGATAATTATTTTCTTTTTTCTGGTCCAGAAAACTTAAATTCTTTCCTACATTTAACAGTCTCGTAGTTATGCAGAGGGAGTGAAACAAGTTTCTACTTTCAGCATGTCAGCCTGGTAACATCCAGGCTTTAGCATTACCTGTGATGTGTTCCTGCCCTGCCTCTGACACTTACATGCTGTGCAACCTTGAACAAACAAAGAGCTATAGAATATCAGTTTCTCTAGCAGCCAATAAGAAAAATATCTACCTCACATATTTTGTGAAGGAGATAAGAAAATGTGGACAAAATACTTTGTGAAGCATTGGTATGTAATATCTTAAAAGATAATGTTTGTATTCATTTTTTCTTACCTTTGACTATTTAGTACATTTCTGTTGACCATTAAGTATATGCCATTTTTCAATCCACTGAACTCCATTAGAGGCCAAACAGGTTCCTGATACTTTTACATTTTAGTGAATGGAACAGAACAATAAGCATAAGAAAGAAACAAAGTACAAGTGAATGGTAAATGCTTAAAGGAAAATAAAAGTAAATGTAAAATAAGGCAGAGAATGAGTAATGGGAAAATTGGAAGCAAGATATTTTTCAGTTTATATGGTACTGTTAATGTTAACCTCACTGAGACACTGACATTTTATCTAGGACTTGAAGGTTAAGGAAATCATTTTAAGGATGGCAGGCAGGATTTGCACTCTGGGGTGGCAGGCAGAAAAGGCAATTTAAAGGGTGTAGAATGTATTTCTAGAGAAAACAGGCCAAGATAATGGAAGGGAAAGATTGGCAGGAGTTGAGTTCATATGAGTATGACTCAGATCGATCAGGACCCTATTGGCCATTGTAAGAAATTTAACATTTACCTCTCAGTGAAATGGTGAATCATTGCACTGTTCTGAACACTAAGTCCAGCCTGCTTTGATTTTTGTACATTTCATGAAGGCCGCTCTTGTGTGTTGTAATGACACTATTGGCCCAGAGCAAAGGAGGAATCAGGCTTGTGTTACACATTTCTGGGTGAGAGACAATGGTGGCTGAGTTCTGGAGAGGCAGTAGCATCTTGTGTTTTATTTTGATGGTAGTGTCAACAGAGTTCATGGTACAGTTGTGGGTGAAAGAGGAATCTGAAGGATAATTACAACCTACTGGTTCAAGCATCTGGGGGGATACTGAGAAACATGCTTGTTATTATTTTATAGTGCGTGGCTTCTTGATTTGCACAGTTCAAAACCAAAACCAAAACCAAACAACAGTAGCAACAAAACAGTGAGCATATCCCTTTATTTTTAATGAAATATTGATGTGTGTGTGTGTGTGTGTGTGTGTGTGTGTGTGTGTACACACTAGGTACTAGGTAAACTCTGATTGTACAAGTGAAGGTATGGGTGTAACTCTGCTCAGAGAAAGCAGTAGAGAGAGAGATAATAACACTTTCATGTTCCAAGCTCTGAGTTTGGTTCTATTCCTGTTAAATATCCGGTTCAGGCACTCAGGTTCAGCTACTCTCCAGAATCAATAGAGATGCCACAGCCTTTGTGATCCCAGACAATGTTCTGCTTTAGGAGTTCTGAGAGCTTTGTGGCTTCGTTGTTCTCTGACCGCATAGATGATTACTGTGGAGCTTGCAGAAATGGACCACGGATGAAAGTACCTGACTAAATGAATACCTAGACATCTATCTAAAATTTCTCATCCCTAGGCAAAAAGGCCTCTCAGCTTTTCTCTCTATGTGGTGTTATATCCGTAGGAACTACAGAAAACTGCCATCCTACTTCCAGGAAATGATAATTTTAGTTCGGTATCAGATTTATATCCCTGTGAACATTTACATATGGGATGTATAAAATCTTTCACACTGAGAGGAGAAGCAAACATTATTATTTCTGGGAGGACCAAAGGAATAATAAATTACGTAGCTCACTTTTACTACTTTTTCCCCCCACCTTCATAATCAGTGAAGTCAGAAATATAAGCAGAACATGGAGGTTCAATAGTTGTAAATAGAGTACAGAGCTGTAGCATCAGTACTGAGCAGGAGCTGTGGGTGCAGAGTGCCAGGGCACAAATGGAATGACTTGATTTAGCTGTAACTGTCTCCGAGCTGCAGACTAAATGTGTTGTTATGGTGTTGAGTAGCAAAGGCTCATTGACAGTGACTTTCCACCTTTAGAGCAAAGCCTCATAGTTCCAATTTCAGTGTGCAGTGAAGACAACCACAGGGTGAAAGGCTTTGATCTATGAGCTGAGATTGTACAGCCACCTTTGAAAACTAGCTGGAGAGCTGAAATAGCAGCTTAAAAGACTCTCAGGAATGGCAGGCACAAGCAGAGCTGAACAGGTGGGAACCAGTGTCTAGTGAAACCCCAAACACATTAATTTACAAGCTTAGACAGCAGTAAACATTTTTGTAAGAAGAGATTCTAGAGACTGAATTTGGGAAGGGACAAAATCTAATACTTTATAACAGTTTATCTGAACACAAAAGAAAAAATGAAATGAAAGTTTAAGGGCAAATGAAACAAGGGCAAAACAAGGCCATTTACAATAAAATATCTTAAAAGGCATGGTTGCAGCTGAAAATTGGCGCTTTAGAAGAATGAATAGAAAACACTTTCAAAAATTTCAAGTGTGGTTTGCAGACATTTTCTTGAGATCAGTTTTCCATGTACCAGTCTTTAATGTTATTCTTTATTTTTTCAAATGCTACAAATTTGAGAATATTGTTTGTGTAAACACATTTCTAGTCTCTATTGCAAAATGTTTAGAGTGAAAATAAATTTGTATATACTTAGAACTCTAGGGAAACTATAAGGTTAAATAATTTTACATTTTTTTTTAATTCCAGGCAGTTCAGCACCAAATTTATCATATGAATCATATATATAATATATATGCTTTATCTATATTTTAAGAGCAAGATGGAATATTTGTACATATATAGTTTAGCTTAAACTTATTTTACACATCTATGTTCTATATCTTTTTAAAATGTGCTTACTACTTTTACTTTATTCCTTTTTTGAAAATAGAACTTTTCTCACATAACGTTTACTGATTATGGTTTCCCCCATCCTTCCACTTTTCCAAGTTTCTCCCCACCTTCCCTCCAATCTGAATCTACCCATTTCTTGTCATTCATTAGGAAACAAACAGGATTCTAAGATATTATAATAACATAACATAAAATAACAAGGTAAAACAAAAACTAACACATTGGAATAGTACAAAACAAACAGAAGAAAAAGAGCCCAAGGAAAGGCACAAGAAACATACATAAGTGCTGAGGCACACTAAAGAATCTCATAAAAGCACTAAACTGGAAACCATGGTGTATACCAAAAGGACTTGTGGGGTAAAAAAGAGAAAACAAATAAGTAAAATAAAATACAAAATAAGGTAAATTTTTTTAAAAAGCCTCAGTATAACGTATGAGAAAATAGACTTCCAAAGATGTTCTTAAGAACCAGTGCCAAGGGGAATGGGGAGATAGCTCAGAGGTTAAGAGCACTGATTCTTCTTTCAAAGGTCCTGAGTTCAGTTCCCTGCAACCACATGGTGGCTCACAACTTTTTATAATGTGATCTAGTGCCCTCTTCTGGTGTTCAGGCACACATGCAAGCATAATATTTAGTAAATGCATTTCTTAAAAAAGAAAACTATAAAAGAAAAAGAAAAGGTGCCAAAAACCAATGCTAGTGATCCATTACTTTCCAAATAGACAACAAGATGGAAGCTTACTTGACATAGTTAATGAATATTAATTGTGTAAAAGGAACCTTCACCATTCTGAATTTCCAACTGTGGTTGGATAACTCATAATTACTTCATATTAAATACCTATAGTTTTATAATGGTACTATTCAAAAGGCTAAATATAAAATAAACTTGTACTTCTGTTTGCGTGTGTGTGTGTGTGTGTGTGTGTGTGTGTAATTTTGTGTGATGTTGAAGACTGAATCTTGGACTTTGTGCATGTTAGGCAAGTGCTCTACCAGTGTCCTATATTCCCAGACCTGTACAGATTGTTTTAAAATGGCCTTTTATTATTGTAGTGCTTATGATAACTCAATATAATACCAGAAGAATGTGTTTCAGTTTACCCCTTTTAACAGTTAAGTTTGAGTAAGAGATAAAATAAATACAATAACATCCAATTCATAAGGGGATCATGGAGATGAATTTAACCTAGCAGAGCATATTTTAAAAGCTTTACTAGATGGTAAATTTCTTTTGTTATCTCACTTTTGGTATTCAGAAGATATGATGATACAGAGTTGTGACTTCAGTTTCTGGAAGTTCCTAATTACATATTAGCTATAGAGTATTCATAATATTTCCCAGTATACGTAGCTTGAGGAAACAGCATCTAGAAGTATGTGTGGAAGTTAATTATTTCAGTAGCTATTTTCTTTCATTTTCTGTTCATTTAAGCTGAAGTTATTGTTGAGGAGAATGTGATACTATCATCAAATGAGAATATCAATAAGCTCCATGTTATGAGTACAGTTTCTTCTTGAGGCTGATCCAGGAGATTCAGGGAAAGATAGCAAGAGCTTTAATATCGCCAACAAGGCTCTGCATGCATTTCTCTTTGAATTGCTAGAGATGAAAAACACTGGATTGTTGAATGTGAAATCTCAGCTCTACTTGAAACAAAGTCAATGCTCTTAAAATCTATACTTTTGTGCATTTAAATCTAGACCACCATCATTAAAGTTCCTTTTTCCCAAGATGACTAATGCAGCTCAGCAATTTGTCATTACAATAATATTTGAACATGGAATTTTTCCAGTTTATTCTTGAGTAGAGTGTACTATCCTGCAAGAAGGAATTCCAAATGAATTTTCTGCCTCAGTCTGGAGTCAGGAAAGACAAAGTGAGTCTTTTTGGAACATTGCTTTCTATAACTTTATGATTATTTATTTACATGTTATGTGTTCTAAATGCCTGTGAGTATGTGCCTACGTGTTCATATGCATGTTTGTGGAAACGAGAGGGCTACTTTAGTGTAACACCTTAGTTGTAGCCCATCCCCCTTTAAGACACTGCCTTACTTGTCCTGTAGCTCAGCAAATAGTCTAGTTTCTCTAGTCAACAAGGCATACTGAGATTTCCTGTTCAACCATAAGGATATGCTTGTTGTATGCTATTCTTCAACCATAAGGATATGCTTGTTGTATGCTATTCTCTAGGATATGGAGCAGTAGAATTTTTTCAGTCACTTTCCACCTTGGTTTGAGACTTAGTTAATGAGCTTGAAGCTTTCTAATTCAGTTAGACTTGTTGTCTACCAAGCCCCAAATATCCTATCTCTACGTCCCAAAACCTGGGATTATAGTTATATACTACTGCACCTGGTATTTATGTAGGTGCTGGAGATAAGAACTCTGGTCCTCATGCTTATGTAGTAAGCACTTCATGGCTCTGGCTCTATCTCCACAAGCATTGAAAAGCGTTTTTCAAAATAAACAGAAATGTGTTCAGGGGTAGTATTATGGTGATGTAATGAAAAGATTATAAATGTTGTTTAGTATATTTTAACATACATACCCTTAACATTAGTAATACATTGTAAGAAGTGTAGATCTTACAATATTAAGATCATCAGTGTGTTTTAGTTTGTAAAACATTTAATCATCTTATTTAGATAACTTAATCCCTATTATACATTAGATATTCAAATTATTTCTCATTATGAATATTGGAGCTAGCTAAAACTTTATATCAAATAGATTTTATGTTTGAATCCTCTTTGCTAAATTATTAATTCAGTTTCTATCAGTGGCTCAGAAAACAGCATAACTGGGACTAATAAACTATAAGCTACTGTCAAACCCAGCTGTCCTTGACCTGTTGTAGCCTGTCAGTTTGTAGCACAGTGTGAGCGCTCAAGATTTCGTCTTTAACAACTTGGTAGGTGGCATAGTCACTAGAATCTCTTTCTAGAAGAACATCACTTATAATTAATGTTGTGTCTCAAAAACAACCAAACTTTTGTGCTTGTTAAAAGCCTAGGCTGGTCTTTAATTTCTTTGTTTTCTCCTGGACCCAGGTGTCATTGAGTCGAGAGTTGTTCAGTTTCCACATGTGTGTAGGCTTTTTGTTATTTTTGTTGTTGTTGAGGTCTGGTTTTAGTGCATGGTGGTCTGATATGAAACAAGGGATTTTTCAATCGTCTTGTGTCTGCTGAGGCTTGCTTTGTTCCTGACTATATAGTCAGTTTTGGAAAATGTTCTATGAGGTGCTGAAAAGAAGGTATACTCTTTTGTGTTTGGGTAAAAGGTTCTGTAGACATCTATTAGGTCCATTTGATTCAAGGCCTTTGTAAAAGTCATTATTTCTCTATTTAGCTTCTGTCTCAATGATGTATCTCCTCGGTGAGAGTAGAGTGTTTAAATATCCCACTATTAAAGTGTTGGGATCAATGTGTGATTTAAGCTTTAACAAATGCAGAAGTCCTTGTGTTTGATGCATAGATGTTCAGAATTGTGATGTCCTCCTGGTGGATTTTTTCTTTGATGAGAATGAAGTGTCCTTTTTCAACTTTTTTGATTAATTTTGGTTGAAAGTCTATTTTATTAGATATTAGGATGATTACTCCAACTTGCTTCTTCTGTCCATTTGCTTGGGAAATATTTTCCAGCCCTTTCCTCTGAGGTAGTATCTATATTTGTTGCAGAGGTATGTTTCTTGAATGCAGCAGAATGTTGGATACTGTTTCCAAAACCAATCTGTTAGTCTGTGTCTTTTTATTGGAGCATTGAGAACATTGATCTTAATAGATATTAGTGACCAATGGTCGTTAGTTCCTTTTATTGTAGAGTTGGTGGTGACTGTGTGTTTTCGTGTTTGTTTTATTTTGCTTTTTTGATGTGATGGTGTCTTTATCCTGTGTTGTTTTGGGTGTAGTTGATTTCATTGGGTTTAATTTTTCCTTCAGGTATCTTCTGTAGGGCTGGATTGCTCTGTATATATAGTTTAAATTTAGTTATGTCATGGAATATTTTGTTTTCTCCATCTATGTTGATTGAAAGTATTTTCAATTAATTTATTTTTATTAATTGCATTTGATTCACTTTGTAACCTAGCTGTAGCCCTCTCCCTCATCCCCTCCCAATATCACCCTCTCCCTCATCTCCTCCCATGCCCCTCCTTAAGTCCACTGATAGGAGAGGTCCTCTTCCCCTTCCCTCTGACCTTAGTATGTCAAGTCTCATCAGGACTGGCTGTATTTTCTTCCTCTGTGGTCTGGTAAGGCTGCTTCCCCCTCAGGGGGAAATGATCAAAGAGCTAGCCACTGAGGCCATGTCAGAGACAGTCCCTGTTCCCATTATTAGGGAACCCACTTGGAGACTGAGCTGTCATGACCTACATCTGTGCAGGGATTCTAGGTTTTCTCCCACACATGGTCCTTGGTTGGAATATCAGTCTCAGAAAAGACACCTGGGCCCAGATGTTTTGGTTCCGTTGCTCTCCTTGTGGAGTTCCTGTCCACTCCAGGTCTTTCTATCTCCCTCTACTTCCATAAGATTCCCTGCACTCTGGTCAAAGTTCGGCTATGATTCTCAGCATCTGTTTTGACAATGTGCTGGGTAGAGTCGTTCAGTGGCCCTCTGTGGTAGGCTTCTGTCCTGTTCTCTGTTTTCTCCCTCTTCCAATGTCCATCCTATTTGCCTTTCTGAGTGAGGATTAATCATCTTACCCAGGGTCCTCCTTCTTGCTTAGCTTCCTTATGGTATACATATTTTAGTGTGTTTATCCTATATTATATATCTAATATCCACTTATAAGTGAGTATATACCATGTGTGTCTTTCTGCTTCTGGGATACCTCACTCAGGATGATCTTTTCTAGATCCCACCATTTGCCTACAAATTTCATGACTTTCCCATTTTTAATTGCTGAGCAGTATTCTATTGCGTAAATGTACTATAATTTCTGTATCCATTCCTCCATTGAGGGTCATCTGTGTTGTGTCCAGCTTCTGACTATTATAAATAAAGCTGCTCCGAACATGTTGAGCAAATGTCCTTGTTGTATACTTGAGCATGTTTTGGATATATGCCTAGGAGTGGTATAGCTGAATCTTGAGGTAGTACTATTCCTAATTGTCTGAGAAAGTGCCAGATTGATTTCCAAAGTGGATGTACAAGTTTACATTCCCACCAGCAATGGAGGAGAGTTCCCCTTTCTCCACATCCTCTCCAGCATGTCACTTGATTGAAAGTTTTGAAGGTACCCTATCTTATGGGACACAATGGAAGCAGTGCTAAGAGGAAAGCTCATAGCATTTCAGTGCCTTCAGAAAGAAATTTTAGGCCTTTTTTACAAGCAACTTAATAGCACACCTGAAAGCAGTAGAAAAAAAAAAAAAGAAGCAGACACACCCAAGAGGAGTAGATGACAGGAAATAATCAAACTCAGGGCAGAAATCAATACATTAGAAACAAACAAAACAAAAAAGAAACAAAGAAAACAATTCAAAGAATCAAGGAAACCAAGAGCTGGTTCTTTGAGAATATCAGCAAGTTCGACAAACCCTTAGCCAAACTAACTAAAAGGCAGAGCGACACTGTCCAAATCAACAAAATCAGGAATGAAAAGGGGGACATAACAACAGACACTGAGAAAATCCAAGGAATCATTCGGTCATACTTCAAAGGACTATATGCAATGAAAATGTAAATGAAACGTACAGTTTTCTTGATAGATTCCATTTACCAAACCTGAAGCAAGATGAGGTAAATAAATTAAATAGTCCTATATCCCCTTAGAAAACAGGGGATAGTCGTTGGTGTCACTCATGTATACTATCATATCATCTGAGAATAGTGATACTTTGACTTCTTCCCGATTTGTATCTCTTTCATTTCGTTTAGTTATCTTATTGTTCTAACTAGGACTTCAAGAACTATGTTGAAAATATAAGGAGAGAGTGGGCAGCCTTGCCTTGTCTCCCATGCAAAAAAAGACCCAGGGCCAGATGGTTTCAGCACAGAATTCTAAGGCTTTCAAAGAAGATCTAACACCAATACTCTTCAAACTGTTTCACAAAAGAGAAAGAGAAAGAACATTATCAAACTCATTCTATGAAGCCTAAGGCACCTTGATACCTAAACCACAAAAAGACCCAACAACAACAACAAAGAACTTCAGACCTATCTCTCTCTTATGAACATTCATGAAAAATATTCAATAAAATACTTGCAAACCAAATCCAAGAACATGTAAAAGATATCATCCACCAAGACAAAGTAGGCTTCATCCCAGGCATGCAGGGGTGGTTTAACATATGAAAATCCATCAATATAATCCACCATATAAACAAACTTAAGGAGAAAAACCACACAATCATCTCCTTAGATGCCAAAAAAAGCATTTGACAAAATCCAACACCCATTCATGTTTACAGTTTTAGAGAGATCAGAGATACAAGGCACATACCTAAACAGAGTAAAAGCAATATACAGGAAGCCTACAGTCAACATCAAACTAAATGAAGAGAAACTTAAATCAGTTCCACTGAAATCAGGAACAAGGCAAGGATGCTCACTCTTTCTCTGTATCTCTTCAACATAAGGGTACAGCTGCTCTCCCTGACATGAACTCAGTGAATGGTTCTTTGATCACCTTGCCCTGGGAGGTGCAGCCTTGCCAGTCCACAGAGGAAGATGATGCAGCCAGCCTTTATGAGACCTAATAAGCTAGGGTCAGATAGAAGGGGAGGTCTTCCTCTATCAGGGGACTAGGAAAAGGACAGGGGCAGAAAAGGGAAGGTGGGTAGGACTGGGAGGAGATGAGGGAGGGGGCTGCAGCAGGAATATAAAGTGAGTAAATTATAATAAATAAAATCAAATAAAAAAAGAAACCTAGGCTGAGGAAGCCACAATTGGTTGATAAAAATGGATTGTAAATGGACTGTGACATCACAAGCACCTTGTCTCTGTGGAAACATTCTCTGCCTCAGCTGTCAGGCAGGGCATATCTTTGTTTTCATTTAGTAAGCTCTTGATATATATTCATTAATTGAACCAAATGGAACTAAATGGTTCTATTACACCAGTGCAAAGCAGTATTTGCTAGCACTTCTCTGGCTCTCTTCCTGGAATTCTTTCACTGTTGCTTTGGGAAATTCTTTGATTTTAACTCCTGTATCAGAGTAAACTGAATCTACATGTTAGATGACTTCACATGGAGAAAAAAACAACAAAACAAAACAAAACAAACAAACAAACAAACAAAAAAAACATTTCCTCTGCTCTACCTAGATGGCATTTCTAGGACCTGGTATAGTCTCCCAAAAGTTGTAGACAGAAATTAGGGGGGAAGGGAGATTGGAGAGAGGAAAAGGAAGGGGAGAGACTGAGGCACAGGGAGAGAGAGAGGTATAAAGGGAGCTTCCTTATGGATTTCAAAGACAGATTAGTTTCATTCAGTCAGACATTATTACATGGGACTACGCCCTCAAGCCTGAGTTGAACTTTAATGTGGCATGTCCAAGAGGATAAAGGCTTCAATTCTTTTGCAAGTGTGAGTTGATTGATAAATTATAACTAAAGATATTTTAGGTCATACTGTGAAATGGAAAAAATCAAATCAATTTACATATTTATCCTTTCACACACTTATGTAGGTTTGTGTAAAATTCATTCTTTTAATGATATTGAAACAGATAATATCAGGATTACTATATTATCATCATTTTAAAGGTTTTTGAGACATTTACATATTTTTTCCAAATTGCTATATTAATTTCCACTTCCAGCAAAGAAAATTATATTTCCTTTTTTTCCTCACCTTGTCAATGCTTAGTATATCTTAGGTTTTTTATAATATCTATTCTAACAGCAATGGAAGGATGTTTTGTGGCATTGTTTTGCATTTCCATGATTAGTGATGCTGAGTCTATTTTATTATAACTGTTGTCTATCTTTTTGTCTTCTTTGTAGAGATGTACAGTCTATTTCTTTCCTCATTTTAAAGCAGGGCTGTTTGGTTTTCTTCTGAGGTTTTGAGTTTCTTAATATTTCTGGGTATGAACTTCTTTTCTGTAGCACACCTTGCAAATAGTTTTTATCTCATTCTATGTTTGTATCTTTAGTTTCAATTGCTTAAGTTTATTTTTGGGTACTCTGTTCTGTTCCATTGTGTCTGTTTTTATGCCAATGTCAGGCTCTCTTTATCATTATAATCTGTGGTATAATTTGAGGTCAAACACTGAGATACATCCAGCTGTGCCCACTCTTTAGAATAGTGTTAGATATCTCTGCTCTTTTTGTGGTTCCAAATGAATTCTTGGATTGTTTTTCTAAAGCTGTGAACTATGGCACTGGAATTTTGATGAAAAGTGTAGATTAACTTTGGTAGTTTAACCATTTTCATGATATTAATTCTTCCAGTTTTGGATCATGGAAGATTATTTTATTGTCTAGTGTTTTTGTTTTTATTTTCAATGTCTTGAAGTTTTCTTTGAAGAGTCTCTTGCTTCTCTTTCTTTCATTCTGTTTCTTGCTTCTTTTTATTCCTAGGTACTATGGTTGAGATATTATAGATATTCCATAGTCCACATTTTCTTCTCTGAGAGTTCATTATTGGTATATATGAATGTTACTGTTTGTTTATATATTTATTTTGTAATCTGCAACTTTACTATAAGTGTTGATTAGATATAAAACTTTTCTAGTAGAAGCTATATAGAATTTTAAGTATAGAATGGTGTTACTGGCAATGAAGGATAGTTCAACTGCTTCTTTCTTTCTTTCTTTCTTTCTTTCTTTCTTTCTTTCTTTCTTTCTTTCTTT
>NW_026596117.1:15583374-15596465 GCF_907164565.1 Psammomys obesus
TTTCTTTCTTTCTTTCTTTCTTTCTTTCTTTCTTTCTTTCTTTCTTTTTCTTTCTTCTCTCAGGTTTTTTGAGACAGGGTTTCTCTGGGTAGCCTTGATTGTCCTGTCTGGAACTTACTCTGTAGACAAGGCTGGCCTTGGACTCACAAAGATCCATCTACCTTTACTTTCTGAATTTCCTCCTTTTTAATTTTCACTCCTTTAAGTCTTTCAGTTGCCTACTTCCTATAGTTAAGGCTTTTGCAAACCAAATGCAAGAACACATCAAGGACATCATCCACTACGACCAAGTAGGCTTCATTCCAGGTGTGCAGGGGTGGTTCAATATATGGAAATCCACCAATGCAATCCACCACATAAACAAACTGAAGGAGAAAAACCACATGATCATCTCTTTAGATGCTGAAAAGTCATTTGACAAAATTCAACATCCATTCATGTTTAAAGTATTGGAGAGATCAGGGATACAAGGCACATACCTGAACATAGTAAAGGCGATATACAGCAAGCCAATAGCCAACATCAAACTCAATGGAGAGAAACTTAAATCATTCCCACTGAAATCAGGAACAAGGCAAGGCTGTCCACTCTCTCCATATCTCTTCAACATTGTTCTTGAAGTTCTAGCTAGAGCAATAAGACAATTGAAGGAGATCAAGGGGATATAAATTGGAAGGGAAGAAGTCAAAGTATCACTGTTTGCAGATGATATGATAGTATACCTGAGTGACCCCAAAAATTCTACCAGGGAACTCCTACAGCTGATTAACATCTTCAGCAAAGTGGCTGGATACAAAATTAACTCAAAAAAATCAGTAGCCTTCCTGTATACAAAGGACAAAAATGGCTGAGAAAGAAATTAAGGAAACAACACCCTTCACAATAGCCACAAAGGACATAAAGTACCTTGGTGTGAACCTAACCAAACAAGTCAAAGCTTTGTATGTAGAAAATTTCCAGTCTCTGAAGAAAGAATTAGAAGAAGATATCAGAAGATGGAAAGATCTCCCATGCTCATGGTTTGGCAGGAATAATATAGTAAAAATGGCCATCTTACCAAAAGCAACCTACAGATTCAATGCAATTCCCATCAAATTACCAACACAGTTCTTTACAGACCTTGAGAGAAAAATTCTCACCTTCATATGGAACAACAAGAAACCCAGAATTGCTAAAACAATTCTCTACAGTAAAAGATCTTCAGGTGGTATCTCCATCCCTGATCTCAAGCTGTACTGTAGAGCAACAATATTAAAAACTGCATGGTACTGGCATAGAAATAGACTGGTAGATCAATGGAATTGAATAGAAGACCCTGACATAAATCCACACACTTATGGACACTTGATTTTTGACAAAGATACCAAAACCATACAATGGAAAAAAAGATATCATCTTCTACAAATGGTGCCGGTCTAACTAGAAGTCTACATGTAGAAAAATGCAAATAGATCCATATTTATCACCCTGCACAAAACTAAAGTCCAAGTGGATCAAAGACCTCAACATAAAACCAGACACACTAAACCGCTTAGAAGAAAAAGTGGGGAATACCCTTGAACTCATTGGCACAGGAGACAACTTCTTGAACAGAACATCAAGAGCACAGGCTCTAAGAACAACAATCAATAAATGGGACCTCATGAAACTGAAAACCTTCTGTAAAGCAAAGGACACTGTCCTCAGAACAAAACGATAGCCTACAGATTGGGAAAGGATCTTCACCAACCCTATATCTGACAGAGGGCTAATATTGAGTATATATAAAGAACTAAAGAAGTTAAACAGAAAAAAAAAATCAAGTAATCCAATTAAAAAATGGGGTACAGAGCTAAACAGAGAATTCTCTGCAGAGGAATATTGAATGGCAGAGAAACACTTAAAGAAATGCTCAACCTCATTAGCCATCAGGGAAATGCAAATCAAAACGACCCTAAGATTTCACCTTACACCAATCAGAATGGCTAATTTCAAAAACTCAAGAGACAACACATGCTGGAGAGGTTGTGGAGAAAGGGGAACCCTCCTCCACTGCTGGTGGGAATGTAAAATTGTACAACCAATCTGGAAAGCAATCTGGCACTTTCTCAGACAACTCGGCATAGCGCTTCCTCAAGATCCAGCTATACCACTCCTAGGTATATACCCAAAAGATTCTCAAGTGCACAATAAGGACATTTGCTCAACCAGGTTTGTAGCAGCCTTATTCGTAATAGCCAGAAGCTGGAAACAGCCCAGATGCCCCTCAGTGGAGGAATGGATGCACAAATTGTGGTATATCTACATAATGAAATATTACTCAGCAATAAAAAACAAGGAAATCATGAAATTTGCAGGTAAATGGTGGGATCCGGGAAAGATCATCCTGAGTGAGCTATCCCAGAAGCAGAAATATGCACATGGTATATACTCACTCATGTAGACATGTAATATAGGATAAAACTACTAAAATCTGTACACCTAAAGAAACTAATCAAGAGGGAGGATTCTTGCTAAAATGCTCAATTCCTATCCAGAACGACAAAGAGACTGGACATCAGAAGAAGGAGAAAAGAGGGAACAAGTCAGGAGCCTGACACAGAGGACCCCTGAAAAGCTCTGCCCTGCAGACTATCAATATAGATGCTGAGACTTATGATCAACCTTTGGGCAGAGTGCAGGGAATCTTAGGAAAGAAGTGGGAAAGAGTAAGATCTGAAGAGGACAGGAACTCCACAAGGAGAGCAACAGAACCAAAAAATCGGAGCACAGGGGTCTTTCCTGAGACTGATACTCCAACCAAGGACTATGCATGGAGATAACCTAAGACCCCTGCACAGATGTAGCCCATGACAGTTCAGTATCCAAGTGGGTTCCATTGTAATAGGAACAGGGGCTGTCTCTGAACTGATTGGCCTGCTCTTTAATTACCTCCCCCTGAGGGGGAAGCAGCATAACCAGGTCACAGAAGAAGACAAAGCAGCCAGTCCTGATGAGATCTAATTGACTAGGATCAGAAGGAAGGAAAAGAAGACCTCCTTTATCAGTGGACTTGGGGAGGGGCATGCATGCAGAGGGTGGAGGAAGGGAGGGATTGGGAAGGGAGGAGGGAGAGAACCACAGGGGGGATACAAAGTGAATAAAGTGTAATTAATAAAGAAAAAAGAAACTTTGAGCACTTTTATGAATAAGAGAATGGGGGATGGGTACCTTGTCTCCTTCCTAATTTCATAGGAAGTTTTATTAGTTTGTCTCCATTTATTTTAATATTGACAATAAATTTGTTGAATATAGATTTTACTATTTTGAGATATGTTCCTTCAATTCATAATATTTTTGGGACTTTCATCCAGAAGGCTTGTTGCACTTTATTGTATGACTTTTCTGCACATCAAAGAAATTTCTGATGTGATTTTTATGGCTAAATTTATTTATGTGGCATATTACATTTATTGATCTACATATGTTTAACAAACCTTGTATTTCATGGATGAAGCCAACGTGGTCATTATGTATTCCTGAATTCACTTTGCAAGTACTTCCCTGAGAAATTTTTAATTTATTCTTTGGAGAAACTGGTCTATTGTTTTACTTTCTTATTCATTTGTCTTTACCTGGTTTAGGTAACAGGATAATAGTGGCTTTGTAGCATGACTTTGGTGATTCTCTCTCTGTGTGTCTCTTCTCTCTGGTGGAACAAATTAAGAACAGTTAGTATTAAATGTCTAAACATTTTGTAAAATTTGGCAGTGAATCCATTTTGTCCTTTGCTTTTCTAGGTAGTTTTTGTTTGTTTGTTTTTTATGATACTTTGTTTGTTCTAAGAGGCATGGGTTATGTATAATCAGTTTTTTAATATTTTTATTGTTTCAGACTTTTTACTTTTTTATTATTACCATTTATTACATTTTATTCAAAATGTATCCCTCCTGTGGACCCCTCCCTCATCTCCTACCAAACCCACCCTCCCTCCTTCTTCTCCAGCTAGGCCTCTCCCCTAGTTCACTGATAGGGGAGTGAACTCCTCCTAGGTCCTCCTCCTCTTCCATTTGACCCTAGTCTATTAAGTTTCATGACGACTAGTTGCATTTTCTTCCTCTGTAGACTGGCAAGACTGTACCCCTCACAAGGAGGTGATTAAAGAGGCAGCCACTGAGAGAAATTCTCTGTTCCCCTTACTAAGGAAACCACTTGAAGATGAGTCTATGGGCTACATCTGAGTCAGGGTTTTATGGCCTTTCCATGCATGGTCCTTGTTTGGGGTATCATTCTCTTCAGGGCCCCAAGGCTCAGTTTTTATGGCTCTGTTGGTCTCTAGGTAGTTTAAGTGTGAGTTAAAGTGTTTACTTTCCTGCTGTTGCAGATTGGGTTTTAGGTTTCTACAAGAGAATTTCCCAGGCCAATGGATGATCTTTTCTCTTAGATGTTTTTGCCATTTCAGGCTTTTGTCTATTTTGAGTCTTCCCTGTGTGAGGGTTTAAGACAGAGTCCAGGCTGATTCAATCTGGAGCGGTGTCAAACAATCCTCTTTTTCTTCAACTTTGGAACTGTGTTCTTTTTCTTTGTTGGTCCTTTCTCTGATTTACTCTATCAACTAGCTTCTTGGACCACTGTTTGTTTGCTTGTTTGTTCTCGTTTTCTCTTTAATATATTATTTTTATTTTGTAGAAAGAAACCATAAAATTCATCCTTTCCACCTATGAGTTTCAAACTGTATAGTGCAATGTTGCTATATCCGAACATCTTGTGTGAAAACTCTCCAGATCTCTGCCACCAAGCGTGATTGAAACAACACTCACCAAACAGCTCCCATGTCCCTGTCCTCACACCAGTCCAATAGCAATCTCAGAACAGTCTTTATGAATTTGAATGTTTGGGGAACATATGCAAATGGAGTCATGTAGCATCTGTCTTTTCTGTGATTCTTAGTGTTTCTCCTGACTTAATTATTTCAACAATTGAACCGTCTTCTAACCACATGACCTCTGGGTTCTCTGTAGTTTTCTTCTCCAGCTTTCTGCCACTTTGTGATTTATGTACCAACCTCTGAGCAGTGATTCTGCTTTTAGATCTCCCTCCCTCCAATACCTGACTACAGTGGTCTCTTGAATCTGCTGGGACTTTATTGTCTTTCCAATGTCCCTCTACTCAGCTGGTGGCAGCACCGTCATTGTTTTCATTCCACTGAACCATTTCACTTCGCCAGGATCCTTATGGTTCTTCTTGTTGTCACACACAATGTATCTTTGTTGTTGTTGTTGTTAGAGCCAAATGATATTATATGATATAACACATTTTCCAATTATCTCCAACATATTGCTCTGTGGTCATGTCTATGAGGCATTTTTATTAAGTTACTTAGTTACTTTATATCCAAATCCCAGCTTCCTCTCCCTCCTTTTCTATCAGTCCTTCCCTCCCACCTTCCTTTCCCCCCCATCTACCCTCCTCTTCTTTTCCTCAGAAAAGAGAAGGCCTCCCTCTTTGGACACTTTTAACTATCTTGAAGAGCTTATTATCTATACTGTTATAGGGCTTAATTTTCACATGAACTCAGTGAGGTACAAGGCAGAACTACAAATGCTTTTTCAGTTTTCATCTTAAGCAGTGAATGTAATATACAAGCAAATTTTACAAAGTGTTGGGCAGTATAATTTTCATATTACAAAATGAAGAAGGTAAAGGAGAGCTGGTTTTCACTCCACTGTAATTCAAGAGAAAGTGTTTCTTTAATTACAGTGTTCAGTTATAGCTGAATGCTAAGAGAATCTGATATCTGAGAAAAGGCTTAAAATATTATTTTGATAAGTTCTTAGAAAGTGCCTCCATAAATATTTGTTCAAATAAATGAAGAACACAATATACTTAACTGAGGTTAAAGAATAAACTGTGAATGTGAAAATCGGATCCCTCAGATGCTTGCAAAGACCAACAAAGTTTCATGATGACTATCCAGAATGTCAAGAAGACAGACCAGCAAATAGTAGCAAAAAAAAAAAAAAAAAACCAAACCAACCAACCAAACAAACAAACAAATAAAAAAAAAAAAACAAAAAACAAAACCAACCAACCAAATAAACAAAAACCAGCTATACCATGGTCATCAAGCGTTGTATATGTTAGACATGCAAAAGGCATAGCTTTAGCTTCCAGTGAGATAAAGCTATTCTAGCCTGTCATGAAGTGAAGTGGCCCAGTCTCATTTACAGCTCATTTTAGAAAGTGGCTAAAACACCTGTGGAGTGGCAGAATGAGGCCCTTAAGAAATCTGCCCCTGCCCAAAAATGTGGCAAAAACAGTGACAAGAATTATATAATCGACTTTCAGAGATATCTGGAAACTAACCAGAGGCTTGTAGCAATCCCAGGACTATTTAGGGGAAAAAAAAATGGATATATCACCATAAATCAATTGGCCTCCTCTGGCATTTTAACTTTTATTATCTTGTCTACTTATCTGTGTTACATGCTCAATTTAAAACCTACCAGCCTTGTAACTATTGAAATCAAGAAATGCAACACCCCACAAATCATTGCAGGGCTGGATTGAAACAGAACTTTCCCTAAAAAGTACCATCGCCAGAGAACTGTTGATTTGGATCTGTGTGTTCATTCTCAGGGCCTGTCTGCATTTAACATGGCACTGTTGACTCTGTGCAGGTAACACTTTTCTCAAGACATGTGCAAGAAAAACAATCAGTAGCTTTTGTTCTGGTTCACAGCAATTTTAACAGAGACACCATCTGGAGTTAACAAGAATCTGATGAAAAAAGAAAATAAAAGAAACTGAAAACTAACATGATAATAAATGCACTTATATTTCATTCAGTGTGGCCTTAGTTTTTGTGTAAGCAGGAAGTGAAGGCTAAGGCGTAAGTATATATCGCCCAGTAGAGTTGAAAACACTGTTGAGTCTCCTAAGTGATCTCTCAAGCACTGCCTTTGGACTAAAAGACTTAATATTTCAGTGAATGCACGGTAAAAAGAATACTAGCTTTGCAGAAATAGTCTTATAAAGACATCAAACAAAATGTAGTAAAAGCAGCACATGGTAACACACACAATGAAAGGCGGAATGAATTTCTGTTTTTCAGTCACTGTATTACATTAGTTAAAATGTCAAGTTTCAACTAAAAATCTATGACTCACCCAAGGAAACAGGAAAACCTGTTTCATATACAAACTAAACTGACCTTTACTAAGCTTTGATATCACGCCATTTTTCAGATAACCGCTTAAGACACATGCTTAAAAGCAACCCGAAAGTCATTATGCAGCTGAGACAGCTGCTGAGTAAATGCTTGTCTGTGTTTAAATTTTACTATTCCATTTATAGTAAGTTACTTTAACCTTGACCAGTGCAGTGTCAGTGATCTGAAGATGGATAAAAGTGCAAGCACCTTGACTCAAGCAAACTATAAATAAAGCAAGCGTTGGCTAACTATTAGTATTAAGTTCATGTTAATTACAGTGAAAGAATTTTGAGAAATCCAAGGCCATATTCTCCCGGGCAATAATTAATGAGAGAGCTCTCAGCTCTGTCATAGACATGGAATTAACATATCTATGTTATAAAAATAAAATTTGGAATCATAGAAACACAGTAAAAAATATATAAGAGGAGAAATAGATATTTCAAATATAGTATTCCAGGTCCTGCCTACTCACATTTGGCAATTACCAAGGAAATAGAAGACTTTAAAGCAGTGCAAAGAAACTAGAATTGATAAATATCTATAGCCTTTATCAGTCAGTAACAACAAAATACATAAGTTTGTTAACTGCATATGGAGTTTCTGTGACCTGCATAGCTTAGGGATTGACCTAGATAGAACAACAAGCAATGAGGAAATGCCAGAGAAGCTGGGACCTGGCAGGCCTTGCACTTTGATAGAGATGCCTGGAAACTCTTCAGGTTTATTATATGCAGTAGGAAGAGCAGGGCTGGCCTAGTTAATCTCTGTATGAGGTCTCTGTAGTGGAGCAGTCTCAGGTGGCCATGGTCTGGGAGATACAAAGCCACTTACAGTGTCTGCATGCATTGGTTTTAGGTAAATATCAAAGGTTATAAACATCTTTTCTCTTCCTGAGATGGTTCTGATATTTCTCAGCAGCTGAACCAGTATAGGCTTGACCATTTCTGAAGCATTACAGTCCTTGATGTGACCATGCTCATGACGATAATACACACTCATCTCTTCCCCACGAGGATCACTCTCTAAGTACATTAAATTTAGACCAACAGTCATGTGGAATAAATTTGAGAAAAATAAAATCACAGGTTGTAATTAAAATTAGAAATCAAAACCAAAGTGTCTTTGAGAAAGTAAGAAAGTCACACTCAAACACACACACACATACACGAATAAATTTTCAGCATGTACAACAGCAAAATCTCAAAGAATAAAATATTTGGAGATGAATGAAATGAACATATAACAACAACAAAAAAATGCCTTTACTATCTTTGTTGTGCATGGTGGTTCATACCTGTAATCCCAGTAGTCACGAAACCAAGGCAAGAGGACTACAGTGAGTTTAGAGCCAACTTCAGCTTGGGCAATTGTGTGAGAACTTGTCTCCAAAAAGTAACAGATTAAATCTGTTTCATGATGCAAATACTCTAAAGGCTAGAGATTTGAGAGATTACTGAAATCTAGGCCAATGAAATGGACCTATAGAGATACAACACTAATCAATGAAAAAGTAATAATTGTTTCAGCATCTTGGTGAAGGGAGAAGGGTGGCTTGTTGTTAGGCTGAAAAACACTGAGACATACAATTTTAAAGGGTAAATTTTATGTTATTTAAGGTGCAGCTCTATAAATATTTTACTAAAAAGTCAAAAAATAGGTGGCAAGACAGAGGAATGGAAACAGTATTCCCATAACATTGTAATCACTGCACTGGAGTAGCAACAGTAGAATATATAATAGATCTTAGTAGTATGGATTTCTGTGGATAAGTACTGTTAAAAGATGTGTGCTGAATATGCTTTAATTAATAATACTAAAAATAAAAATAAAAGATGTGTTCTCTGAACATAGTTGAGCAAATGTCCTTGTTGAATTGTGGGGCATCTTTTGGGTATATACCCAAGAGTGGTATAGATGGATCTTGAAGTAGTACTTTTCATAAACTTCTGAGAAAATGCCAGATTGTTTTCCAAAGTGGTTGTACAAGTTTGTACTCCTACTAGCAATGGAGGAGGGTTCCCCCTTCTCCACATCCTTTTCAGCATGTGTTGTCACTTGACTTTTCTATTTTTTTGAAGATTTATTATTTATTACAATTTATTCACTTTGCATCCCAGATGTAGCCCCCTTCTTCATCTCCTCCTTAGTTCCACACTCCTTTCTTCTTCTCCCCCTCCACCCCTCTCTTAGTCCACAGATAGGAGAGGTCCTCCTTCCCTTCCCTCTGACCCTAGCCTATCAGCTTTCATCAGGACTGGTTGCATCCTCTTCCTCTGTGGCCTGGGACCCCCCAGGGGCAGGTGATCAAAGAGCCAGCCACTGAGTTCATATCAGAGATAACCCCTCACTAGGGACCTCACTTGGAGGCTGAGCTGCCTATGGTCTACATTTTGAGCAAGAGGTCTATGCCTTCTCCATGAATGGTAGTAGATTAAAGTATCAGTCTCTGCAAGACCCCCTGTACCCAGAATTTTTGGCTCTGTTGGTCTCCTTGGGGTGTTCCTGTCCCCTTCAGGTCCTTCTATAACCTCCTTCTTCCTTAAGATTCTTTGTCCTTTGCCCAAAGTTCCTTGTACTCTTCCCAAAGTTTGACTATGAATCTTAGCATCTGCTTCGTTACCCTGCTGGATAGATTCTTTCAGAGACCCTCTGTGGTCAGCTTCTGTTTTGGTCCCTGTCTTCTGCTTCTATACTGTTTGCCCATTTGAATGAGGATTAAGCATCTTCCCTAGGGTCCTCCTATTCACTTGAGTTTTTGATCATAGCCATTCTGATTGGTGTAAGATGGAATCTCAGAGTCGTTTTGATTAGCCTTTTTCCCTGATGACTAAGGATGCTGAGCATTTCTTTAAGTGTTTCTCCACCGTTCTATATTCCTCTGTTGAGAATTCTCCACTTAGCTTTGTACCCCATTTTTTAAATTGGATTATTTGGTTTGTTGGTGTCTAATTTCTTGAGTTCTTTATATATTCTTGATATTACCCCACTATCGGTAACGGGGTTTGTGACGATATTTTCCCAGTATTTGGGCATCATTTTGTTCTGTTGACAGTATTCTTTTCTTTACAGATGCTTTTCAACTTCATGAGGTCCCATTTATTAATTGAAGATCTTAGAGCCTGAGCTGTTCACTTGTCCCTGGCAATGTGTCCCTGCCAGGTCACAGAGAAAGAGGATCCAGGCAGTCCTGATGAGACTTGATAAGCTATGGGCAGATGGCAGGGAAAGAAAACTCCCTCTTTCAGTGAACTAGGGGAAGGGGATAGGAAGAAAGAGGGAGAGAGTGTGGGACAAGGAGCAGTTGTGAGAGGGGACTACAACCAGGATGAGCAATGAATAAATTGTATAAAAGTAAAAAAATAAAAAAAGATGTGTGCTTTGGATTGCATATTCATTTCATTTATTCTCTTTTATCTACATTATCTGTACATCAGAATGATACTATGTTTAAACGAGGATATCTTCCAACCTTCATACTTCACAGTAGATAACTGATCTAGACCCTCAAACCCTTTAAAATATAAGACCCTTTAAAATATAGACCCTTTAAAATATATGTCATCTACAAAGTGGGGAGATATTAACAACAACCTCATAATTCATCCAAGGGAAATTCTTTAGCGCCTGAAAATAACATTTTCTACAAAATCCAAAATCACAGAAGCTTACAAAGGAACTGTAGACAATTGGTTTTGCTTCCGTCAATTAGGGTTACACACTTCTGAAGTGGCCATTCTGAATGCATTTCTGCTAACATGAAATTCAAAAATATCCTGAACATGAGTATTCCATGTTCACTACTGCACAGAATTTAATGATGTTTTGTTAAAATAGTCACAAACTCATAGGGTAAAAAATGTAATGTGCAGAAAACGGTACCCATAAAATTTTCTAGTTGAATTTCATATAGCCAGGGCTATAGCAGGCTCCACAGATTCCACAACATTTAAGTGAGGGAGCAAGAATTTTCAGTATAACTGAGTTAGTTGCTTGGTCTGACTTAAACCATTTCCAGCTGTAAATTCATTTGCTACATGTAAAAGCTCTTAGAACTGTTTATGCTATTATTATACTTATCATATTTTATATTTTGTCATTTCTGATCTCGAAAGTATCATTCCTATTTTAGGACACAAATTTTAGAATTTATGTGTTTGTGCTGGGGGAGAGTGGGAAAGGAGAAATTGTAAAGAACACTCACCCAGATATTAATTTTTTTCATGAAAAACATGTTTTTGCACTTGCCATGTGTTAGAATTTTTTGAAGTATGAAGGTATTGTCGACTGCATTGCACAATACAGGCTGACTGCTGGTGAGTTCACTGAAAATCCTTTCTGACAAGCTTTTAAAAGCAGTGCTCTCCACTTTCTCTCCTCATATTCACCACCCATTTACTCTTCTTCCCTCTTTGTTTTATGCTGGTACAGCTCCACAGAAATCATTCATTTTCAGTCTCTGAAAAGTGTCTCTGGGTATCAGAAAGTCGATTCCACTAACATTGCTTAAACAAAAAGACAAATCAATTTTCTGTTTGTTTTGACTTTTCTTATTTTCAATCTCCTTTCTTCCTTACTTTCAATCTCCTTTTTTTGTCTGAACATCTCTCTACAGTGATGTATGTATGTAGTTTCCTCTGACCCAGCTTAGCCAAATTTATAAAGGAAACCTAGCATTTCTAATTAGGTACTATTTTGTAACTCAAGTTCCTTCTGGCAGTTTTATGCTGCCATAAATATAGTGACCTTGTTCTCCTAATTATAGTTGATAGGTTTTTGTTTTATTTCTTTTTTTTCACACAAACATCTGCTTTTTATTCCTCTGTGATGTTGGGTACTTGTATGCATATTCAAAATATATTCACAAATCCAGCATAATTGCTTTCAGGACTTGATGCTTGCATGTAGGATCCTCTATCTGAACTATCTTTCCTGCATTTTGCTGTCTTAGAGTTTGGTTATCACCATCGAACATCAAAAAGACTGAAACTCACTTTTCCTAAATCTTTTACTATGACCTTGTTTTGGTGCTACAACTTTGAACTTTTTCCCTCCTCTATGATGTGCATTCTTCATGGAAATTTTGCCTTATATACATTTTACTCAACAAATATCAGTCATTCATTTTTTTACTTTTAAAATTTTAGTTTGAAAATAGATTATTACTTTGATCTCAAATTTACCCTTGCCTACAAGATGGTCAGGGATAAAGACAGAGAAGAGATTGAGGGACTGTCCAACCACTGCCTGGCTCAAACTTATACACACCCCGTGAGAGAGAACCAACCCTTGAGACTATTAAAAGTACTTTGCTATGATTGCACATGGGACCCTAACATGGTGGTTCTCGGAGAAGTTCCACCCAGCAGGGGTTTAAAACAGATGCTGTGATTCACAGCCATACATTGGGATTAGCACAGAGAATATTGTGGACAAAAGGGTGAGGAATAGAAGGACCCAGAAGGGATGGGAGCTCCACAAGAAGACCAACAGAGCCAATTAACCTGGGCCCAGGGTAGGTTACGGAACACCAAGCAAGGGCCATGCATGGACCTCACCTAGTACCCCCTACATACACTTAACCAATGGCCAGCTTGGTCTTCATGTGAGTCTCCTAGAAATGGGAGAGTGTGCTGTCTCTGACATGGACTCTGTTGCCTGATTTTTGATCACTCCCCCTGGTGGGGCTGCCTTGCCAGGCCACAAGGGAAGAAGATGTGCTCAGTCCTGATGTGACTTGATGTACTGGTGTGTGTTGGAGGGGGGGACTCCCCTTCTCTGAGAACTAGTAGAGGGGGGATGGAGAAAAGGGGAGAGATGACAGGGGTGGGACAGGAAGGAGAAGAGGGAGGGGTCTACAATCTGGATGTGAAATACATACATACATACATACATACATACATACATACATACATACATA